>NC_090817.1:65685431-65996368 GCF_000390325.3 Nicotiana tomentosiformis
CCCTGATGACCCTCCCCTGAAAGATGATCTCCCCTTACCAAATGACTCCCCAAAGTTGCTCGTAGATCGGGCCTTGCTGGTACCCTCTCGCTCCCTCCTGTTCTTCAACTTGCGGTCCTCTATATCTTGAGAAAATGCTACCATTTTCCCATAGTTCATATCCGAATTTAAGGCAGCTGTAGCGGCCTCATTGATAACCAAGGCGCTAAGGCCCCGTACAAATCGGCTCACTCTAGCCTCCATAGTAGGCAACATGAGAATGGCATATTTTGACAGGCGCGCGAACTCCATGTGATACTCCCACACACTCCTACTCCCTTGCTTAAGATTCTCAAACTCTGCGGCATGGTCTGCCCCAGTCTCGGCAGGCATGAAATGGTCTATAAAGGCATCAGCAAACTCACTCCATCTTGCTAGAGGACTCCCCTCCTCCCACAACTCAAACCAAGAATATGCCACC
This sequence comes from Nicotiana tomentosiformis, assembly GCF_000390325.3. Taxonomy (NCBI): domain Eukaryota; kingdom Viridiplantae; phylum Streptophyta; class Magnoliopsida; order Solanales; family Solanaceae; genus Nicotiana; species Nicotiana tomentosiformis. The sequence goes on from NC_090817.1 coordinate 65,685,892, forward strand.
CCCTTCAGACGGTAGGCGACCAACTCCACTCCCCACGTCTCAGTAGTGCGCATAACCCGGAGAGTCTTATGTAGATCATCAATGAATTCCTATGGGTCCTCCTCGGGATTAGCACCCATGAACATCGGAGGATCCAACTGCAGAAACATGTTCACCCTGGAACCACTAGAATCCCCTTGTTGGCTAGAAGATGTGGGTGTAATATTCGACCTTTGGGCCTGAGAATCCACTATCTGAGTCAGCATCTGAATTGATCCCCTAAGATCTCCATTAGAAATACGAGAACCGAAAGCTGGAGCTGGAGGTGGAATCGGAATATCAGGTGGAGGAACCGTCGCACCTTCAGTATGTGTAGGAATTGGTGTGGCCTGTGCCAGTGTAGTGGAATCAGGTAGTGTAGCAGTCGGGGGATTATCCTCACCCCTCGGGTGTTCACCCACATCATCAAATAAAGGGTCAACTGCCACTCCTAGGGCGGCATTGGCTCCTAGGCTAGTTCTTGCTCTCTTCTTAGGTGCCATATACTGAAAGTTAAAGGAATGCACGAGCTAGAGGAGGAACAGTTGAACAATTAGTTTCATCGCACGATCCAGAATATCAAAGAAGGGTATTATTCCTAAATTTCCAAGTAGCCTCTAACCTATAGATGTGGTCGACAACACACCGATAAGAAGGACTCTACCAGACACGGCTCCGAGACATCCTACGACACTTTAAAACCTTAGGCTCTGATACCAAGTTTGTCACGCCCCAACCTCAGAAAGAGTGACCGGCGCTCAACTGAGTGAACCCAGTCGAGCAAGCCTGATAGATACCTTCTACCCAATTAACCCATGATCAAGAAAAGAAATGATTTCATTAATCATACAGTAGGAATATCATTCATACAATCCTAAATTGTTTCATTAATCATAGCGTCTTATAGTTCAAGGGGAACAAGTGATCATCCACAACATAACTTGTTTATTATTTCCAACACCCATGTACAACCCGCATAGTGTCTACGGAGCCTCTTAAAAAATAAAAGAGAGTAAAGATGGTGCCGACAACAAGGCCCCGGCTATACCTCAAAAGTGACCATAATATAAACAAAAGGTACAATACATGACCCCAGAATGAAATGGGGCTCACCGAGTCCGTTGAGAAGAGGATGCAACACTATCTGTGATCTGCACTGCCTGCTATGTAACCACCTGCATCCATTTAAAGATCCAGCGCCTCCGGCAAAAGGGACGTTAGTACCGTCGAATAGCACTAGTATGTATAGCTAAACACAAACTCGATATAATGAATAATAATGCAAGAGGAACAGTCAAGAATACAATAAGGGCTTCAAATAATAGTAAAACAATAATTTAAGGATCATATACGTTTTCAAAACAATTTCCATATTACTAGGTTGGGTGACCTTTAGTACCAATGTTCCACAATTCACAATACCTCTCTATTCTTACACGGAGTCCGATCTTGGCGCCATCGGCTAGGCCACCTCATCTGAGACATTACCACAATTTCATTATAACTTTTCAGCACAGTACCACCATGTGTGCGACATGGCATCCGATCACGGCCCGATCGGCTAGGCCATATCATTTGAGACATCAACCCCTTTCACAATTTCATCCACAATACCGCCATGTTCTTACACGGAGTCCGATCTCAACCCGACCGTCTAGGCTATCTCAATTGAGACATTACTTTTTTCAGTCAATCATCTCACATCGTACTTCTTTCATGTACTTTTGATTCATTGACACTAGTGATTACGATTACAAAGTCATTCTTGGCACTTCGGCATATTTCATAGTTCCAGACCCCTTTTCCACATTCAATATCATTATCAAAATCAATAAGTCTCTCCATTCAAGACATTAAATTCACATATGAGCAATTTGGGAATCTTAGGCACATAGAGGCTTTTCATACAATTTGGCATAACAACCTTTATTACGATCTTGACATGAAGTCTTAGTATTTCTAACACATATTCCACATTCTTAACACATCCTCAATGAAAAGATAACATGATGAAGTATTTATAATAAATATTGAACTTACGTCCTTCAACCCAAACACGTTAGAAATCGCCAATTCTATAATAATCAAGGGCTTACTTCAATTACATGATCACCGTGGGGTTCGATTCTAAGAAAAAGGGGGTTTAGCCAATATACCTCAATTGAGCTCCTTAAAACTCTAAGATGTTCCGGAATATTAGCCACTTCAATATATTTTAGCAATATAACAAAATTGAACCAAAATTACGAAGATGAACATGCTTTTAGCTCATTTGAGAATATTATCATACACTAGGTGTGCATCAATGCCTTAAGGCCCTTTTCCTTGTGGAGGATTCCATCCTTCCCCAACCCGTTCAATGTCATTTTTAGCTCATAACCTTCCCACATACTATAAGGATATATGCATGCAAGGTAACCACTCCCATCCCTATGAATTACCTTACTAATGGCCCATTCTAGTTACATTTTGAAATTAAGAGTTTGGGTGATAGAATCTTACCTCTTAGGAAGAAGACCTAGATGCCTCTCTTAATAATCTTCAAGATTCTAAGTGAGAATTGGAGAGCAATGTGATGAAGATCACTTCTCCCTCTAGGACCCTCTCTCTCACTCTAAAAATATCAGAAAATATGATCAAAATGGTCCACGGGATGTGTTTTGACGAAATAGGGTCGGGTTTAAAAACCCCAAAAATGAAGCTCTGGAACATGGTATGCGATCGCATAATTGATATGCGGACCGCATATCGATCGTATAATAGATGACCAAAACAGCCAAAAACTTGTCCGTGTCTGCGATCACTGTGCGGCCTGCAGACCTGTTCTGCGGTCACATAATGAACAGCAGAACGGTTATGTGGTCGCATAGTCGACCGCAAAATATCATCCTAACAGGCCCAATTAACTGCCTCACTCTACGGCCATTATGCGGTCCGCAGAGTTATTCTGCATTCGGATAATGGACCACAAATACGTATTTCACTTTCAAACATTTTCCTTTACTTTCCAGTGCATTGTTCAACCCAAAAAGTCCGAACCGCGGCGAGCTTGCTCGCCGCGAAGAATTTCTACTATTAATAACCTCTACGCCTACTTTGTCATCACGGAACCTGAGTTTTTAGGAAAACTTTTACGGGGCCTTACACCCTCCCCCACTTAAGATCATTCATCCTCGAATGAAGATAAGGGTCTGCTATTAGCACCTTATGCAACTCAGTTTTCATACCCTACACTAGCAACCCCAAATTTAACTAAATTTCTAAATTTCCAAAAATTTCGCCAGAGTTTCCTTTGTAACTAGGCCTATCCACCTGTCAGAGAGCCCCGGAAAACACATCTTACAAATATATACTGAATCCAACGATGTAACATAACTCATAACAACACCAACCGTGGCCTCATGTAAACAACATATAATCAAAAGGAACACCTTTACATTAACTGAATAAATGACACAAAATTCATAGACGACAAGTTCGGAAAAGGATTACACATCTATTCAAATAAGTAAGGATACTTCTTCTTCATCTCTTCCTCGGCCTCCCACGTGGCCTCTTCAACCTGTTGGTTTCACCATAACACTATTATTAACCTCTATGCCTACTTTGTCATCACGAAACCCGGGTTTTTAGGAAATATTTTACGGGGCCTTACACTTACCTCATTTCCAAGTCCACTTCCCGGTCAACAAATCACACTAATAGCCTCAAATGGATGCCGAGAAATCCGAAACTAGCCAAAGACATACAAACTAATCAATATATGCTCAAAAGTTCATAATTTAACTATTAGAGTAATTACCCAACCCAATTTAGAAAGTTCCTAAATTTCAGCCAAATGATACCCATAACCTCACGAACACAAATATATAATTTTTACTCAATTCCATAATCATTTTCGTGGTCTAATCCCATTTTTACTAAAACCTAGGTTTTTCAAAAAATTCCCAAAATTTCTACAATTTCTATGTTAAACTCTACCCATCATCTAAGTATTAAACTCATATTGTATAGAAAATAACTATCTCAAGACGCTTGGTGAAAATCCCTCTCTAAAAAGCTCCAAAATCAGCCAAGAGATGTGTGAAATGAAAGAAATAGCCTAAGTCTCGTTTTTAAATTAGAACACTGCCCAGGCGTCCCTTCTTCGCGATCGCGAAAAGGGCCTCGCGGTCGGGAAGGCCAAATTGCCAAGGCTCTGAAAAGCATTTTGCGAATGCGACCAGATCCTCGTGATCGCGAAGGCCAGCCCAGCCCAACGCTAAGGGAAACGACCCACTGACCCCCAAGCCCTCTCCCCTTCTAAGCGAACGCGGACCTTCCAATGTGAATGCAAAATCCAGATGTATTAAACATTTGCAAACACAACCGTGTGATCGCAAATGCGACCGTGTGATTGCAAACGCAAAGAACAAAAATGCCAAGCCCCCAATTCCTTTATCGTGAATGCGACACCACTTCTGCGTTCGCGAAGAAGGAAAGTAGAACCAGCAGTTTCTGCAATTTCAGACTTAGCTCCGGGTGGTCCGAAACACACCCGAGCCACCCGGGACCCTGTCCAAAAATACTAACAAGTCCATAAACATAATACGGACTTGCTCGAAGCCTCGAAACACATAAAACAACATCGAAACTAAGAATTGGACCCAAAAAATAAAATTAATCAACTTATAAGCTTCAAACTTCATCAACTAGCTCTGAATGCGACGAATCATACTTAGACAACTCAGAATGACGCCAAATTTTGTGTACAAGTCATAAATAACCATACGAACCTATTCCCAGGCTCGGAAGCCCAAACGAACATTGATAACACTAAAGTCTACTTCAAACCAAATTTAAAGAACTCTAAATCCTTCAAGGTGCCAACTTTCAACACTAAGTGCTAAAACGCTCCCGGATCACCTGAAACTCGATCTGAACACACCACCTAGTCCAAAATCATCATACGAATCTATTGGAACCATCAACTCCCAGTTCCAAAGTCGTTTACACAAAATGTTGACTCAAGCCAAACTTGGCCACCTTAGGCCACCATTAAGGAACTAAGTGTTCTGATTTCAACCTGAACACTTCAAAAACCAAACCCACCATCCCCACAACTCATAAAATAGAAAAAGCACATACGGGGAGTCTTAAATAGGGGAACGGGGATCTAGAAAGTAAAATGACTGGTCGGGTCGTTAGATTCTCCACCTCTTAAACAAACATTCATCCTAGAACGAATCTAGAATCATACCTGGAGTACTGAATAAGTGTGGATATATGCTCCACATGTCCTCCTCGGCATTCCAAGTCACCTCATCGACTAGTTGACCCCTCCACTGGACCTTTACCGCAGAAAGTTTCTTAGACCTCAACTGGTGAACCCACCTGTCAACAATAGCAACGGGTTCCTCCTAATAACCCAAGCTCTCATCTAGCTGAACCGTGATGTAGTCTAACACATGCGACCTATCGGCATGATACTTACGGATCATAGACACATAGAAGACCGGGTGAACTCCCGATAGATTGGGAGGCAAATCAAGCTTATAAGCAACCTCCCCAACTCGCCCCAACACCTCAAATGGACCAATAAACCTCGGACTCAACTTTCCCTTCTTTCTAAACCTTATGATACCCTTCATCTGCGAGACTTTCAAGAGAACCTTCTCACCCACCATAAATGATAAATCAAATGCCTTCTGATCTGTGTAACTCTTATGCCTGAAGTGTGTTGTGTGATGTCGCTCCTGAATCAACTTTACCTTATCCAAGGCATCCTTTACCGAATCGGTACCGTATAACCTAGCGTCACCGGGCTCAAACCACCTGATGGGGGAACGACATCGCCGACCATATAAAGCCTCAAATGGAGCCATCTCGATTCTGGACTGCTAACTGTTGTTGTAAGCAAACTCTCCCAAAGGAAGGAATCAATCCCACTGCCCTCCGAAGTCAATTACACACGCTTTGAGCATATCCTCTAGAGTACCCAACTCACTTTATACTGCTCTTCAGAAATGCGAAGTGAACTGAGAGCCTCTATCTGAAATAATGGAAATAGGCACATCATGCAGGCTGACGATCTACTGAATATAAATCTGGACCAATCTCTCTGAAGAGTATGTAGTCACCACCAGAATAAAGTGTGCCGACTTGGTCAGCCTGTCGACAATGACACAAACAACATCAGATTTCCTCAACATCCGTGACAACCCAACTATGAAGTCCATAGTGACGTGATCCCACTTCTACTCCGGTATAACCATCTACTGAAGTACGCCACCTGGCCTCTGGTGTTCAAACTTAACCTGCTGAAAATTTAGACATCTCGCTTTATATTCAACTATGTCCTTCTTTATCCGCTGCCACCAGTAATGCTGTCTTAGGTCACGATACATCTTCGTAGCACCTGGATGAATAGAATACTGCGAACTGTGTGCCTCCTCAAGAATCGTCTCCCTCAGGCCATCAACATTAGGAACACATAAGCGACCCTGGAGTCACATAACATCATCATCACCGATAGAAAACTCCTTGGCACCACCCTATAGTACCGTCTCTCTAAAAACCAGCAACTGCAGATCATTGTACTGATGAGCCTTAATCTGCTCAGATAATGAAGACTCAGCCACAAAACATGCAAGAACTCGACTAGGCTCTGAAATATCCAACCTCATAAGTCTGTTAGCTAAGGACTGAATGACCAGAGCTAATGGCCTCTCTTCTCCGGAAATGAATCGCCCACAACTTATCGCATTCGCGACCTGAGTCACGCGAACGCGAAGTACTGCCAGGCAAAAACCCCTCGATCGCAATGCCCTTTTCACGATTGTGAAGAACAAAACCTCCCCAGCCCCTCACAGCTCTTCGCGATCGCGTGACCATCTCCGTAATCGCGATTTACACCAGACACCAGCAATATCTGCCAACTTCAACCTTACTCCGGATGGTCCGAAACTTACCCGAGCCATCTGAGACCCCATCCAGATGTACCAACAAGTTCATAAAAATATTACGGACTTACTCAAAGACTCAGAACACGTAAAATGACATCAAATCCAAGAATCGTACCTCAAAACCAAATTAATCAACATTTGAACTTCAAACTTCTTCCAACTAACTCCGAAACTTCAAACTTCTTCCAACTAACTCCGAACACGACAAATCACACTTAGAAAACTCAGATTGACTCCAAATATTATGTACAAGTGACAAATCACTATACGAACCTATTTTAAGGCTCGGAATCCCAAACGGACATTGATAACACCAAAGTCTACTTCAAATCAAACTTAGAAAATGCTAAAACCTTCAATATGTCAACTTTCAACAATAAGCGCAAAATCACTCTCGGTCCACCTGAAACTCAATCCGAACATTCGCCTAAGTCCAAAATAATCATATGAACCTATTGGAACCTTCAAATCTCGGTTTTGAGGTCGTTTACTTAAAGTGTTGACTCAAGTCAAACTTGGTCACCTTAGGCCACTATTATGGAACTAAGTATTCCAGATTCAACCCGAACCCTTCCAAAATCAAAACAACCGTCCCCACAAGTCATAAAATAGTAAACGCACATACGAGAAGTCTTAAATAGGGGAACGAGGATCTAGAAAGTAAATGACCGGTCAGGTTGTTACACTCTCCACCTCTTAAATAAACATTCATCCTCGAACGAGTTTAGAATCATAGCTAAAGTGCTAGATAAGTGTGGATATCTGCTCCGCATGTCTTCCTCGGTCTCTCAAGTCGCCTCCTTGACTGGTTGGCCCCTACACTAGACCTCCACTGCTAAAATTGTCTTAGATCTCAACTTGCAAACTTGCCTGTCAATAATAGCAATTGGCTCCTCCTTATAACCCAACCTCTCATCTAGCTGAACTGTATTGTAATCTAATACATGGGACCTATCGACATGGTACATCCGGAGCATAGATACGTGGAATACCAGATGAACTCCAAATAATCTAGGACGCAAAGCAAGCCTGTATGCAACCTCTCCAACTTGCTCCAACACCTCGAATTGGTCGATGAACTTGCCCCTCTTTCCAAACCTCATGTATACCCTTCATCGGCGAGACTATCAAAAGAACTTTCTCGCCTACCATAAGTGACAAATCACACGCTTTCTAATCTGCATAACTCTTCTACCTGGATTGAGCTATGGAAGTCGCTCTTGAATCAACTTTACCACATCCAAGGCATCCTTTACCAAATCAGTGCCATATAACCTAGCCTCATCGGGCTCAAACCAAGCGATGAGGGAAAGGCATCGTCGACCATACAAGGCCCCAAATAGAGCTATCTCTATACTGGACTGATAACTGTGTTTATAAGAAAACTCGGCCAACAACAAGAATCGATCTTACTGCCCTCCAAAGTCAGTCACACATGCCTCGGGCATATCCTCCAGAATCTAAACTGTCTACTCCGACTGCTCGTCGGTCTGCAGATGAAAGGCTGCACTGAGCTCTACCCGGGAACCCAACTCACTCTGTACAGCTCTCCAAAAATTTAAAGTGGACCGAATGCTTCTATCTGAAATAATAGAAATAGGCACACCATGAAACCGGACAATCTCATTGATATACATTTGGGCCAAACTCTCTGAAGTGTATGTAGTCATCAGCAGAATGAAGTGTGCAGACTTGGTAAGACGAGGTCATACGGTCCGATCCAGAATAGTATGTACACTGCCGAGGCTCGACCGGCGCGAACCATAGATGCATCTAATATACTGCCGAGGCGTTCGGCCCAATCCACAGGAACAAAGAATACTCTACAAACTCCGATCAACGACTACTACATAGGAATAATACTCAAAGAAGGCATAAATTCTACCAATAATCAAGTATTTCCATCAAAACTTAAAGTATTGAAGCTAAGTCTTTTACAATTCTTTATCTAATTTCAATTGTAAATTTAGGTAATTAAAATAACAAGTTGGGTGCAAATAATACAAGTAATACATGGTAAAGTCCTAAATCTTCCCGAACATAAGCATGATTTTAGCTATGTACGGACTCTCGTCACATCGTGCATATGCAGCACCACAATTATTAGAAAATAACCATTTTAAACACCTACGGGGGATAATTCCCTCTTACAAGGTTAGGCAAGAGACTTACCTCGTTTCTAAGTCCTCTTTCCGGTCCACAATTCACACTTATAGCCCCAAATCGGTGCCGAGCAATCCGAAACTAGCCAAAGGTTGTATAAACTAAATAATATATGCTCAAAAGTTTATAATTTAACTATCAGAGTAATTACCCAACCCAATTTGGAAGATTACTAAAATTCACCCCAGACTCACGTGCCCGTATTCCGAAAACTTTCGTAAATTAATGTTACCCATAACAACACGAACACAAATATATAATTTCTACCTAATTCCATAATCATTTTTGTGGTCTAATCCCATTTTCTCAAAACCCAGGTTTTTCAATAAAAAACCATAATTTCCACAATTTACATGTTAAAATCTACCTATAATCCGTGTATTAAACTCACATTAAGTAGTAATTACTTACCTTACAATACTATGTGAAAAATCCCTCTGAGCTCCACAATCGGCTAACCCAAAGTGAAATGAGAGAAAATGAGCCTAAGTCTCAATTTAAAACAATATTCTGCACAGTTTACCCTTCTTCGCGATCGCGAAGGCAAGTTGCCCAGGCCCCCATAAAATGTACTTCGCAAACAAGAAGAAGGCCGCATGATCGTGAAGGCTTGCCTGGCCAAATCTTCCCGAACGCGGCCCCATCTTCGCGAACGCGAAGGGCAATAGGCCAGCTTACCCACAGACCCAATTTTCTCTACGCGATCGCGGGCGAAGGCATGCGAACGCGATGATCGTTGGCCCAGAGCATCGCGTTCGCGATCTCCTTATTGTGAATGCGTAGCACAAAAATTCCCCCAGCCCCATTCCTTCATCGTGAACGCGAGGGAATCTCCGCGTTCTCGAAGAAGGAATCCAGAACCAGAAACTCAACAGTTTTGGACTTAGCTCCAGGTGGTCCGAAACACCCCTAAGCCACTCGGGACCCCATCCAACTGCACCTACGAGTCTATAAACATACTAGGGACCTGCTCGAACCCACGAAACGCGTAAAATAACACCAAAACTAAGAATCTCATACCAAAAACAAATTGAATCAACTTATGAACTTCAAACTTTTCAACTAGCTCCGAGCGCGTCGAATCATTCTTAGACTACTCGGAATGATACTAAATTTTACGTACAAGTTATAAATCACCATACAGACCTATTCCCAGTATCAAAATTTCTAACGGACCTCGATAATACCAAAGTCTACTTCAAACCAAATTTAATGAACTTCAAAACCTTCAATTTGCCAACTCTCAACATTAGGCGCCAAAACGTGCCTGGATCACCCGAAACTCGATCCAAACACACGCCCAAGTCCAAAATCATCATATGAACCTATTGAAATCATCAAATCCCAGTTCCGAGGTCGTTTACTTAAAATGTTGACTCAAATTAAACTTGGCTATCATAGGCCCCTATTAATGAAGTAAGTGTTCCGATTCCATCTCGAACCCTTCCAAACCGAAACCAACCATCCCCACAAGTCATAAAATAGTAAAAGCACATACAGAGAGTCTTAATTAGGGGAACATGGCTCTAGAAAGCAAAACAACCGAGCGGGTCGTTACATGCTCCTTCTCTTAAACAAAATGTTCGTCCTCGAAAGGGTCTAGAATCATACCTGGAGTGCTGAATAAGTGTGGATATCTGCTCTGCATGTCCTCCTCGTTCTCTCAAGTCTCTTCCTCGACTGGTTGACCCCTCCACTGGACCTTTACATCAGAAATCTTCTTAGACCTCAACTAGTGAACCTACCTGTCAACGATGAAAACTGACTCCTCCTCATAGCCCAAGCTCTCATCCAATTGAACCGTGATGTAATCTAACGCATGCAACCTGTCGGCATGGTACTTCCGGAGCATAGACACATGGAAAATTGAATGAACTCCTGATAGACTGTGAGGCAAATCAAGCTCATAAGCAACCTCCCTAACTCGCCTCAACACCTTAAATGGGCCAATAAACCTTGGGCTCAACTTGCCCTTATTCTCGAACCTCATGATACCCTTCACGGCGAGACTTTCAAGAGAACCTTCTCGTATACCATAAATGATAAATCACACACCTTCTGATCCGTGTAACTCTTTTGTCTAGACTGTGCTGTGCGAAGTTGCTCTTGAATCAACTTTACCTTCTCCAAGGCATCCTTTACCAAATCAATGCCATATAACCTAGCCTCGCTGGGCTCAAACCATCCGATGGGCGAAAGACATCGTCAACCATATAAAGCCTCAAATAGAGCCATCCCGATGCTGGACTGATAGCTGTTCTTATATGCAAACTCGGCCAAAGGCAAGAATCGATCCCACTGACCTCCGAAGTCAATCACATATGCTCTGAGCATATCCTCCAGAATCTGAACTATCCACTCCAACTGCCCCTTGGTCTGCGGATGGAAGGCTGTGTTGAGCTCTACCCGGGTACCCAACTCGCTCTGTACTGCTCTTTAGAAATATGAAGTGAACTGAGGGCCTCTATCTGAAATGATGAAAACAGGCACACCATGCAACCAGACAATCTCCTGAATGTAAATCTGGGCCAATCTTTCTGAAGAGTACATGGTCACAACTGGAATAAAGTATGCCGATTTGGTCAGTCTGTCGACAATGACCCAAATGAGATCAAACTCCCTCAACATCCGCGGCAACCCAACCATGAAGTATATAGTGATGCGCTCCCACTTCCACTCCGGTATAACCATCTGCTGGAGTAGGCCACCTGGCCTCTGGTGCTGATACTTAACCTTCTGGCAATTTAGACATCTCGCTACATACTCAACTATGTCCTTCTTAATCCACCGCCACCAATAATTCTTCCTCAGGTCGTGATACATCTTCGTAGTACCTAAATGAATAGAATATAGAGAACTGTGTGCCTCATCTAGAATCTGCTCCCTCAAGCCATTAACATTAGTGTAACGACCGACTAGTTGTTTTGACTATTTTAGCTCCGTTCCCCCATTTATTGCTTATTCTATGTTTATTTGTTGTTATGTAACCTGTAGTTTGTTTGGTTCCGGAGATATTTCGAAATGGGTTGGAACATTTAGTCCCAAGATTGGAAGCCTAAGTTGGAAGAATTAACCGAATGTTGCCTATCTATAAATGACTCCCAAATGGAGTTTTGATGGTTCTGATAGCTCTGCATGATGATTTTAGACTTAGGAGTGTGTCCGAATATAGATTTGGAGGTTTGTAGGTGATTTTGGCTTGAATTGGCGAAAGTTGGAAAAGTTGAAATTTGGAGAGTTGAGAAATTTGATCGAGAGTTGACTTTGTGGTTACCGGGCTTGTATTTTGGTTTCAAAAATTAGAATAAGTCTGTTGTATCATTTATGACTTGTTTGCAAAATTTGAGATCAATCAGAGTTGATTTGATAGGTTTCAACATCGATTGTAGAAGTTGGAAATCCATTAGTTTCATTAGGCTTGAATTGGGGTGTGATTTATGTTTTTGATGTTGTTTGATGTGATTTGAGGTTTTGATTAAGTTCGTATCGTGTTTTAGGAATTTTTGGTATGTTTACATGGGGTCCCGGGGGCCTCAGGTGAGATTCAGATTGAAAACGGATTGAAATTTGGAATTAGAGGGATGCTATTGTTGCTGAAGTCTGGTGTCATCGCACCTGCGGATGGAGTGGCCGCAGGTGCGGTCACGCAGGTGCCGGTGAGTCATCGTAGGTGCGAGATTTGGGGAGGAGGACTGGGAGTGCAGGTGCGAGGAATATTCCGCACCTACGAGGTTGCAGATTCGAAAGATAAGTCACAAAAGCAGAATTGGCCAGGATGGCTTGGGGGCGCAGAAGCGGACTTGGTCAGCAGGTGCGTGTGTGCAGAAGCGCTCGTTGAGTGAAGAACCGGAATCGTATGTACACTATTTGTACCATAGAAGCGGATACTGTTGGCTAGAGTTGAAGCCGAACCTGCGATGGATTTTCCACATGTGCGGAGCCGCATAAGCGGCTGTTGGTCCGCAAAAGTGAATATTGATGGGCAGAAAAGGGTGTGTTCAAGGGTTTAATTTTATTCTTCATCTTTTGACCTAGAGAGCTTGGTTTGTGGTGATATTTTTAGGGATTTTCAAGAAAATCATCTGGGTAAGTGACTCTAACTCGAATTTGACTATTATACATGAATCCATCGTTGTTTTTGTCATTTAATTGGCGTTTTGGGTTGGAAAATTTGGGGAATATTTGTGAAACTTCATAGACCGAATTTTGGAGATTTGAAAGGAAATTTGAGGTCGGATTTGAATAATTTTAGTATGGTTAAACTCTTTATTAAATGTGTGTTCGGATTTTGTAAGTTTTGTCGTATTCCGAGATGTGGGCCCAAGGTTGACTTTTTGACTTTGGTTAAAGATCTTAGCTTTATCATTTGGAATCAATTCCTATAGCTTATATTGATAGCATTGCATTATTTTGGCTAGATTCGAGCCTTTCAGAGATTGATACACGAGGGAAGGGCTTGCTAGCGGAGTGATTTGATTTGTTTGAGGTAAGTATCTTATCTAAACTTGGTTGAGGCACTAGATGCCTGAATTATTGTGATACATGCTATTGGGTGCGCACATGTGTGGGGTTGAACCCATGTGTGGGCACCAAGTTTATTTATTCATGCTCGGGTTGTGCCCAGGCTCTTATAAGCCTAGAGTTTGACTGTTAAACCTTAAGCTACGATGCTTCACACATTGTGACAATGTTGTGAACTATTTGGGCCATGTTAGAGGCTACATAGGGGTTTAATCCCTGAATGAACTAATAAATGTTATTCTTTGATAAAATTTTCGGGTTTCAGTTATGATAGTACACTTGCACATACCTACACTTTAGCATGTCATTTATACTAGTCCAGAAGCATGAGATTTGTTAATCACTCGTTTCATACATGTAGCTTGTTTATTTGCTCCTATATGATATGATTGGGCCTATGACCATGCCAGGCGGATTGTGTTGTTGTGCATGTGACCATACCAGATGAATTGTGGTTGGCACGTGAGTTATCCGTGCGGATCCATATATTGATGTTATTAGCACGTGAGTTGTCCGTGCAACACGTGAGTTGTCCATGCGGGTTCTATTATTAGCACGCGAGTTGTCCGTGCAACGTGTGGATATGGATCCATCCCCCTAGGGTCACCTTCTCATGTTTTTCTCTTGATGGTGTATACACGGTTATTGAGAATACTGATCAGTGAATTGGAACGGACATGGAAAAGTGAGGGAAACTGGACAGTGTTTTGTTGGATTTTGAATTTCTTCTTTACTTGCAATTTCCTTGATCATTTATCTGATTTAACTGCATATCACCTCTATATGCCAAAATATTATCTGAGCAGAGTACTTGAGAAATCGTACACATACACACACGAATGTTTTCGTACTGAACTTTATGATTTGATTATATACCGGTTTAAAGGATGAAACTACATAGGTGATAGCTAGTATCATTAATAATTTGTGCTTTTCTTATCTTGCCATATTTATTTACGATACTTATTGAGTACATTGGATCGGTTGTACTCATACTATACTCTGCACTTAATTGTGCAGATTCAGGTGTGGGGACCAGTTATCAGCAGTATGTTGCTTGTTGGACTATCTGATAGAGGCGAGGTAGAGCTGCATCCTTGGTCGCAATTTAAGTTGTCTTTTTCTTTCATACTATTGTTATAGTTCAGACAGTGTCTTTATTGTTCAGTTTCAGACTTGTATTTTGATGTAGAAGATCATGACTCAGTATTTACTAGTTTTTGGGGTGATTTACTTTGTATTAGCAGTTTTATTGTATTGAGACCTCAGACTTGTGCCATTTTTATAAATTTTGTTATTTTGTTTCCTTCGTTATCATATTTCGGCTTGCCTAGACGGTGTGTTAGGTGCCATCACGACGGGTAGGGATTTTGGATCGTGACAATTAGGAACACATAGGCAACCCTGGAGTCGGAGAACACCATCCTCACCGATAGTAACCTCCTTGGCACCACCCTATAGTACCGTCTCTCTAAGAACCAGCAAGTGCTGACCATCGTACTGACGAGCCTTGATCTGCTCAAATAATGAATATTAAGCCAAAACATATGCAAGAACTTGACTGGGCTCTGAAATATCCAACCTCACAATTCTGTTAGCTAAGGACCGAATGTCCAAAGCCAATGGCCTCTCCTCTGCCGAAATGAATGTAGACTACCCATACTCTCAACCTTTTTGCTCAAAGCATCCGCAACCACATTCGCCTTTCCCGAATGATAAATGATGGTAGTAGCTTAGTCCTTCAGTAACTCAAGCCACCTACACTGCCTCAAATTAAGATCCCTATGCTTAAACAAATGCTGCAAGCTGCGATGATCGGTGTAAACCTCACGGGACAACCCATAAAGATAATGCCTCCATATCTTGAGAGCATGAACTATTGCGGCTAATTCCAAATCATACACGAGGTAATTCTTCTCGTGGGGCTTCAGCTGACGTGAAGCATATGCACTAACTCGCCCCTCCTGCATCAATACGCAACCCAGGCCAATGCGTGAAGTGTCGCAATACACTATATTCACCCCTGAACCGGAGGGCAACACTAACACTGGTGTTGTAGTCAATGCGGTCTTGAGCTTCTGAAAGCTCGCCTCACAATCATCGGACCATCTGAACAGAGCACCCATTTTGGTAAATCTAGTCAAAGGTGCTGCAATAGATGAGAAGCCTTCCACAAACAGACGATAATAACCTACTAAACCCAAGAAGCTCCTGATCTTGGTTGCTGTCGTAGGACGATGCCAACTCTGAACTGCCTCGATCTTCCTGGGATCTACCTTAATACCCTCACTTGATAAAACATTCCCCAAGAATGCTACATAATCCAACCAGAACTCGCTCTTGGAGAACATAACATATAACTTCTGTTCCCACAAGGTCTGAAGCACAATTCTCAAATGTTGCTCGTCTCCTCCATACTACGCGAGCAGATCAATATGTCATCTATAAAGACAATGACAAATGAGTCAAGATATCATCTAAACACCCGGTTCATCAAATCAAAAAATGCATTGGTCAAGCCAAAGGACATCACTAGAAACTCATAGTGCCCATATCTAGTCCGGAAAGCCGTCTTCTTAACATCCGAAGCACGAATCCTCAGCTGATGATACCTAGATCTCAAGTCGATCTTAGAGAATACCCTTGCACCCTACAGCTGGTCAAACAAATCATTAATGTGCGGCAATGGATACTTGTTATTAATGGTAACTTTGTTCAACTACTCAACTACTCCCATCTTTCTTCTTCACAAATAGTATCGGTGCACCCCAAGGCGACACACTCGGCCTGACGAACCCCTTCCCTAGAAACTCCTCAAGTTGTTCCTTTAACTCTTTCAGAGACATATGGTACGGTGCAATAGAGATAGGTTGGGTACCTGGCGACAAATCAATACTGAAATCGATATCACAATCTGATGGCATGCCTAGTAGATCAGAAGGAAACATATCGAAAAAATCCCACACCATAGACACTGAATCAATCATGGGAGTCTCTACAGTAATATCCCAAACATAAGCTAGATAAGCCAAACAACCTTTCTCGACTATATGTCGGTCCTTCAAGAAAGAGATAACCCGGCTATATGTACTGATAGATGAACCCCTCTACTCTAATCTAGGCAACTATGGCATCGCCAAGGTAACAATCTTCACATGGCAATCAAGAACGGCATGGTACGGAGATAACCAGTCCATGCCCAGGATGACCTCAAAGTTGGTCATGTTGAGAAACAAAAGATCTGCTCTGGTCTCATAACCACAGAAAGTCACAATAAAACACCGCTAAACCCGATCTACAATAACAGAATTGCCCACTGGCGTGGACACATATGTATGAGCACCGAAGGACTCACGAGAGACTCCTAGATAATGAGCAAATAGAGATGAAACATATGAATATGTAGACGGTGGATCAAATAGTACCGAAGCATCCCTACCACAGACAGAAATAATACCTGTGATCACGGCGTCTGAGGCTACTGCATCTGGTCGGGCTGGAAATGTATAGAACCTAGCTGTCGCACTACCTGACTAGCCTCCACCTCTAGGGAGACCCCTACCCACCTGCCCTCCATCTTTGGTCAGCCAGACGGCTAGTGCGACATCTGGTGCGGTGACCATGGACTGATGGCCCGGCTGTATTGGCTTGCCCCGAAGTCTGGGGCAAAATCTCCGCACATGACCCAGCTCCCCATACTCATAGAAACCTCTCAATGCAGAAGATGACTGACCCTGAATCTGACCTTGGGGACCTAAGCACCTACTGGAAGAATCCTGAATAGCCGGTGGACGGTAGGATCTCTTTGGAATGGCGCTGAAATAGGGCCGCACTAGAGCACCCTAAGAAAGCGGTGGTGCTGAACACGTGGGCCTGCTAGACTGGCCCCTCAAACTGACCTCTGCCCCTAGACAGAGAACTACTGAAACCTCTAGAATATCGAGGACACTTGTCCCTCGGTGCATGCTCTCCGCCTTGCTGACGAATACCCTTTATCCTCCGAGCTATCTCTATAACCAGCTCGTAAGGAGTCCCTATCTCGATCTCTCGGGCCATAGTAACCTGGATACCATAGTGCAAGCCCGCAATAAACCTCTTCACTCTCTCTGCATCGGTGGGAAGTATCATAATTTCATGGCAAGACAACTCAGAGAATCTCGCCTCATAATCGGTCACACACATCAGAACCGCAACATGCGGCTTGTGACCTCCAAAAATCTCGATGCGGACATGAAATATGTCGGGGCTGGCTCAGCTGCAGGCTCCTCATCCTGCTCCTCAATGACAGGAACCTCCACTAGATTTGCTGGGGGGTACAATGGGAGCAACTCTAAGATGCCTTCGTCCTCTAGCGGGGGTTGGAGCCCTCCCTCGGCCTCTGCCTCGTCCTCTAGCAACAAGGGGTGCTGCTCCTCCACTGCCGAGTATATCTGCCGGCGTGTTCTCACCATCTGTGAGAGAATAAGAGAAAGATACATAGCACAACATCAACTGCACGATAGGAGATGAAGAAAGAGATGTTTCCTAACACCACATCGCCTCTCAAAGATAAGTACGGACGTCTTCGCACCGATTTGCAAGATTCTATTAGGCTCGCTCATGACTTGTGAGACCTATGTGAACCTAGTGCTTTGATACCAAGCTGTCACGACCCAATACCCACTACAGTCCGTGATGGCACCTAACGTCGCCGCTAGGCAAGCCAACAGTGAACTATCCATTTAATTGTTCATTTTAATATTTTTAAAGTCATTGAATTTATTTAATAAAGAAACAAATAGTAGGTGATCGTAGTAATGTAAAGAATAAACTAAATATAAGAGTGAAGTAGTGAATTTAATAATCAAAAACCATGAATATCTACTAGAATTTCCAAAATTCTGGCAGCACAAGTGCACGAGCAAACTAGTAGAATATACAAAACCTCCTATACTACTGTCTGGAGTAAGATAGACAGAAAATAAATACAATAAGAAAGAGACTCTGAGTGCTATAGAATAAAGCAAAGAGAGCAACTCACCACTAAGTCTCCGGGTAGTGGGGGAACGTGCTCGTCTGACCACCAAATGCACCTGCCTCAGATCCTGCATGGTTAGTGTAGAAGTGTAGTATGAGTACATAAACAATATGTACCCAATAAGTATCTAGTCTAACCTCAAAGAACTAGTGACGAGGAGTTGACAACAACACTTACTAGAGGTCAATAAATAAAGTGTAGACATCATAAGTAGGCATGAAATACAACAACAATAGTGAGATAAGAAACAATAATTTATAATTCTTAAGCATAGTATAAATTTAAAGTCTCTATCCATCACATGCCAAGTATTTAACACATAAGAGCCACCAAGTAATTTTCAAGTTTCGGATTAAGAAGAAATATCAAGTATAATCGGACTCCGAGCAATATCACGCACAATTTATGCCGAGGTATATGACCCGATCCAGAATAGTGTGTACACTGCCGAGGGTCGACCGGGACGAACCATAGATGCATCTAATATACTGCCGAGATGTTCGGCCTGATCCACTGGAATAGAGAATACTCTACAAACTCCGATCAACGACTACTACATAGGAATAATACTCAAAGAAGGCATAAATTCCGCTAACAATCAAGTATTTCCGACAAAACTCAAAGTAATGAAGCTCAGTCTTTTACAATCCTTTATCCAATTTCAATTATAAATTTAGGTAATTAAACTAACAAGTTGGGTGGAAATAATACAAGTAATACATGGTAAAGTCCTAAATCTACCCGAACATAAGCATGATTTTAGCTACGTACGGACTCTTGTCACATCGTTCGTACGTAACACCCAAAATTATTAGTAAATAACTATTTAAAATACCTACTGGGATAATTCCCTCCTACCATGTTAGGCAAGAGACTTACCTCGTTTCCAAGTTCTCTTCCCGATCCACAATTCACACTAATAGCCTCAAATCGATGCCGAGCAAACCGAAACAAGCCAAAGGTTGTAGAAACTAATCAATATATGCTCCAAAGTTTATAATTTAACTATCAGAGTAATTACCCAACCCAATTTGGAAGATTCCTAAAATTTACCCCCGAGCCCACTTGCCTGGATTCAGAAAATTTTCATAAATTAATTTTTCCCATAACCTCACGAATACAAATATATAACTTCTACCCAATTCCATAATCATTTTTGTGGTTTAATCCCATTTTTATCAAAACCTAGGTTTTTCAACAAAATCCTATAATATTCACAATTTACATGTTAAAATCTACCCATCATTCGTGTATTAAACTCACATTAAGTAGTAATTACTTACCTTACAATTCTAGATGAAATATCCCTCTCCAAGAGATCCAAAATCGGCTAATCCAAAGTGAAATGAGAGAAAATGAACCTTAGCCTCGATTTAAAACAAGATTCTGCCCAGTTGATCCTTCTTCGCGATCGCGAAAAGGGCCTCGCAATCGCGAAGGCAAGCTGCCCAGGCCCCCATAAAATGTACTTCACGAATGTGAATAAGGCCACGTGATCGCGAAGGCTTGGCTGACAAAAGCTTCGCGAACGCGAAGCGTTATAGGCCAGGTTACCCCCAGACCCAATTTCCTCTACGTGCTCGCGGGGGAAGGCACGCGAACGCGATGACCGGTGGCCCAGCGCATCGCGATCATGATCTTCTCATTGCAAACATGTAGTATAAAACTTCCCCCAGCCCCATTCCTTCATCGTGAATGCGAGAGAATCTCCGCGTTCGTGAAGAAGGAAACCAGAACCAATAACTCAACAGTTTTGGACTTAGCTCTGGGCGGTCCGAAATACACCCGAGCCATCTGGGACCCCGTCCAACTACACCAACGAGTCCATAACATAATACAGACCTGATCGAACCCTCAAAATATGTAAAACAACATCAAAACCAAGAAACACACCCAAAACCAAATTGAATCAACTTATAAACTTCAAACTTTTCAACTAGCTTCGAACGCGTCGAATCATGCTTAGACTACTCGAATGATACCTAATTTTTTGTACAAGTTATAAATAACCATAGGGACCTATTCCCAGGCTCAAAATCAAAAAGGAACCTCGATAATACCAAAATCTACTTAAAATAAAATTTAAATAATTTCAAAACCTTCAATGCGCCAACTCTCAACATTTGGCACCGAAATGCTCCCGGATCACCCGAAACTCGATCCGAACACATGCCCAAGTCCAAATTCATCATACAAACCTATTGAAACCATTCTGAGGTTGTTTACTCAAAATGTTGACTCAGGTCAAACTTGTCCTTCTTAGGCCACTATTAAGGAACTATGTGTTTCGATTCTAACCCGAACCCTTCCAAGTCCAATCCAACCATACCCGCAAGTTATAAAATAGTAAAAGCACATACAAGAGTCTTAATTAGGGGAACAAGGCTCTAGAAAGCAAAATAACCGGTCGGGTCATTACACATGAAGAAGGCGATCTTAAGGTGTGAAGCGGTGGATACTTATCCCCGCCAACAAATCTGAGGGGTAATCTTAGAGTGTGAAGGGATGGATACTCATCCCCACCCAAAATAGGAGGGATAATCTTAGGATGTGAAGGGATGGATACTTATCCCTGCCCAAAAATCAGAGCGATAATATTAGGGTGTGAAGGGATGGATACTCACCCCCACCCGAAACCTAGAGGAGTAATCTTGGGTGTGAAGGGATAGATACTCATCCCCACCCGAAACTGGAGGCCATTTCATCTATTAGGATCTTTGTACCCATTTCAATACTCTTGATTTGGACGTTGATGACATCTTTTGTCCTTTGCAGCTCGAAGAGATAGAAAATTTCAGAGACTACACTTCACCTTCCTCCAGACTTAGATGTCTCATAATTGAAACTGAAGATGGCGAAAAACAGACCAAACTTCTGATTCACACACTACAAGTCAGCCAGTATACAGGTTCATGGACTTCCTTGAAGAACCTACTTCATATAGAAAATTGGACTTTGGAGCAAAAACCCACTACTAATCCATTATCTATGACGTGGTATCTCCAAGCGCCAATACATTTCCACGTAAACATTGCTAAAACCCTTCCGAACTTAGGGAGTCACATAATTAAAGGAGAAATACGATGGGGAAACATGGTAACAATCAAGGGCGAGTGTCATCACATTCCAGGGTATTGGGAATGGGCTGAAGATGTACTTGGTAGAAGACAACAAACTTTGAGTACTTAGAAGATTTATAATGCTGTCTATGCCTCACTTTTCACTTACGATCGAAATTTGAACATTTTGCAAGCATTTTGTGAAGCTTTGTGCCCCAAGACGAACATAATTCTTACGTCAGTTGGGGAGCTATCTATCTCTCTTTGCGGCTTACATATTCTTGGAGTTTTACCTATTGCGGGCTCTCCGTACGAGGAAGTGGTACCTGAGACAAGGGAACTCACATGTTTAGAAGAAAAACATATGAGATTTGTTCCTCGATCTTGCGAGTACATATTTGTTGCTTTCCATCATATTAAGGAAGGTACGGGCATTAACCAAAATGTCTCCTTGAAAAAATGGATAAACATTTGGTGCAAGAAAGCTTTAAGATATAAACCTGCCCCACTACAAAAGGAAAAGCAAATTGCATGCCTAAGGTTGACACACAATCCTAACGGAATTATTCCTGAGACAACTAGATGGTCAAGTGATGGAGAAGCTATATTTTCCAAACTTAGGGTGAGGTTTGATAAGAAAGATGAAATATAGCTAGCAACTTTCTTATTATGTTGTCTATGTGCTTTTGTATTTCCCTATAAGGCAGAAAACTTCATTCGTCCTGAGACTTTTAAGATGGCAAGTATGATAACAAGTGGACGGAAGATTAGCCTTGCAGTCCCAGTTTTGGCGAGTATCTATCATGGTTTGAACAAGATTTTGTGCTCTTCCCAACTTGATCAGGTCAGAGTTTGTTTTCCCATCCATTATATTTACGATTGGCTTTCCCATTACCTCAAAAGCCATTACACACTTGTTAAGGGTCCATCTGACCCTTTGATGGTAGCATACTCAGGAGAGGGCGCCGCGAGGTACTTTGACAAGAAGGATGCAAGAAAACGTATCCACGATATAGAGAATATAGTTTGGACACCAACGATGTTGACTAATTCTTGTCCTCATTATTATTTGGATAACGAGGCCGATCAAGAGTTAGGGCCAAATTACTTTATGAGATTACGTTTTCACTACCTCCCTTTGAGGTATGATAACTCATTCATTATCGATCCATTTGGTCTGCATCAGTTTGGTCGCCAATTCAGATTCTACCAAGACGTCCCTGGTTTTTTGGAGAATGATATCTATAGTGCCTCTCAAGATGAAGGACTCAAATTTTGGAGGATTTGCACACTATATCGATCTATATCACATGCGACCTTTCCCCCATTGGGAGATCTAGTGGATAAGATTTTCTCCACTAATTATATGTCTTGGTGGGAGAAAACTCATGGGAAGTTCCTTGAGGATAATCTACAAGTTCTGTTAGACAATATTGGGCCATAATTTACTACTTCTTTAGGGGATGAAGATCAAGGTGCTGGAAAGACTCTCCCAAAAGTCAAAAAACCACCTACTCCAATCCCAAAAATAGTTACACAACATAAGAAAAGAAAGCTTAAATCCTCAAAGGCAACTAATAAATAAGTGGTGTGCACTTCAACAGATATAGAGAAACACTCTCAAGTTCTTCCATTTAGCAAGCGAGTTCCTCAAGATACAAGCCAAACTACCAATGAATATCAACACTGGAAAGGGAAAAGGCCTAACGTAATAGAGGTTGTAGAGGTTTCGAGTGTTGATAGTCCCTCAAGAACGCATACAGTTTGTAACAAAGAGGTAAAATAAAATAACCTCGCCTATTTCCCTTTTATGAGCGAATAGCTTTACTAAAAATTACTTTCTTTCTTTGCCCTTTCTTGGTGTAGCTAAATTTAACACCCCGAAATTTTTTTGAATAACTTAAGTGTAAAGCCTGGTAAAATTTGCAAAGAAAATAATGTTTCATGGTGCCGAACTAGGATCACGTGTTTGAGGATTGTCGCTGCGGCTTGGACCTTTTGGGTTGAACAATGCACGGGAAAGTAAAGGAAAATTTTTGGCGGAAAAGTTCATTTCTGCGGTCCATTATGCGACCGCAGAATCACTATGCGGACCGCATAATGGCCGCAGAGCGAGGCAGTTAAATGGGTCAGTTGGAAGCAATTATGCGGTCGACTATGCGACCGCATAACTGTTGTGCGGTGTACTATGCGGCCGCAGAACAGTTATGCGGACCGCATAGTGATCGCAGACTCAGGCAGATTTTTGGTCATTTTGGACACCAATTATGCGACCAATATGCGGTCCGTATAACCATTATGCGGTCGCATATACGACCACAGAACCTATTCCGGAGCTTTATTTTTGAGTTTTTTAAAACCTGACCCTACTTCGTTAAATACACGCAAAGGGTCATTTTTGAGCAAATATTCTGATGTTTTAAAGAGAAGGGAGACTGTTTTAGAGAGAGAGAAAACCCTAGGATAATTATTCACCAAGTCTTGCTCAAATCTTGAAAGATTAACAAGGAAAATTCCACAAGTTCTTCATCTAAGAGGTAAGGTTCCATACCCTAGTTTTCAATTTCGAATTTGGGTAGAAGATGGTTGATTAGGAGTATGATTTTTGGGTATGAGAGTATTATCTATACATGCATGTACCAAAAATATTTGTGGGAAGATTGTTGAGCTTAAATAAGTAAGGATTGGGTTGTGTAGTGAAGGAAATCTTGTAGAAGAACCGTGTGGTTAAATTTGCACACCTAGTATTTGATAAAATGCTCAAAAGAGCTAAGACCATAAATATCTTCCTAATTGTTGTTAAATTTTGTTATGTCTCAAAATAGATTGGGATTGCTAGAATTTTCGGAACGTTGTAGTAATTTAAGGAAAGCTCAATTGAGGTATGTTGGCTAAACTTTCTCTCTTGGAATTGAATTCCATAATGTTTCTGTGAGTTTCAAAGTATGGGTTCCATATTAAAATGTGGTGGCTTAAATCGTATTTCAAATGAAAGCTAGTATGCCAAATTGTGTGAGAAAATCTCAATATTCTTAAGACTCTTAATTTCTCATATGTGTACCTAAAGTCTTGATTTGGAATGTCTTATTGTTGATAACTTATAAAGATGGTTGGAAGTGAAATCAGTAAATTGGGAATATAAAGTGTGGCCAACGTGCCAATAGTGAAAGTTATACTTGTGACCAATAATGCCAATGAAATGAAATAATGTGAGAAAGATTATGAAATGAGCTTTGACTCAACTATTCCAAAATTGAATTCGACAATATAATCGGCTAAAAGTTTATGAACTCAAGTGATGCCCATATGTGGCTGTTTTAGCTAATGCTATGCTTTGTAAGTAATTTTTAATGTGTTTTGCGTTCTTACATATTCGTGAGTGGAAATTGTGTATGATTTTAACTTGTACTTCGATTGCCAATCATTTTACTCCATTTATTGGAAAGAAATCGATTGTGTTTAAAGCCTTCATTACTAATGAATTTAAAGTTGTGATTTCCGAAATATTCTACTTGTTGATAATTATAATGATGATCTATGAAAGGGAAGAAATGAAAGTGTGGAATATGAAATACGGCCATTGCGCCGTGAATAAAGAATCATATGTATGGCCAAGAGAGACAATGAAATAATAATGTTGTAAGTAGTTGAAAGTACGAATTAGGTGATATGTGGTGTGAAAGGTTATGAGATGTACGTATTTGTACTTTTATTTACAATGTGTTATGAAACCCTATGGACGGTCTATGAAACGCATAGGTATATTGTGTTATGAATCACATAGGTATATTATGTTATGAAACCCTATGGACGGTCTATGAAACGCATAGGTATATTGTGTTATGAAACCCTATGGACGGTCTATGAAACACATAGGTATATTGTGTTATGAAACCCTATGGACGGTCTATGAAACACATAGGTATATTGTGTTATGAAACCCTATGGACGGTCTATGAAACGAATAGGTATATTGTGTTATGAAATCCTGTGGACGGTCTATGAAACACATAGGAACATTGTGTTATGAAATCCTGTGGACGGTCTATGAACGCATAGGTACATTGTGTTATGAAATCCATTGTGATATGAAATACTGTGGACGGTCTATGAAACGTATAGGTGCATTGTGTATAAGAGGTATAGATGTACGGTATGAATAAACATTATGGACGGTCTATGAAATGCATAAGTGTATAATATGATATGTGAACACTAAGGACGGTCTAATGAGACACATTATTAATGCAGACAATAGGTGCCCCTTTTGTTGTCCTTGTTTGTACAGGTTATTTCAATTACATTAGGTGCCCCTTTTGTTGTCCTTGTTTGTACAGGTTATTTCAATTACATTATATTATAGGTTCCACGTATAGATCATACGGGCATTCTATTTTGAAAGAGGACTTCTAGCTATACATACTAGCGCTATTCGACAGTACTAACATCCCTTTTGTCGGGGGCGCTGTATCTTTAATGGATGCAGGTGGTTCTACAGCAGGTGGCATTGATCAGTGATAGCAGTACACTCCTTTCAGCCAATTTGGTGAGCCCCACTTCATTTCGGGGTCATGTATCTTTTGTTTCTCATGTACTTTGTGGTTGAGGTATAGCCGGGGCCTTGTTGCCGGCATTTTCATATTACTCTTCAGTTGTACTTAGAGGCTCCGTAGACAGGTTGTGGGTGGTATTTGATGTTGGGAATTGGATTAGAACTGTTGGTATTTGGTAACATGTTTTTCATTAAATCTATAAACTCGTACTATTTTAGAAATATTGAATGGTGTTGTTAATGGGAATGAAATGGAAGCGGTTAATGAAATCTCTTCAATATTTGATTAACGGAGTACATCTCCTCTTCATTCATGAATGAATTTGGGTAGAAGGAATCTAACAGGCTTGCTCGGTCGGGTTCACTCGATTGAGCGTCCGTCGCGCTCTTTGATTTTGGGGCGTGACACTAAATGCCATTGGGCATCTAATGGCATCCCCGCATGATAAGCTGCAAGTTGGTGATGAATCTGTTAGAGGGCCTATGTCTAAAGCGAAGTCATCTTCAATTGTTCAACGAGGACAAAAGGCATCATTTATCGCTCATGACAAAAGCCTAAAAAGACAAATTCCAAATGAGATAACTCGCTTCCTACCAACAATAGATGCAACCGTATCTATTTTTAAAGGAAAGAGCTTTGTCATTAATCACAAAAAGAATTCATCTTGGGCCTTTGGGAGGATATTTGCAATAGACTCTCCAAAACACGTGCAGAATTTCTCTCATCTTATAAAGAGCAAATCACTGAGATTTTTGAGGATATGAAAAAGGCAGATGTTTTGGATCTTTCTCCATTGGAGAGTTTAGTGGATTCTATTTTTGAGCTTGCCATTTTATATGACCAAGAGCGATCCAATTTGGCTCATAAGATGAGTGAAGATAAGAAGCTAGAGTTGATTTCCAAAGCTATGGAGTGTCTCGAATTGTTCAAACTTCAAGCAAGCGAGAAAGTCAAGAAAGTTTCCTTTAGTAAAAAGAAACTGGGGAGAGCTGTGAAGAGGTTGCAGACATTACAATAAGATAAGGAGAATCTCGAAGGTATTATAGAAGAGACTCAAAAGGAGTTCGAAGAGATTCAAGCAAAAGTTTCAGCTGCCAAGACTGAGGCCTCTTCATATGACAACATAAATTTGCTGGTTGTTGAGGATTCGGCCAATCTGGAGGAGAAGAACAAGAACCTGGAGGCTAGCTGCCAAGAATTGATCAACTATAAGTCCTATTTAGATTAAACTATTAGCATTATTTCATGTTTTATCTTTATGCTTTATTGACCTAGTAGATTTTATTTTATCACAAATAAGACTGCTTCACTTTTGATTTAAATTATGTCACTTTGTTTCTTAGTCGCATTCATATTTATCAGCCTAATGTGCTTGTAGCAAAAGATTCATATCTTCTTGTGGGAAAGTCCAAATAACCATTTGATTTTCAAAAAATTAGACTTCAATATCTAAAACATATCCAAAATTTGAAATTGAACACCTTCATAATCGTCCCAGATAAATTTTTGAAATCAACTTTAAACTTCGATGTGTTGACAATTTCAGATTTGCGAGGCTCCACCAGAAAATTTATATCTTGGTGTAGGAATATTGAAATCATGAACCGTTAAATTTTTCGAAAACCAGACTTTATAGTCAAGCATGTTTAAAATTTGTAATCGAACACCTTCAGGATCATCCCAGATAATATTTTAAAATCAACTTTAAATTTCTATGTGTTGATAGTTTCATATATGCGAGGCTTCGCCAAAAGAATTATATATTGGCGTAGAAACATCAAAATCATGAGCCGTTTGATTTTTTGAAAACCAAACTTCATAATCTAAAACATATCCAAAGTGTAGATTTTAATAATTTAAGGATAGTTTCAGATAATATTTCGAAATCCATGTTAGATTCTAACACATAGACAATTCTAGATTTGCGTGACTTAGCCAAAACTTTTATATCTTGATATGGGAATGTCGGAATCACGAACCGTTTGATTCCTTGGAAACTAAAAATCAAATTTAAAGCATATCCAAAATTACAAATTTAATACCTTAAGGATAATTTCAGATAATATTTCGAAGTCAACGTTAAATTCCGACACGCCGACTATTTCAAACTTGCACGACTTCACTAAAAGTTTTATATCGTGATGTAGGAATGTCAAAATCACGAACTATTTAATTTATTGGAAATTAAACTTCAAAATATAAAATATATCCAAAATACTGAAATTATTACCTTAAAGATAGTTTTGAATAATATTTCAAAGTCAACATTAGATTTTGATATACCGACAGTTGCAAATTGGCGCGACTTTGCCAAAACTTTTATGTCTTGGTATGGAAGATCGAGATTATAAGACATTTTTCTTGCTAAAAATTAGAATTCAAGAGCTTCATTCTCACCAAATATCTTGGGTTCAAGTCTCACTGAATTTGAAATGTCGTGCCAGGTAATCTTCCTTCTTATACTTGTGTTCCCTTTTTCATGCCTCTCTTCCCTTCCTTTTTAGGGCAGAGAGCGGATTGAAGAACAACAAACTTGAAGTTTTGGTGAACATGAAGAAATAGCGAATCCTCGAACATCAATGCAAATACTTGGTAGCCTACTAAAAGACTATAATCGTCCCATTGAAGACACCAAATTACTATGGACGCTTGCCCCCTTGAATCATATGAGATCCAAAATTCAACAAAAAGATAATATTTTAGCCCGACTTTCAAGTACTAATTGAGTGGATTATATTGTATCATACTTCATTCGAATAATGATTTGGGCAATATGTATCTTTTGAGCTCATGCTACTGAACTTAAAATGAAACTCTAAGTCATTTACGTACCTCGGTGAAGAGGATCAAGTCATACCGTAGTTCAGAATGGGTGAGTATTTTTTTAATGTCCTAACTTTCTCCTAGGCCGCATATTTCGAGGTTTTCAACCTAGTGGACTTTTGTTTTGGGTCGTACACAATTTATGCTCTTTGGCGCCAGGAGCAACATGCAGTTTATGCTCTTACCTTAAAGAGCGTAGCGAATTGCAATTTAAGGTCGTATTTTGAGGAGCTTTGCAACTTGAAGATTTTGCTCAAATTTGAAAAGCTTCATAACATGCAGTTTATGCTCGTGCGTCTAGGAGCGTAGCAAGATTAAGGATTATACTTCTTTAAAAAACTTCATTGATAGGGTCAACTCTTATGCCATCTGCATCAACCAGATTGTAAGCCCCTCTTGAATAAGCTTCTTGCATAACATATAGCCCATTTCATTTTGAAGTCAACTTCCCTCTAGATTTATCGGAAGTGATAGTGGGTCTTCGTACGACAGGGACATGATCTCCTACTTGAAAGGATCTCGTGTGAAATCATTTATTGAATGTGCGAGACAGTCGAGCTTGATAACATTCAAAACTCTATTGAGCATCTAACCTTTTCTCATCAAGAGCCTCCAACTCTATAGTCGAAGTCGGACATTTTCTTCATCAGTGATCCCTTCTTGAATAGCTAATCGCAATGAAGGTATTTGATGCATAAGTGTAAAATTGCTTCGAATCCATAGATGAGTAAACAAGGGGTTGCTTGTTTTTGTGTGAGGTGAGTTGTCCTATATGCTCATAGATCTTCTTCCATACGTTCATGCCAATCTCATTTGGATTTGGAGACAACTTTATTCAACAAGTTACATAGAGTCTTATTGTATGCCTCAGCTAGACCATTGACGGCAGTATTGTACATAGACGAGTCACGTTTCTTGGAGCCAAAGAGATTACAAATCTTGTTCGTACATTTATTATCGAATGACTTACCTTTATCCGTTGTTATGTAACCAGGAATGCCAAAGCGATAGATGATATTTACTCGGATGAAGTTTGCAACATTCTCCTTCTTTATTTCCTTGAGAGAAATAGCTTCCGCCTATTTTGAGAAGTAATCGGTTGCAACCAAGATATACAAATGTACGCCATAAGATTTCGGTAGCGGTCCAACAACATCCAATCTCCAAGCGTCGAATGGCCACGATGTAACAGTAAGATGTAGCACTTCAGGAGGCTGATGAATAAAATTTGCATGGAACTGGCAAGCCTTACATCTTCAAGTGGAGTCCAAGTAATCATTTACCATTTTTGGCAAATAATATCCCATCCTTTTTATATGAAAATGGAGTTTTGGTCCAGACTAATGTGACCCACATATTCCATAATGTGCTTCTTCCAAAGCTTGGAGTTCTTCATCTTCCCCCAAGTATAGCAAGATTACTCCCTCGAATGATCTTCTGTATATAGCATCCTTGCAGAAAAGGAAATACAGTGCGCGATGACAGATTTCAGTCCTTCTTCTTGGATTTTCTGGGAGTATCCCATAACTTAAGTAGTCAATTATGTGTTGTCGCCAATCTTCCTTCTCAGCTTCATAAACACCAACCAAATGCTCAATCTTACCTTCTTCACTTACATCTTCACCTAGCGGTGGTACTACCCATTTTTGGCAGATAGTAACTTGCGCTTGATTAGGCAGAGTTAACAATGAAGCTAGAGCAGCTAAAACATCAGCCTTCTTGTTTTCTTTTCTAGGCACATGTTGAATAGTCATGTCATCGACCCATCCTATCAGTTTTTAGCATAATCATGGTATGGGCATAGTTCTGGTTTCTTGACCTCATAACTACCTAAAGATTGATTGATCACTAATTGGGAGTCACCAAAGACTTGCAATTGTAACATCTTCTTATCAATAGCCATTTCAAGCCCAAATATTAATACTTGATACTCAGCGACATTGTTGGAGCAGAGTTTTGTTAACGTAAAGGAGTAGGGCACAACCTCCCCTTGAGAAGTGAAAAATACTACGCCAGCACCAGCTCCTCCGCTATGTGCAACATCATTAAAATATATCTTCCATGGAGGTTGTACTTCAAAAATACTACACCAGCACCAACTCCTCCGCTATGTGCAACATCATTAAAATATATCTTCCATGGAGGTTGTACTTCAACAACCATTTAGTTAGTTCACAATTATTAGGTATTAGGTGATCTGTCAAGAAATCTGCTAATGATTGTCCTTTTATATCCTTTTGAGAAATGTACACAATCTCGAATTGTGGAAATTGGAGGTACCACCTTGCTAGTCGATCGCTAAGGAATAGTTTTGACATAACTTAATAGGATTTGCCTAAGAAATAAGATGAACGACATGAGCTTGAAAGTAGTGCTTCAACTTTTGGATTGAGAAGACTAGCACCAAACATAACTTTTCGATTGGTGAATAATTCAGCTCATTTGGTGTCTTTTTCTTTCCCTTCACTATTTTCTTGGGAGAAAAGTGCTCCAAGAGACCTTTCTTGTGCAAAAATGTATATTATCAATGAATTTCCAGGTATAGGGGCTGCCAAAACTGGAGGCTTCATCAAGTAAGTTTTAATACTTTTAAAGGCATTGCTACACACTTGGTCCCACGTGAAAGGAACATCTTTCTTCATGAGGCGACTGAATGGTTGGCACCTCCCAATTAGGTTTGAGATGAATCTCCTAAGGTATTCTACTTTTTCTTGCAGACTTTTCAATTCGGGAATATCCCAAGGCTCAGACATTTTCAAAATTATGTCAACTTTGGCTTGGTCAATTTCGATCCCTCGATATAAGACAATGAGACCGAGGAACTTTCCAGAAGTAACTCCAAAGACATATTTCAATGAATTCATCCTAAGTTGGTACCTACGGAGCAACACAAATACCATTCACAAGTCTTCAAGTGGTCGCTCCTCTTTCTTGATTTTACCACCAAGTCGTCAACATAGCATTCGACATTCTTGTGGAGAATATCATAAACAATATTATGCATATCCCTTTGGTAAGTAGCACCAGCGTTCTTCAAGCCAAAAGGCATTACCTTGTAGCAATAAATACCCTTAGGGGTGCATAATGCAGTAAGCTCTTCATCTTTTGGTGCCATGCAAATTTGATTATAGCCCGTTGAACCATCCATGAATGACATTTCCTCGTACCCAATGGTAGAGTTAATAATGACCTCTGGAATAGGAAGACATAATTCATCCTTAGGGCATGCATTGTTGAGGTCTCTAAAGTCAACACACACTCGAGTTTGGCTATTCTTCTTTCTCACGGGGACAATACTTGAAACTCATGTTGGGTATTTAACTTCATGAATAAAGCCAGCTTCAATGAGTTTGTTAACTTCACTTTCAATCAAGGGAACCAGGTCCAGCCTAAATCGCCTTTGAGGTTGCTGAACAGGATGAGTGTCATTCTTGACTAAGAGGTGATGGACTACTACTTTAGCATCCAATCCAGTCATCTCCTTGTAACTCCAATTAAAGACATCCTTAAACTCATTTAGTAACTCAATATAAGTGCTTTCTTCATCAGCTTCAAATAAAGCACTTAGGTAGGTGGGCCTCGGTTTTTCATCAGTGCCAAGGTTACCTTTTTTTAAAGTATCAATTGTTGTCTTCACCCCTTCTTCAAGTGTAGGCGGAGCATCTTTTGCATCTTCATCTTCTTGTGGGTCCCCATCATGGAAAGATGTGTCATAACACGATTAAAGATCATACAATTTCTCGCCATCCTCCATTACTGATGAAGTGCTTTACTCGTCTGTTGTAGTAACATGATACGAACAATCCATATTTTCTTTGTCTTCATCACGTTCCTTAGTGTAGACCACAATATATGGATTTACCTTCAGTACTACCTCACATGAAACTACAAGTTTTACTTGACGCCTCATTCTAAGAGGAACCTAATTTTGGAAATCCTTAGAGGTCTTCTGGATCCTGAGCGAATCGGGTGTTCTTGTGTTTGGATAATTCTTTTGGAATTTATTGTTTTTCTTCAGTGGACCTAATTTCTCACACATGGAAGTCCTCATAGTTGATTTTCCAAGTCGATCAAAGATAGACGGCATGTTAGAAGCGACAGATTCATGTTCTATAATGAAATAATTATTGCTTGCCTTTCTTATGTAGATGTGCAAAGGAAAGGGTTGTTTATATCCCAAACCTTTACGTGGTTGCCTCATAGCAGCTTCTGATGGGAGCTTCCCTAAATTTAAATGCTAATTGGGATTGTATCTAGCCTTTGAAAATAACTTGTAAGTATTAGGATCAAGACCTTCATCCGTATGCTTCGTAGGCAGTGCTATATTTTGTGGCATATTCTGAGACGCAGACTTTCTAAGTAGCTTTGAGGATAACTTTATCGCCTCAATCTGTTTGATCGGAAGAGTTCACCCCTTCAGCCTGTTAGTTTGCAGATTGGATGATTCACCTTCTTCTTTCTCTATCTTTGGGACGTAATGAAGTATAAGAGCTACCTTCTTGCCAGAAGAAATGGCGTTCCCTCCATGATATTTATTCAGATTAGGGTGTGCCTCCTTAACATCGACTTTGACTTTGCCAGTAGCCACCTCAGCTCTTTTAGTTGTGAACTCGTCATTCTTGACCTTCATGACATTATCAGCTTTTAGCTCCTTCACGACGTGGTCCTTCAAGTAGAACTTTGCATCAACAAAGTGTGACTCAGCCTCGGTGAAGAGCTTATCATCAACAACTATCTTCTTCTCTACTCCTCCCTTATAGTATTTCAGACATTGATGGTAGGTAGATGGAATCACTCTATTTTCATGAATCGAAGGCCTTCCAATCAAGACATTGTATGAAGTCTTTGTGTCGATCACATGCAACCACGCACTTGAATGCATATCTACAATAGTGACCCCTAATTTGATTGCGCCTATGGCTCTTTGCCCCCCTTGGTTGAATCCTTGAATCATCAAGCAGCTTTCTGAGAGTCCATCCATGGGAATGCCAAGTTCCTTCTCGGTGCGAATTGGCAAGATGTTCACTGAGGGTCATCCATCAATAAAGATTCTATTTACCATTTCATCACATATATAGTCAACCATGTATGACGAGCTATTATGAGGAGTGTCACCTAGTAGAAGGTAATCATTCGTGAATGTGACTTTTCCCTCGCAAATATTAACTTCCTGAGGAATGGACTCGATGGTAATTTCCAAAGATGGTGCTAACAGTAAGTCATTACTTGTTTCTTCTTCTTTATCAGCATTGCAACAAGAGGTGTCGATACCATCATGGGAAATCTTCGTACGGAACCAACTTGTGAAGAACTCCTCCAAAGTCATTGGATGTCATGGCTTTTGAGGGTGGTGCACCTCAAATTTTGTTTTCTTCAAATGCTTAATTGGATGTCATTTCCTCTTTCTTTTTACCATCATTTTCCTTGTTGGTTGTTCTATTGATTCTTTTTGTGGGCTTATTTTATGGCGCCTACGACGAGTCACCAAAGTACAACCTTCATCATCATTAGGCTGACCAACTTTGATTTTGTTATTCTCCGATAATTCTTCTTCTTTGATTTCTTTTAAGCTGCATTGCTCATCTAGACTGAATGAGCCAAAGGTAATAGAGACTTGGTTCGCAATTGCCTTTTCAGCTTTAAGCACGATCTTCTTTTGACAAGCCAAGTCCATAACTTTGTCCTTAAAGATAAAGCACTTCTCAAGAGCATGACTCACATGTCGATGATATTTGCAGTAATTTGGGTCATCAATTTTCTCAGCTTCATTTGGCCGCTTCATCTTTGGAAATTCAATGAGCTTTAACTCGAGGAGTTCTTCAACAATGGCAGGCATATCAGAATCTAGAAACTGGTACTCCTTTTCTTGCATTTCGTTTAGAGTCAACTTTCCACTTGGCTTATCTTGAAAAGATGTATACCTCACACTCTGCTTCTTGCTCACTCTCATTGTGAACTTCATAGGTGATGTGTGGACAATAATAGCTTATTTGTTTTCAGACTTGGGTACGAACTTACTCTATTTCTTGACTTTTTGCTTGTCATTCCCTTTGTGAGGCTCGTAGATAGGAAATCTTTCATTTCCTGTAGCGGCCATACTTAACTCCTTGTCATGGGCATGAGTGGAAAGTTCTTCGAATGTCCAAGGCTTGATGCCTTGCACGATGTAACGAAGTCCCCAATGCATACCTTGGATGCACATCTCTATGCCAGAACCTTCGCTAAGCCTATCTTTGTAGTTGAGGCTTGCATTCCTCCATCGATTGGTAAAGTCTATTACTGGTCCATTCTTCCGTTAATGAGTATCTATAAGTTCCACCATACCTACAGTGCACTTTGTGCTATAAAATTGTTTAAGGAACTCTTGCTCTAGTTGATTCAAGCTATCAATAGATCCAGCCTTGAGATTTGTATAACAATCAAAAGTATTTCCTTTTAGCGAGTGAACAAACTTATTGATGAGGTAATCTCCATAAGTTCCAGCATTGTTTCATGTCTCAATAAAATGCGCCACATGTTTCTTTGGATTGCCTTTGCCATGAAACTTTGAAATTTTGGAGGTTGATAGCGAACATGTATCTTCAACATATCGATCCTTGCAGTGTACGACTTTGCGTATGTAACAGAGCACTTAGAAGAAACTTCATACTTATTTTTTGTAGTCCCTTCAATGAACTCCTTTAGTTGATTGATTGGAATCATTCCTTCTGAAGAGACTGGGATTTGCTTGGTGGATAGCACTTGTCGTGGGGGAGGATCAATCTCTTGAACTTCTGGGTGCTTGCCAGGTACATTGATGGATTATTCTTCCATCAAGAGTCCTACCCTATCCGTTAACTTATCAATTCTAGCATCTTGATTTTGCATTTATTTGGTAAATCCAGTGATTGCTTCTATCAAGTTTGCCAATTGCTCCTCCAAAGATGAAGCGTTCGTCACCATTGCTTGCATGATTGTTATGGACAATGAAGAGTACATGGATTGTCACAAAATTTATCCTCGATTGGCTTACGCTCTGCGGTGTAAGTGGGGAGGATTATTCACTTGAAGTATGATCATCTTCCTTCATAGCAAAGTTCGTGGATCTAGAGAGGTTAAGCAAAGCTAGAGTTTTCTTAATCTTTTCAGCAACAGTGCTTTCCCCTTCAGGTGCGTTCGTAGACGATCTTGCTCCTTTTGTGGATAGGGATTGATACGGACGACCCTTGGAGTGATTGTTGTCCGAAAGAGTTTTATTTAATAACTGGTCCAAATTTTCCAAAGGTAACATCGAGGATGATTTCCACATCAGCATAGAACTTGGAATTAACAGCCTTAGTAGAAGTTGATCTGGAGCAGATTTTTGGAAGCCATTTCAATGTTCTTGAACTTTGATGATTGAAAAGATAAGATGAGAGGTAGAGATTGTCCCACTGGATGTGTCAAAATTTGTAGACAATAAATTTCCCTCGAGAAAAATAATCGAGACCAAAAAATATTGCAACAATCATAGTATTTGATTTCAAATAATATGAGTGTTACAAACTCTATGATTCATCCGATTCTTCTTTCCAACAGTAAATAAATTCACGGGCCTTTGAGCTTGATCTTGAATTTGAGTTTAATTGGATTTATTCGTCATGAACACTTTGATGATTACCCCGAATAGTGATAAGAACAAGTAATCTTGATCTTGAACACCTTATATATGATTTTGTTCTTGATCTTAAACTTGTTTTTTTGAACTTGACTTGATTGCTGTAGAGAAATTTGTGGCGTTTGATCCATGAGCTCTCTCATTGTGATTCTGGTGGTCCTTACTGAGTTATGAAGACCCCTATTTATAGTTATGGAAGAGAAGAGTTGTGATTATAACAAACTCTTTTCGACCAATCAGATTGAAGCATTGGCCGTATTTGATAAGCCAGAACATGTCACTTGCACATGTGGCACAATTTCATTGGTCTTTTAAGTTGACTTGGCATGCCTTGTCATTTTGATATGTGGCATGATCCTATTGGCTCTTCCATTTGACTTGTCATGCCACGTCATTTGACACGTGGCACCAAATTGGACCTCTAGGAAGATGACATCCTGGGCTTAATAAAGTGGACTCATCATTTATAGCCCAATTAAATAGGTTAGCCCAATAGATTAATACTTATTTATTTAATCCATATATATTAAACTTATATAATTAATTCAATTATATTAGCCCATAATATTTATTTGGACTATATTTACAATATAGTCCAAATTATTTTATTGAATACAAATCCAATAAATTTTGCATGTCTACAACGTCGACTAAAATGCTTAAGAATATTATTTCAGATGGAAGAAAAAATTGATAAAAGGTGTAATCGTATATAAAAAACCACGGGTTTATTATAAACTATTGTATCAATAGAGTAAGAAATTTTTATTATGTCAAAATTTCTCCGCTTTCTTACATTTTACGGGAATTTGTATAGATCCATTGTCATTTGAGACTTGCACGCAAAATTTGAGGTCATTTGGAGTTGTTTAGGCTTGTTCGGCACAAGTTTTGAATTTGGAAATTTTCGTAAGTTCATTAGGCTTGAATTGAGGTGCGATTGGTGGTTTTGATATTGTTTGATGTAATTTAAGGCCTCGGGTAGGTTCATGTTGTGATTTGGTATTGGTTGGTGTGATTGGACGAGGTCCCGGGGACCTCGGGTGTGTTTCGGATGAGTTTCAGACCATTTCTCTAAGGTTTAGATTGCTGTCAGCTGATGTCTGGTTTCCTTCTTCACGATGACGAAGAGGAAGTCGCGATCGCGAAGTTCTATTTGGTGGCAGGCGGGATTTGTGCATCACGTTCGCGAATAAGAGGTCGCGTTTGCGAAGCTTTACGAGGTTGTGCATCGCGAACGCGAGCGTGGAGCCGTGCTCGCGTAGAAGGAAGATGAGGCTGAGGGGTGGCACATGTTTGTTCTTCGCGATCGCGTACGCTAGACCGCGGTCGCGTAGCTTTGAGCGTTTGGTCATCGCGTTCATGACTAACATGTCTCATTCACGTAAGAGGCTTTGGCAGCTGGGCCTTTTGTTCTTCGCGATCACAAAGCTATTTTCGTGATCGCGATGTATAATACCTGGGCAAATTATACAATACTCTATTTCGAGGGTTTGAGTTATTATATCATATTTTGAGTCGGAGAGCTCAGTTTTGGGATATTTTGGAGGGGATTTTCACGATTTGGATTGGGGTATGTATTTTTTACTCGAATTTGGTTATATTTCATAATTCCATCCTTATTTTTTATTATTTAATTAGTGATTTAAATTGGAGAAATTAAGAATTTTTGTAAAAGGTTTTCTAAAATCATAAATTGAGGTCGGAATTGGATGATTTTGGTATAGTTGAACTCGTATCAGAATGGGTGTCCGGAATTTATAAGTTTGGTCGGGTTTCGAGTAGCGGGCCCATAGTTGACTTTTTGTGTTGGCTTTTTAATTTTCATTAAAGATCTAATTTTTATTATCCGAAATTATTTCCTATGGCTTTTATTTATGATATTAAGTTATTTTGGCTAGATTCGAGCCGTCCTGAGTTGGATTTGCACGGGAAGGGCTTATTAATGGATTGATTTAACTTATTTGATGTAAGTATCTTGCCTAACTTTGTGGGAGAATACTACCCCTTAGGATTTGGGTTGATTGTACTATTTGAATTATGTGAAAGACGTGTACACGAGGTGACGAGTGTGTACACGGGCTTATATGTGATATTTGATCGGTTTAGACTCTTAGGTTACTTTTAAGCACTTAATTGAAGTTATAATTATTTGTCCTATCTTTCGTTGTCAAGTTTATTCCTACATGCCTTATTTGAAGTTCTTATTACATGTGATAGTTTACATTGTCGAGGTTTCCCTCACGTGCCTTTAATTGT
The DNA here is from genome assembly GCF_000390325.3 of Nicotiana tomentosiformis. Classification (NCBI taxonomy): domain Eukaryota; kingdom Viridiplantae; phylum Streptophyta; class Magnoliopsida; order Solanales; family Solanaceae; genus Nicotiana; species Nicotiana tomentosiformis. The sequence continues at coordinate 65,724,885 of NC_090817.1, forward strand.
AGTTGTTGTTACATGCTATCTTTCCGTTGTTGAGTTATTCTCATGCATTTAGTTGTAGTTGCTATTTCATGATTTCCTTGTTATTGTTAAACTTATGTTACGTACTTGAATTAGAAGTTGCCATTTCATGGGAATACCTTCGTTGTGAGTTATTAAAGTTGTAGTTGTGATAGTTATTAATACATTGAGGTTGAAGTTGTTGGTTACCTTGATATATTTCCTTGTTGAGTTGTTTCTCATTCATTTTATTAGATTCTTGTACACATTGTGGTCGAGCCATGGGCTGTGTTGTGGTAACATTGATATTGTTGATTTTTGCAATGTTGTGGCATATGGGCATGTATGGTGCGAGTTGATTATTATATTGCGATATTGATGTACATGCCGCTGTATAAAGATAGGGGTTGATATGTATGCCGCGAGATAAGGTGGGATTTATACACGTGTTGCTAGTAAGGAAATTACTTTAAGCCATGCAGTGAGATAAGGGGGCTAAAGCGTGTGTAGCTATTTCGGAAAAACTATTTTTAAAATATAAATGCAAGGGTCACGCGACAATATAAGGAAGATTCTGATTGTAAATTGTCGAAATGTGGATAAGAGGTATGGTGCCTCGATTATGATTCTTGTTGTACATTCTATGTTAAAAAGGCTTGTTCATGGAACGGTTATTGTTATTTACTTCATTTGTTTTACTTGTATTTGACTGTATTTGATTACTTGTTGTTTTTATCATATACTTATTTTTGTTGTCCTGTATTGTCTAAATATCCGTTGTTAGCCTTACATCATTGAACTTTTTTTTGTTATTTATTTCGTCGTCCTCTGTTATTAGATTATATTAATATTTTGCCTAGATTTCTATGTCTAGTAGGTGTCTTTACCGAGGTTGGGCTTGATACTTACTGGATAAAATTATGATGTACTTATGCTACGCTTCTGCATAATTTTGTGCAGATCCAAGTACTTCTGCATGTAACGATCCGGCCGGCGTTTTGAGTATTGTAGTCCTGATCCCCCATTTATTGCTTATTCTATGCTCATTTCTTATTATGTGGCTTGCCGGGGTGGTTGGTTTGGTTCCAAGGATATTTCGGTATGAGTTGGAACACTTAGTCCTAAGGTTGGAAGCCTAAGTTGAAAGAGTTAACCGAATGTTGACATATGGGTAAATGACTCCGGAACGGAGTTTTGATAGTTCTGATAGTTCTGTATGGTGATTTTGGACTTAGGAGTGTGTTCGGATATAGATTTGGAGGTCCGTAGATGATTTTGACTTGAATTGGCGAAGGTTGGAAAAGTTGAAGTTTGGAGAGTTGAGAAGTTTGACCAAGAGTTGACTTTGTTGTTACCGGGCTCGTATTTTGGTTCCGGAAGTTGGAATAGGTCCGTTGTGTCATTTATGACTTGTGTGAAAATTTTGAGGTCAATCGAAGTTGATTTGATAGGTTTCGGCGTCGATTGTAGAAGTTGGAAATCCATTAGTTTCATTAGGCTTGAATTGGGGTGCGATTCATGTTTTTGATATTGTTTGACGTGATTTGAGGCCTCGACTAAGTTCGTATCATATTTTAAGACTTGTTGGTATATTTGGTTGAGGTCCCGGGCGCCTCGGGTGCATTTCAGATAGTTAACGGATCAAAAGTTGGACTTGAAGCATTGCTGAGATTGTTGATCTTATGGTGTGATCGCACATGCGGTGAGATTGGCCACAGGTGCACCTGGAGTGGCAAGGGGAGTGTTGAAGGCGCGAAGAAGAACCGCATCTCCGAGTTCACAGAAGCGGAAAGTTGGTTGCAGGTGCGAAGTTTTTGATTTTGACCTAGGCGCGCAGGTGTTGACGCAGGGCCGCAGGTGCGAGCATTTGGTCGCAGAAGCGGCAGGCCAGGGGTTGAGTGTTTTTCCGCAGAGGCGGATTTTTAACTGCAAAAGCGGTGTCGCAAAAGCGGTTAAAAGGACCGCATAAGCGGAACCACTAGTAGATTCAGAAAGTCGAGAGTTGGAGTTATTTCTTTATTTTTTGACTTTGGGAGCTCGGATTGAGGAAATATTTGAAGTGATTTTCACTAGATTTCAAGAGGTAAGCAACGTTTTGTCGTTTATATCTATTAATATTGAATACACATTGAATTTCCCCCATAGATTTGGTATTTTTGAGATGAAAATTGGGGATTTTTGACCCATGTATTGGAGAGTATTATTTGGAGATTTGAGTGGCGATTTGAGGTCGGAATTGGGTGATTTTGGTATGGTTGGGCTCGTTGTTGAATGAGTGTTTTGATTTTGTGAATTTTGTTGGATTCCAAGATGTGGGTCCGGGATTGACCAGGTCATCCGTGAGATTGTTCGCCTTCATGGTGTGCTTGTGTCCATTAATTCAGATCGGGGCACGCAGTTCACATTGCAGTTTTGGAGAGCAGCATAGCAAGAGTTGGGCACACGGGTTGAGTTAAGTACATCATTCCACCTTAAGACGGATGGACAGTCCGAGCGCACCATTAATATATTGGAGTATATGCTACGCGCTTGTGTCATGGATTTCGGGGGTTCTTGGGATCAGTTTCTGCCGCTTGCAGAGTTTTCCTACAACAACACCTACCAATCGAGTATTCAGATGGCTCTGTATGAGGCCTTGTATGGGAGGAGGTTTCGATATCTGGTTGGTTGGTTTGAGCTGGGTGAGGCTAGGCTATTGGGTATGGACTTGGTTCAAGATGCTTAGGAAAAGGTTAAGTTGATTCAGGATCGGCTTCGCATAGCACAATCTAGACAGAAGAGTTACGCCGATCGTAAGGTTCATGATGTTGCCTACATGGTGGGGGAGAAGGTATTGCTTAGAGTTTCGCCCATGAAGGGTGTTATGAGGTTCGGGAGGAAGGGCAAGTTGAGCCCTCGGTATATTGGTCATTTTGATATGCTTGAGAGGATTGGGGAGGTGGCTTACAAGCTTGCATTGCTGCCTAGTCTTTCGAGTGTTCATCCAGTGTTTCATGTTTCCATGCTTCAAAAGTATTTTGGTGATCCGTCTCATATTTTGGACTTCAGCAGAGTTCAGTTAGATGGAGATATGACTTATGAGGTGAAGCCAATGGCCATTTTAAATCGACAAGTTCGGAAGTTGTGATCAAAGAACATAGCTTTAGTGAATGTGCAGTGGAGAGGTCAACCAATCGAGGAGGCTACTTGGGAGACCGAGTGGGAGATGCGGAGTAGATATCCACACCTATTTGAGACCCCAGGTATGATTCTAGACCTGTTCGAGGACGAACGTTTGTTTAAGAGAGGGAGAATGTAACAACCCGGACGGTCGTTTTGAGTATTGTAGCCTCATTCTCCCATTTATTGCTTATTCTATGCCCATTTGTTGTTATCTAGCTTGCCTGTGTTGTTAGTTTGGTTTCGGGGATGTTTCGGAATGAGTTGGGACACTTAGTCCCAAGGTTGGAAGCCAAAGTTGAAAGAGTTGACCCAATGTTGACTTATGTGCAAATGACTCCGGAACGGAACTTTGATAGTTCTGATAGCTCTATATGGTGATTTTGGACTTAGGAGTATGTCCAGATATTGATTTTGAGATCCGTAGAAGATTTCTGCTTGAATTGGCGAAGGTTGGAAAAGTTAAAATTTAGAGAGTTGAGAAGTTTGACCAAGACTTGACTTTGTTGTTATCGAGATCGAAATTTGGTTTCGGAAATTGGAATAGGTCTATTGTGTCATTTATGAATTGTGTCCAAAATTTAAGGCCAATCGGAGTTGGTTTGATAGGTTTCGGTGTCGATTGTAGAAGTTGGAAATTCATTAGTTTCATTAGGCTTGAATTAGGGTGTGATTCGTGTTTTTGATATTTTTTGACGTGATTTGAGGCCTTGACTAAGTTCGTATCGTATTTTAGGACTTGTTGGTATGTTTGATTGAGGTCCCGAGGGCATCAGGTGGATTTCAGGTGGTTAACGGATCAAAAGTTGGACTTGATGCATTGCTGAGATTGCTGATCTTCTGGTGTGATCGCACCTGCGGTGGGATTGGCCGTAGGTGCGGCAGGAGTGGCGCAGAAGCGGAGCTTGGTCTGGCCAAGAGAGTGTCATAGGCGCGAAAAAGAACCGCATCTGCGAGTCCACAGAAGCGGAAAGTTGGTCGCAAGCGCGGAGTTTTGGATTTTAGCCTGTGGGCGCAGGTGCGGACGCGGGGCCACAGGCGCGGTCTCGCATGTGCGAGCATTTGGCCGCAAAATCGGAAGGTCGGGGTTTGAGTGTTTTTCCGCAGATGCGGATTTTTAACCGCAAAAGTGGTACCGCAGACCGCTTCTAAGTGGAACCACTGGTAAATTCATAAAGTCGAGGGTTAGAGTTATTCCTTCATTTTTGGACTTTGGGAGCTCAGATTGAGGCAATTTTTGAAGGAGTTTTCACTAGATTTCAAAGGATAAGCAACTTTTGGTCGTTTAGTGTTTTTTCGTAGATGCGGATTTTTAACCGCAAAAGTGGTACCGCAGACCGCTTCTAAGTGGAACCACTGGTAGATTCATAAAGTCAAGGGTTAGAGTTATTCCTTCATTTTTGGACTTTGGGACTCAGATTGAGACAATGTTTGAAGGGGTTTTCACTAGATTTCAAGGGATAAGCAACTTTTGGTCGTTTATATCTATTAATATTGAATACCCATTGAATTTCCCCTATTAATTTGGTTTTTTGAGGTGAAAATGGGGGATTGTTTACCCATATATTGGAGAGTAATTTTTGGAGATTTGAGTGGAGATTTGAGGTCAAAATTGGGTAATTTTGGTATGGTTGGACTCGTTATTGAATGGGTGTTTGGATTTTGTGAATTTTGTTGGATTCCGAGACCTAGGCCCGGGGTTGACTTTTTGACTTTTGTTAAATAACCTAGCTTTATCATATGGAAGTGATTCCTAAAGCTTGTATTGATTATATTAAGTTATTTGTGGCTAGATTTGAGTCGTTTGGAGGCCGATTCAGGAGAAAATGGCTTATTGGAGTAGGGATTTGCGAGGTTTGAGGTAAGTAACACTTATAAACTTGGTACTGAGGGTATGAATCCCTGAACTACGTGTTATGTGATTGGTGTTAAGGTGACGCACATGCTAGGTGACGGGCGTGTGGGCGTACATCATAGTAATTGTAACTCGGTTGATTCAGTGGTATTGTGTAGTTATCTAATCACGTTATTTTTTATGTAATCTCTATGTGTTAGAGAAATTGAGCTGTGATTCATGTTAAAAATTATATTTAGGCTATATCCTGGTACTGTTGGGACCCACAAAGGTCATTTATGTTGTTGAGTTATTTGATTGAATTGCAGTTATGTACTTAGTCGTATCATCACTTACATATCATATCTCAGTATCTGTTATTATTTATTGTTACATCATGTATCATTGTTTGGGCTGATTGGCAGGAGTTTTGTGAGCCCGAGAGACTAGAGAGATTGATGTCTGAGTGAGGCCAAGGGCCTGATTGTGAGGGTTATTTATGGGTTCGGGCTGCACACTGCAGTAGGCTTTATTGATTCATGATGGGATCGGGTTGCGCGCCGCAACATGCCATGATTGGCTTATATTAGCGCTTGGGAATGCCAAGTGATTGAGAGTGCTGAGTGATTGGGAGTGTCGAGTGATCGAGCATGCTGAGTGAGGATGAATTCTCCGAGGGTATGAGTATATAACTTTATCATTGTGTTGCATTACAGTTGACATGCATACTTGACATGTAGATATCGAGATGTGACATACCTCATATTAGTCATACTTGGCATATTTTATCCCTGTTGTGCTCAAACTGTTAAAAACTAGAAAGCATGTCTACATTTTTGTACTGTCTATAAACTGATTATTGGATTTCTCCCTGAGTTATTACTGTTATAATCTGGATTTGGACTGTATCTTTTTGAGCTCGTCATTGCTTTCAGCCCAAGGTTAGTCCTGTTACTTATTGAGTACATTAGGTCGGTTGTACATATACTACACTCTATACTTCGTGTGCAGATCCAAGTACTTCTGGGCACGGTGGTTGCAAGGCTTGGAGCATTTTCTGCTTGGAGACTTTTGAGGTAGCTTCTTTGGCATCTGCAGACCTCGACTCTCCTTCTTTTCACTTTGTTTAGCAGTGTTCTATCTTTTTAGACAATTATTTTATAGTTTTGACTATATTGTCATTTAGATGCTCATGTACTCAGTGAAACCCGGATTTTGGGGGATTTTGTATTGAATCGTGGTATTTTCTTATCGGTTATATACGAGATTTGTCACTGTTAAGCTTATTTCATCATGTTTTCAATTTAAGAAAAATGCGAGGTTATTTGTGATTGTCGGCTTGCCTAGTTTTGTGATATGTGTCATCACAATATGTTGAGTTTGGGTCATGACATTGCTCGTGCCGGATGCCAGTGATTTGACGCTGATATCCCAGAGACTTCAAGATATACCTGCTTGACGCTCGCAGGCCTCGGAGTCACCTTCTGTCATTACTTTTACTATTGTTTATCTTCTTATCAAACAATGTTGTATTAGAGATTCTTAGTATATTTCTGTAGAGCTTATGACTCGGTTTCACCGGTTTTGGGGATTTTGTGATTGTTGTTCAGTATTGATGTTATCATGAGACTTTTCAATTAATCAAATACTTCTAACCATTATTTTTGTTAAATTCTCTTATGTGTTAGGCTTACCTAGTCTTAGAGACTAGGTGCCATCACGACTACCTGAGGTGGGATTTTGGGGTCATGACAATCGGGCTGCCCTTTTTTATTTTTATAAGTACCGTTGTTATGAAATCGTATTTTATTTTAATTGGAAAATAAAATAGCTAATTATGAAAGAATTTTCCCTTTTTATCGTTTATGTAATTAGTAAAAATATTAATGATTATATGCATTATAGTGATTGTTATGTTTCTTCGTCTATTTAAATGTCAATTATTGTTCAAAACCACTTGAACCAAATATGCATGATAAATAAAAGATTAATGTGAACACCTAATTTTTGACCGCACCCAAATTCGATACTATTTTAGTGTAAATATTTCTTTTAGGTCTAATGTTGATATTTTAAACTTTTATCTTACTCTTAATTGGTTTTATTTGAAAAAAAATTAAAAAAAAATACTTGCCTTACAAGTTTTATTTCTATTGATTAAAAATAAAAAGAAAGCTTACAAAAAATATATAGTTTTCTTTTTCTTAGTATAATTTAAACAATAGTGTAAATATTGAGTTTTCTTATTTATATAGTTTTATTTAAGTGTGTGTGCGCGCGCGCATTTTTCTTCTTTTTATTTAATAAAAAAGGGTTAAGAAAAGTTTTTCAAAAACAAAAAAACTAAACTAACGAGAAGAACAAAAATAAGTAATTTTTGAAAGATACAAAAATATTATCCTTAATCACCCATGATTTTCCTCCTCCCAACCCCATTACCCACTCCCTCACGTCTTCTAACCCCACATCGCCTAGAATCCCTTTTAAAATAAAAACTCATTTGTACATGATAGAGGAGGACTAATATTCTTCTATTTAAAAAGATAAGAACAACGAGAAAAGGAGAGAGGGGCAATTGGACAGGAAAAAAAATCGGCAACTAAGAAAAATTAGCATTGTTCTTTTAGAGTAAAAATTATTGGAGATAAATTATTAATTTGGCGAACTTATTAAGTTCGGAGTCAAAAATCGAGATATTCTTCGTGGTTTCAAGTTAGCGGGTTCAACTCAGCAAATTATAAATATTTTTTTTATTGTGAAATCTTACAAAAAAGGTAACACTCAATCTCCTCTGTATAGTTTAAACATGATATATGAGATCTATTTCTTCTTAAAGTCTGGAAATTTCCTTTAATTCATTTGTAAGTTTTTTGTTAAAATTAATTTTTTGCCATCTTCTCTTTTTTCTGTGGTAAGGTAGAGAAAGGTGGCTACAGTTTCTGTAGCTACTAATAAAAGATTTTCGGACTCAAAGAAACTTACTCAAAAGGTCACTCATATTCCTTGATTATTTTCCTTTCAACCAAATAACAAATTGTTATACACAAGGAGAACGTTAGTCTCGTGCAAATTGTTATCCAAAAAGCAGAGCATACAACAATTATGTAGCAGCGAACTCAATAATTTTATTAAGGCCGTTCAAGATTTGTTATTCCTTTTTGTATGTAATATTTAAAATATTAGAAACACTTTTATACTAATTCATGAATTTGGAGGCAAGATATAATGAAGGTTAGCATGTTATTCTTAATTAGTTAAGTTTATATAGTTTGTAAAGCTCAGACTTGTTTTGAATTAGTAAATCCAGTTTGGGGTGGTGATATTAATTAATTTTAATAAATTGGTCAAATTATTTTGATAAGTCAGTGTATTAATCAAAGGACTTTTATCAAGCAAGTTTAGTAAGTTGACAAAATTTCAAGATAAATATTTCATATTTTCCACAATATCAACATGTGAATATGGAATCTGTTTATATTGACGTGTGCCTTGGTAAAAGGATGGTTTCATATCATGTTTGATGGCTTCATATTTGTTATTCATTTTTTGCTTTGTGACATATAAATGGTATGGGATATATGTTTGTTCAATTATTATAGCTTGTTTGGTATATATGATCGCGGCAAGAAGTAAAATAATTAGCATGTTAGGAATAAAATATTTGTAAGGTAGTGAGATGAGTCAAGAGCTAATTTAAGACTCACAGAAATAAGTAAAAAATAATGATAAAAATATTTGAAATACTCTAAAATGCTAGAAAATTTTTAGATGTACTTTAAATATTAGCCCATGTGTTCATACCCGAACCTTGGATTGATATGCTTAACCAATAAAAGGATCCTGTGCGCATTCCGCGTCTTGACACCTTTAATTCTAAAATAATTATATTTTGACCATGTGCACATTCCGTACCTTGGTTTAACATTCTATTTCAAAGAAGTACCTTGTGTGTGTCCCGCATCTTGGTGAACACAATTAATAAAATATAATAAATCAAGTGAAGTGGTAATAGACAAGCCATAACTAATAAAAATACAAGAATAACCAAAAAATTGATTTAAGCCTTATAATAAAGCGACCGTGCTAGAACTACGAGACTTGAGGGGTGCCTTACCCCTTCCCCTCGGTCAACAGAATTCCTTACTCAGTCTTCTGTTTTCATAGACCATAATTAGGAGTCAAACATTCCTTTTGATAAGGGATTCAAATGAAAGGTGACTTGGAACACCAAAACTCAATTCCAAGTGGCGACTCTAAATAATAAATAATTCTTTTTCAAAACGTCACTTCAATTGAAAAAACTCTTCTAACTCAACCTCGTAATAGGGTTGGAAAAAAAAAGGTGTGACAATTAATATTACGAAAATATCTTTGATTTAGTTGGCGTATCGTTGTACTATCGTATGGCGAAAGAACATTCATATTTTAACGGTAATAAAGTCATATAATTATTAAAACAATTATAATAATATGCATTACAATAATTACAATGTTTCTTCGTCGTATTAATATAAATGCTAACATTAGTATTTACGGATCTAATATAATTTATATTGATATAAATCTTAGTTATTTAAATATCAATTATTGTTATGTCGTGGATGACAGATCCCACGCGAGCGCGAGTGTAAACTTAGTTAGCATATAAAATTTAATATAATTAAAATTCGCCGGGGAGATTGTATTTGCTCATATGAATCACTATTTTATTCATGCATTAGACCTTAGTTATTATGCTAACCACAAATATAGGATTTGTTTTTTGTTTAACATAGAGTGTGTCAGGTGTTTGTCATAATTTTCTTGTCATATTTAATTTTTCTATCTGTTGAATAAAAGGGTAATATATTTATTATAATTGGGTTTTCCTTCTCGTAGAAGGAAATTATAAATCTCTCATATTTGGCTAGTCCATTTTCTTGAAGGAAAAGATTTGGACTTCTATAAATTGAGGATCCTATCTTCTCATTCATAGCATCCATAATGTAGCCATAAGGGGTTTGAGAGTATTGTATAGATAGAGAACTTTTCGGGACAAGCGTTAGTGTGCCACTTGTGTTTGCCTCTTTGTGAGGTTGTTCTCTCGATATTTTGTACTCTCTTTTATATAGTAGATTGATCATCTCCGCTGTGGACGTAGGTCAATTGACCGAACCACGTTAAATGTTTTGTGTCTCTATTGATATATTTCTCTTTTGTTGTCTGATTTATCGTCATTGAGAGTTTGCTTTACTAGCTTCCTCATGACACTTGATTATTTTGATCCTAACAAGGAGTATGAGAGCGAGGTTCAAGACAGGTTTATCTTGGCGGGTTTAATTATAGCCGCAACCTATTTAACGGTAATCGTGATTTTTGTCTGAGAAATTTGACCGGAGTGCTACTCACTTGAGACAAACTTTGTGGTAGAGATTTGGAGATACGACATGTTGAAGGTTATGTGAAGAAGGTGGATCAAGTTTATTTTGTCAGAAAATTCAGGCTAGGGAAAAAATTGTTAGGTGTTTGCCATAATTTTCTTGCCATATTTGGTTTTCCTATCTGTTGAAGGAAAGTGACACATATTTACCATAATTAGGTTTTCCTTCTTGTAGAAGAAAATTATAAATCTTCTATATTTGGCTAGTTCCTTTTCTTGTAGGAAAAGGTTTGGACTTTTATAAATTAAGGATCCTTCCTTCTCATTCATTGCATCCACAATGTAGCTATAAGGGGTTTGAGAGTCTTGTTTAGGGAGAGAACTTTTCGGGACAAATGTTAGTGTGCCACTTGTGTTTGCCTTTTTGTAAGGTTGTTCTCTCGATATTTTGTACTCTCTTTTTTATAGTGAATTGCTTATCTCTGTCGTGGACATAAGATAATTGACCGAACCACATCAAATATTTGTATCTCTTTTGATATATTTCTCTTTTATTGTCTGATTTATCGTCGTTGAGAATTTATTTTACTAGCTTCCGGATGAAACGCGATTATTTGGATTCCAAGAGAATGACCATATCCGACTTTCTGACTATATCTTTGGAATAGACATTTCAAGTTCCAAAAGTAACTTCCGATCTAAACTATACCCAACTTGATATAAATAGGAACAATGAAGTGCGATTGCATAGTTTATCCTAAATTGCAATGGCAATGCCGTAATGTTCTACTGGTGGCAACCTTTAATTTAGTCCGTTACGCAAAAATGTGACAACTGACATAAATCCACCACCTCTAGTACAGATAATGTTTCCCTTCTTTTTGAGATCCATTCACGACCAGTCTTAATTAATTAAAAATTTATTTTTTGAGGTAAGATGGTCCACTAAATAGTGATGTGAAAAATGGGAAGACACTTTACTGAAATAACAACCCAAAACTTCCTTTTGGAGTATATAGGAAGTTCAATATTTATAACACTAATTTGTTCATTAACATTTGTAGATAATGAACTTCACTTTTTTCAGACAATGAAATTGGCGAAATATTGAAAAAACTTGTCTAGGAGTACTAAATGAAATAAAGATTTATCGCTTGTAAATTTTCAAACTTTTTAAAAAGTAAAATTCATATCCAAAACCAGCTTAATCCAAAAACCTTTTGTTTTGACAACAATCATTTACATATTGTCTGAACGTCTGAGTGATGTGGAAATTAAAACGAGTATCGTACTATGATTCCGTCACATATTCATGCCCTGATTTTTGCGAAAACATATTATTGAATTTCAAGCAGATAGATATAGAGCATGGTCAGCAGTGCGCCACTAACTAAATTTATGCCTTAATCACATGGAATTACTTATTATTTTCTTACTATTTTAAAAGGAAATTAATTAATAAATGGAGTATTTCGTATGGATAAGGATATACACTTATAACTTTTAAGTGCGTCATTCCACCAAATGCAAAAAAAAATAAAAATAAAAATAAAAAAATCAGAAATAATTAAGGCCCTCACTTTGCAGGATGCAAAAGGGAATCCACTCCTTTGATGAAATCATTATCCTATAGCTTTTGATGGCCAGCAGGTACAAAGTTCACGGCTATGAACTTGTGGTCATCGTCTCAAAGTACACTACGGCCTATGCAATTTGTCAAGTATATGATTTAATTCGTTTTATTAACAGAAAAAATGTGCACATGGTTTAATTTTTATTTTTATTTTTATCTTCAGCTTCATATTATTGTCATGTAACACTTTTCGATAGAAATGCGGGTGCGCGGCCGTACTGTTCTGAACATATGTGGGGCGGATTTGTTAATGTGCGGGTGTGATGCAATGCGGGCGGTTTGAATTTTTTCAGAAAAAAAATCTTGCAGATTGCGGTGCGGGTGCGGGTGCGGGTTGACCGCGAATATGGCTGCAGGTTTGGCCAAGCTGGAAACATATGTTGATTCAAAATTTTACGTTGATGTTTATAACAGTTTACTAGTGTTGTACTATATATTATTTTACTTATTAGATTACATTGTTTCTCACCTTTATAAATAAGATGAACTCAGAGGTATTTAAACATTTTCTTTCTCGGTGATTTGGGGATTGATGTTTCAAACAACTCACTGCGACAGGATTGAAAAATGTTAAAACAAGCAAGCTTATAGCAACTGTAAACTAAAAAGACAAAAACAGAAACTCATTAATTTAGAAAAGTCTTCCTAAATTGCAAGCCATTAGTGGACAAGAAGGATAACCTAAGACTTGAATATGGTAACTGCAAGACACTGTCACTTCAATTTCGTTAGGGAGGTGCTTGTGTAGGAGTTAGATTTAAATTAAATTAATATTATTACAGGAAAATGAAAAAGAAGTTTAAGAATCTCATTTTTTACTATCAAATTCATTCCAAAAAAAATAAAGAAAATTTAAGCGGTATGGAGCGGTTGCGGGTCTATGCGGGACGGAAGAGTTTATGCGGGTTTGTCCCGCAACCATACCGCACCATACCATTTGCCATCCCTACTAGTTGATAGTTTAATAATCCCTTCTTAAATTGTACTCTCTTTTTTTGGTTCCAATGCGAAGAAAATTGTTGCACACTGATTATGCTAATATTTTTTTGTATAGTTTCGGAACTGAAGTGCTAAACAAATTAGAACAGGATAAGTATAGTTAAAAAGAAAACTTAACTTCATATCCAACATGAAGAAAAGTGCAAAAATTACAGTATATAGATAGAGTGTGGTTGGATAAGGTTAAGATCCATTATGAGTGGAATCGTTGATGGATTTGAAATAATGCAAAATTGTCCTTTGTCTCTCTTGGTATCTAAAGTTGCACTCATAGTGATGAAATTTGTGTAAGGATTTGGGAAAAGTTATTTACAGTCACATTGAAGTGAAAGGCTGGTTTCTCTCCATCTTCCAGTCCCCACTTTAATTTGTCAATCAATATTACAATGCTTGTGTTCTCTCGATCTTATCCGCTCTCTTTCTTCTTTGTCTTCGTTTTGCTTTGATCAAATTGCAGCTTGCATCAGCTATTAGCTTCCTTTTTCTTTTGGCTAATTAGTGGAGAGTGCTATAAAATCTAGTTAGATAAAAATATATATATATATATATATTATTATAAAAGTACGAATATTAAAATAATAAATGTTGTACGACAACAATATTGATTGACTTTTATATCCTTTAAAAGATAAATTACTTCTTCAAAAAAGATAATTCTATATTGTATAAAATTGTATATTTATAGCTTTGCACGAATCATGGACTTGTAAGCCTAATTAAGTTCCTATATTTTCGTTATTTGAGTTATTGATCACGCCCAACTACGTCTTCTAGAAGGTCTAGCAGTCATTGCATATATAATCCGGTTTATGAGTTCGGAGTCGAATCCCACAGGGAATTAAACTACTAATCACAACTACTAGTCTAGCAAGAATTCAAGTAATCAACTTTCAGAAATGTTAAATAATAAGTTGAGCGTTTACTAACTAAAAATAAAGTAATTAAACTGCTGTAATTTTATTACTATTAAAACAAAGGCTGTAGACAAGATTGAAAAAGTCTGGAGTGATGATTTCCCTAACAGTTGGAATCTTTCCCGCTATACATCCTAGAAACGCCTAAGTCCTCTCTACCAATCGTGAGTATTTCAAGTGTCGTAATTTTCTTCCGAGCAACTCTCATAATTTGCTAGACGTATTCTCCCAAACTACGCTAGTTGGCACTAATATACCGCTCACTAAGCCGTCGTATTGATTCCTCACATACGTTAAGAGTGATGTTATTCAATAACTACCTAAATATGTACCCTTTTCCAAGCAATACACACTAAATAGGCATAGCCAATTAAGGGCCCTTCAATCAACAACAATAATACCGTAGTTGAATAAGTAGAGAAAATTATGACAAATTTATGTTAAACGCAATGAAGAATCATCTTCCAAGAGGTTCTATCAAATCCTAGATAAGAGAGTTTAGCTACTCATAATCATACTAACAATCATGATAATATTCGAAAGCATTAAAATGCAGATTAAGGAGAACAAAGAGAAAACTCTTGTGATTTCTTGCTTCCAAATGTTCCCATAGCCCTTTTGCCTTTCCAATAATGTCTCACATCCAAAAGTAGGTTTAGAACCTCTTTTATACATGTTGGGGGCATATAGGGTCTAAACTACCAAGTCTTAACCGAAATAGGAAAAGATTCCCGCTAGGGCGCCCGTGGCGCCCAACTCTGTTTTGTGTTGCCTTTTGCATTTTGAACGGAGCTTGGTTCCAACCTGGACGCCAAAAATCATAAAAATTCTTCCATTTTGGCTTTAATTTTTGCACAATCCTTTCATATCACATCTGATTGACCCCCGACCCCTGCACATATAAACATCATTATTATGCTTGAGTCATAAATATTAGCACTAAATTTAATAAAATCGAGGTATAATACAAGGAAATTTACATGCAAAAACATGTATTTATAGCCAAACCTCAGTTATTATGTACTACTTATTGTTGAAGTCCTAAACTCAAACACCTACATCTACAACATTTAGCCAACAATTGATTGTTTCAAAAATTCAAAAGGGTAGGACACAATAGTTATTAACTGACCACTATTGACGGGTTTCCCCGTCATAAGAAAATAGATCAAACAAACCCTCGCTCTCATACAACCTGAAGTATGCTCACCAGGCAGAATGCGAGCATGAACAAAGTTTTACCAAACCTTAGCTGTTCTGTTGAAGTCAGTCTGGCACATCTCCTTGTGGGTGTCATGTTGTTGTGAAAGAATCCACTTTACCATCGAGTCCACCCCACACAATGTCTTATAAATGGCTGGGTAATCTGGACTGCAAACGAACTTCTAAAAAATTCTCGTATCATGGTTTGGAGCCCCCAAAAAATTACATAGGTCTTTAGTTTGCAAATTGACCCACACACCTCTCACATAGGCGTCCGACTTTTTAGAGTTCCAATTGGCATATAATTCCTTCACCCTGCTCAAATTTGTCGGCTCGGGATTTTCTAGCAAACGATCTAGCTTCATCTTTGTTTTTCGGGCTAGAATAGTGGGAAAATGCTGCTCCAAAGCTGTGGTGTTGATACCCATCTCCGAGATATACTGCTCATACGCCACAAAGGAGTGGTACCATCTTTTTGCATCGTCACTATCCAATTGGAGGGTTGGACGAGGCATCTGAGGCTGTCTGAAAGAAGGATCAACCACTTGCTTGTCGTTCCCCGATTTTCTTGAAGCAACTTCACTTTGTTTGCACTTCTTTGTGGGTGGGACAATAGTAGAAGGCTTTGCAGTTGCCTTTGCCTTGTTCAAACCTTCACAAGCCGTGTGTACCAAAAATTTGGGCGGGCCAACCTTTAGTGCCATGAATGGCGCCTAGCGCTAAAGAAGGCGCCTTTGGCCGAACTGGATGGCCTTTTGCTCTCTCTTCCGGCCTTTGGTGCTGTGGTTTGCGCCTGGCGCCCAATTGGGAACTGAACTCTTCTTTTTCTGCCTTTTCTTATATAGAGATTTAGGCCTTGGCATTAATCTCGAACCATTGTCCATTACATTGAAACGCCCTTGCCAACACCTACCTGCAATTGTATGACACAAACAACTACTACAAAAGTGTTAAAACAATACTCTAACTAAAAAAAATCTAAAAGCCTACCAAAAGAAATAAAAAATTGGGTTGCCTCCCAACAAGTGCCGAACCCCTTTTATACATGTTGGGAGCGTGTACGGTCGAAACTACCAAGTCTTAGATGAAATAGGAAAAGATTCCCAATAGGGCGCCACAGAGGGAGCCTGGTGCCAAGCTAGGCGTCCAACTCTGTTTTGCATTGCCTTTTGCGTTTTGAATGAAGCTTGGCTCCATCTTGGACGCCAAAAAATATACTCCCTCTAAATTCTTCCATTTTGGCTTTAGTTTGCATGCAATCATTCCATATCACCTCTGATTGACCCCTACACATATAAACATCATTATTAAGCTCGAGTTATAAATATTCACACTAAATTTAACAAAATCGAGGTATAATACAAGACAATTTATATGCAAAAGCATGTATTTGTAGCCCAACATCAGTTATTATGTGCTACTTATTGTTGAAGTCCTAAACTTATACACCTACATCTACAACATTTATAGCCTATTTGTCCAAGCTTGTCCAAAGGCCAAAAATATTTTTTATTCCAAAAGTACTATTTTTTTCTCTACTTAAGGTATTTGACCAAGCGTTTTGGGGGAAAGTGCTTTTAGAAAGAAGCAGAAGCAGTTTCTGAGAATTAGAAAAGAGTAGTTTCTCCTCGGAAGTTGTCACGACCCGAACTTCCAACCGTGGGGTCGTGATGGCACCTAACATCTACTTGCTAGGCAGGCAAACGTTAACTAATTATTTAACCCATTTTAACAATTTATAATAGAGTAATGATAATTTACAACTAATAAACTCAAAGATGAATGAAGTATTTATATAAATAATGTGGTACTAGAACGACTCCCAGAAATTCGGAGTCACAAGTACATGAACAACTAGAATACTATAAATATGGTCTGAAATAAAGTATAATTGTCTGAAACTAGATAAACAGTAAACATAATAGAAGGGGACTTCAGGGACTGTGAAAGTCGAGCAGCTCTAGCTCAAGTCTCCGGTAGCAATCTAATCCGAGCAGTCTCCAATACGCGCTGGTCGGACCAACATCGGGATCTGCACAAAAAATGCAGAAGTATAGCATGAGTACAACTGATCCCGTGTACTCTGTAAGTGCCGAGCCTAACCTCGACGAAGTAGTAACGAGGCTATGGCAAGACACTCAGAATAAACTTGTACGAATAATAATAACAGAGTACAGAAATAGAAATAAAGTAGTAAACTCATATAAACGGACCCAAAGGTCATCTACCAAAGGGCTCTAGAATAACATGATCTCAAATCTCATATCACAATACCGATATCAAACTCTACAACTACAAAAAACTACAATATATCAACTATATTGTGACGCGCAACTCGATCCCAACACTTAATACAATAACTGTTGCGACGTACAACCCGATCCAAACATCATATCATATCATTATCATTATCTATTGCGGCGTGCAACCTGATCCCAATATCAATTCATTTTAATACTGTTGCAGCGTGCAACCCGTTCCCAATATCAAAACAACTTATTATGAAATCTCAATACAAAAGTGAAATGAAACGTGCAGAATATTAAGGAACTACCAATACAAACATAGGATAACCAGTACCTCGAAATCCCAAATCTTAGCAATATGTTAATACCGGAATAGCTAAATGGATCACATAAATGGAATAATATAATAAAGTGCATCAAGTAATATAAGGATAAATAAAATAAGTAAAACATGAGGCAACAAAAATATACAATTAATGCAAGTAGAAACATGTAGCAGGTAAGCAGATATGAAATGAGAAATTTACTGATAGAAATAAGGAACAATTAAATAGCAGATAACAAGTAAAGCATGGATAACAAGTAAAAACAAGTAGCAGTTAAATCATGGATAACATGGAAGTAAATAGTAAAATCCCGCATGCATTAATCCCATGACGGCGCATATACACTCGTTACCCCATATATACGTCGTTTTCCCATATAATTCACATAACAAATAGACCAATATGTCCTAATTCCCTCAAATCAAAGTTAGACACGACACTAACCTCTTTGTGCAACTAACTCAACTATCAACCATGGCTTTTACTTTCGAACAAGCCTCCAAACCAACAAAATCAATAATTTTAGGAAGAAAAGCCCTCAAGAAAATCGCCTCTAGAGTGTTTTGTATTGAAAAATGGTGTAAAATGAGCTAACTCCCATTTTCCCTTCTTTTACCTAGTTGCAGGTGTAGCATTTGCGAACACTTGTTTGCAAATGTGATGCCCGCAAATATAGCACACAGATTGCAAATGCGATCACTACATCAGATGCCACGAGTCGTCAATGCGACAATTTGTTCCCAAATGCGAAGGTTCCCCCATCGCAAATGCGCCCAAAAGTTTCACAAATGCGAAGCTAACATTTGTTACCAGTAAGATGTTCGCAAAAGCGGCTTCAGACACTTCGCAAATGCGAACATTTCCCTCACAAATGCGAGGTCACCTAACCCAGGTTCCTGCTCGCAAATGCGAACCCTTGTTCGCAAAAGAGAGGTTTGCAAATTCAAGCCAGACCTTGCATTTGCGAGATCTGCAATAGACACTAGTAATAGCAAATGCACCAGTAGTTCCAAATCATTTTGCAACGCATCCGAAACTCACCCGAGCCTCTCGGGCTCCATACCAAACATGCACACAAGTGTAATAACACCCTACAAACTTGCTTTCTACCTCAAATCATCAAAATAGCATCAAATAGTAGGAATCGATCATCAAAACTCATGATTTTCAACCTAAAAACTCATTTTTATAATTTTTCACATACCATGGATAAATGCGCTCGGGTCACCCGGACCCCAACCAAAAGTGAAAACATCATACGAACATAGCGAAATCTTCAAAACGCTGATCTGAGGTTGTTTACCAAGAATATTGACCGTGGTCAACTCAAGTCACATTTTAAGCTTAAAATCACTTTTTTCAAATTTTTACGTAAAAACTTTCTGGAAAATGACACGGACCATGCACACAAATCAAGAAAAATCAAATGGAGCTAATAGAGGTCTTAAAACATGAAAATAAAGGCTATTATTCAAAATGACCTATCGGGTCGTCACATTGTCCACCTCTAAAAGAAACGTTCATCCTCAAACGGACATAGAAAGGTACCCGGACTAGTAAAATGGTGGGGTTATCTACTCCGCATATCGGACTCAGACTCCCACGTAGCCTCCTCAATTGGGTCACCCCTCCATTGCACTTTCACAGAAGAGAAACTCTTGGATCTCAACTTTCGAACCTGCCGGTCTAGAATAGCCACCGACTCTTCCTCAGAGGTCAGATTGTTATCAAGATGCACCGTAGTGAAGACCAAGACATGTAAGCTGTCCTTATGGTACTTTCGAAGCATGGAAACGTGAAATATCTGATGTACCCCTGCTAGTCTAGGAGGCAATGCAAGCCTATAAGTAACCTCCCCAACTCTCTCCAAGATCTTAAACGGGCCAATAAACCTCGGGCTCAAATTACCCTTCTTCTCAAACAACATCACGCCCTTCATAGGCGACACTCGGAGAAGAACCATCTCACCAACCATATAAGCTACAATTCGAACCTTCCGGTCCGTATAATTCTTCTGCCTGGACTGAGCTGTACGAAGTCGTTCTTGAATCACCTTAACATTTTTCATAGCATCACGGACCAAATCAGTGCTCCACCATCTAGACTCACCGAGCTCAAACCAACCAATCGGTGAATGACATCGCCTCCCATATAAGGCCTTGTACGAAGGCATCTGGATGCTTGACTAATAGCTTTTGTTGTAGGTGAACTTTGCTAAAGGTAAGAACTAGTCCCAAGAACCTCTGAAATCCATAAAACAGACGCGTAACATGTCCTCCAAGATCTGAATAGTGCGGTCGGATTGTCTGTCCGTCTGAGGATAAAACACTATACTTAGCTTGACCCGCGTGCCCAACTCACGCTGCATGACTCTCCAAAAAGTGATGTGAACTGTGTGCCTCGGTCAAAAATGATGGGAAAAGGCACAACGTGTGAGCGAATAATCCCCGGGATGTAAATATGAGCCAAGCGCTATGAAAAATAGGAAGTCACCACAGAAATAAAGTGTGCGGACTTAGTCAACCGGTCCACAATAACCCATACTATGTCATACTTCCTTAAGGTCCTGGTAAGCCTACCGCAAAATCCATAGTGATGCGCTCCTACTTCCACTCTGGTATATCTAATCTTTGAGTCAATCTACCTGAAGCACTGACTGAATCGGCATGTGAGGATGGCCTCTACCAAATGAACCCCTGCCCCTAGATGAGGCACCACTGAAAATACCAAAATGACGAGGTCCCTTCTAAGATACCGCCTCTATACCTTGACCACAAATCCTCTCGATCCATCTAGCAATCTCTACAACCCGCTGGAAAGAAATATCATCCCTAGTCTCCTTGGCCATCTATAGTCTGATACCAAAAGTAAGGCCATCTATGAATCTCCTCACCCTCTCCCTCTCAGTAGGGATTAAGATAAGTGTATGGTAAGATATGTCCACAAATCTAGTCTCGTACTAGGTAACAGTGATGCTAACCTGATGTAGACGCTTAAACTGGCTGTGGTACTCCTCTTTTAGAATAAAAGGAATGAACTTCTCCAAAAATAGCAGTGAGAACGTATCCAGGTGAGTGGAGGTGAACATGCTGGTCTGCCTCGAACATAGTCCTACCACCATCTCTTGGCAGAGTCGATCATCTGAAACACTATGAAGTCGACTCCATTTGACTCCACAATACTCATGTTTTACAATACCTCGTGAAAACGGTGCAAATAATCTTGTGGGTCCTCTGAAGGTGTACACCCAAAATTAATAAGAAAAATCTTAGTGAACTTATCGAACCTCTCCAGCCTCTCAGAAGGCATCGCGGGCCTCTCCCTGGACAGTGTAGCATTAACAGGCTTAACTACTCAACTGCTGGAACCGCTGGAGTTGATATATGGAAGCCATCTGCTCCAGAGTGTAAGTAGCGGGAATTTGGGCCCCTCTCCCAGTTTGAGAGACAGCTGGTGCTACAGGAAATACGTCGGACTGGGCCACTCTCTCCATAAGGCCCACTAAGTGGACTAGGGCATCCTGAAGTATGGGAGTGGCTATGAACCCCTCTAGGAACTGAGCTGGTCTAAATGGTGGCGTCTGAACAGCGATCTCTTCCTCCTGCTCGATCTGACGCTCTGCAATAGGTGCTGCTGTGCGTGCTCTAGGCTGCACTCTGCCTTTGCCTCGTCCCATACCCCTACCCATGGTAGTGACTGCAACCTGGGGCTCCGACTCCTAACTGGCTGTGAATGTTGTGCGTGTCCTTACTATCTGCGAGAGAACAAGAATAGAATGGTTCAAAATTCAGTGACGGAATAAAGTTGCATGATAGAGAAAGAAAGAAATTACATTTCCTAAATATCTATAGCCTCTAGAAGATAAGTACATATGTATCCGTACTGATCCTCCAAGTACAGAAGATAATATCCACTTGATAAGTATAGAAGATAACATCTACTTGCTAGGCAAGCCAACATTAGCTAATTACTTAACCAATTTTAACACTTTATAATAGAGTAATGATAATTTACAACTAATAAACTCAAAGATGAACTAA
Source organism: Nicotiana tomentosiformis (assembly GCF_000390325.3). Classification (NCBI taxonomy): domain Eukaryota; kingdom Viridiplantae; phylum Streptophyta; class Magnoliopsida; order Solanales; family Solanaceae; genus Nicotiana; species Nicotiana tomentosiformis. The sequence continues at coordinate 65,746,595 of NC_090817.1, forward strand.
GTATTTATATAAATAATGTGGTACTAAAACTACTCCCAGAAATTTGGAGTCAAAAGTACATGAGAAACTAAAATGCTACAAATATGGTTTGAAATAAAGTACAACTGTTTGCAACTAGATAAATAGTAAACATGATAGAAGGGGACTTCAGGGACTGTGAACGTCGAGCAGCTCTACCTCAAGTCTCTGATAGCAGTTGAATCCGAGAAGTCTCCGCTACGTGCCTCTAGAACCAACATCGAGATCTACACAAGAAGTGCACAAGTGTAGCATGAGTTAAACTGACCTCGTGTACTCTGTATGTACCGCCTAACCTCGAAGTAGTAGTGACGAGGCTATAGCAAGACACTCACAATAAACCTGTACGAATAATAATAATAGAGTACATAAATAAAAATAAAGTAGTAAACTCATATAAACGGACCCGAAGGTCAACCACAAAAGAGCCCCGGAATAACATGATCTCAAATCTCATATTACAATATCGAGATCAAACTCCACAACTACAAACAACTATAACACATCAACTCTATTGCGCCGCATAACCCGATCCCAACACTTAACATAATTACTGTTGCAGCGTGCAACTCGATCCCAACATTCAACACAATAACTGTAGCAGCATGAAACCCGATCCCAACATTCAACACAATAACTTATGCGGCGTGCAACTCGATCCCAATATCATATCACATCATTTTCTGTTGGGTGTGCAACCCGATCCTAATATCAATTCATTTTATTACTGTAGCAGCGTGCAACCAGTTCCCAATATCAAAACAACTCAACACAACTAATTACAAAATCTCAACACAAAAGAGAAATGAAACGTGCGGAACATTAAGGAACTACCATTACAAACATATGATAACCAATACCTCGAAATCCCAAATCTTAGCAATATGTTAATACCAGAATAGCTAAATGGATCACATAAACGGAATAACATAATAAAGTGCATCAAGTGATATAAGGATAAATAAAGTAAGTAAATCATGAGGCAACAGAAATATACAATTAATGCAAGTAGAACCATGTAGCCGGTAAGCAGATATGGAATGAGAAATTTACAGATAGAAACAAGTAACAATTAAATAGCAGATAACAAGTAAAGCATGGATAATAAGTAAAAGCATGTAGCAGTTAAATCATGGATAACAAGGAATAAATGAAGACATGGAAGTAAATAGCCCAATCCCGCATGCCTTAATCCCATGGCGGCGCATATAAGCTCGTCACCTTGCATATATACAGTTTGTCCACATAATTTACATAACAAATAGACCAACAAGTCCTAATTCCCTTAATTCAAAGTTAGATATGACACTTACCTCTTTGCGCAACCAACTTAATAATCAACCACGACTTTTCTTTTCGAACAAGTCTTCAGGCCAACCAAATCAATGATTTTGGGAAGAAAATCACCTCTAGAGTGTTTCGAGTTGGGAAATGGTATAAAATGAGCTTAATACCGTTTTCCTCATCTTTATCCAGCTGCAGGTGTCACATTTGCGAACTCTTATTTGCAAATGCGACACACGGATCGCAAATGCAATCAGTGCATCAGATACCCAGGACTCACATATGCAACAATTTACTAAGAATGTTAACCGTGGTCAACTCAAGTCTCATTTTAAGGTTAAAATCACTTTTGTTTTTCAAATTGTTACGTAAAATTTTTCCAGAAAACAACATGGACCATGCATGCAAATTATAAAACATCAAATGGAGCTAATAGAGGTCTCGAAACACGAAAATAAAGACTAGTACTCAAAATGACCTATTGGGTCGTCATAGAAGCATAAGCAGAAGTAGTTTGACTTTTTTTCATACCAAAAATACTCTTAACAAAATATAGTATATACTAAAATAATCTTTCTTATTTTAAATCTAATACTTAGAAAATTAATATATAAGTATTCTTTTTATTTTGATGATAGTTTTTTAATATATAGTGACTTCAGGGATAAATATTTTATATTTGTTGAATAACTTTTTAATATATTCAAATCATATTAAAAGAATTTAATTAGTTTTTAATTTTATTTTCACATTTTACTTAAATAAAATAAAAATATTTAATTATTCTTTAATAACAAAATTTTAAAATTATTTATTTACTCATAATATTAACTATTAAGTAAATTTATTCATGTCCTTATTCATAATTTGATACTTAAAAAGTACTTTTTGAAAAGTTTAGCCAAACACAAATTATTACTCAAAAGTATTTTTCAGATTGATTAGTTAAAAACAAACTGATTCTCCAAAAGTACTTTTTCGATTAGCAACCACTTTTGAAAAAATACTTTTCAAAATAAGCTTGTTTGGATATTGGGTTTGAGTTACGGGTCGCCTATTTGGACTGACCCGGCCCACTTAGAAGGGATAAGGCCGATGGAAATTAATTACCAGGGAAGTTTATTAACTTCCAAAAGAATAGAAGAAGTGCCGCACGTTAAAAGAATAATGGGTGCGTGCAAACAGTTGAAGCAATCGGTAGTTCTCCCCATCTCTTCTTCCTTATATATTTCTCTTCAGTAGAGATTAAAAAAATGCGTAGCGATTCTCCCTCACACAGAAAGATAGAACACTGTAAAGTTAAGGAATCTAGTTTGTGAGCAAGATCTCTGCTTTCGCTGCGTTATTGACAGGTACGCTAATGTTGTTCTCGCCCCACGATTTAATCTAATATTGGTATCAGAGCGAGCATTGTTTCTTTCCGATTTTGGATTGCCTCGAAGAGAGATACTACTCTTGGAGAGTCCTATTTTACTATCTATTGAATTCTGCAATAGCGGTGACTGGGCGTTATGGCTTAGTTGTGGAAGTGAAACAAACCGTTTTTCTTTTACTGATGGTTTTGTTTCATTAAACATGCAATACATTAAATAGATTTGTAGATTTCCTTTTGACGATGCTGCACGATTTTGAGGTCGTTTGCATCAAATAAATTGGTTTATTAACGATAATCTGCACTCCACAATCTCTCTGGTAATATTATCTAGAAGAAGACAATTCATGTATAAGAGTCCTAAACTTTGATTGATTAAAAAAGTTTGTCATGCCTTAAAATGTGTTTGGTAAACCCAGATTCGTAATTTGTAACGACCCTACCGGTCATTTTGAGCTCTAACACGTCATTTAACGGTTTGAGGACTTGGGTAGCTTCACTTCATATATTATGACTTTTACGCATAGTCGGAATTGAATTTCGGGAAGTTCAGAGTAGTTTCGAAAGGAAAATTCTCAATTCGGAAGCTTTATGTTGGGAGAGTTGACTAAGGTTTGACTTTTGAGTAAATGACCTAGGAATCAGGATTTAAAGGTTCCAATAGGTTTGTATGATAATTTGGGACTTGGGCGTATGTTCGGGTTGAGTATCAGGTGGCCCGGGATTATTTCGTCGCTCATTACGGAAAGTTGGCATTTTGGATGTTTATGAATTCCTTAAGTTTGGTTTGAAGTGGACTTTGGTATTATCAATGTTCATTTGGGGTTTCGAGCCTTAGAATAGTTTTGTATCATGATTTATGTCTTGCACGTAACGTTCGGCATGGTTCCAGAATGTTTAAGTATGAATCAGACGCGTTCGTCGAAGTTTAAATGTTGGAAAGGTTAAAATAAGGTTTCGTAGTTTGGAAGTTGTTCGGTGAGATTTGATTTCTCAATCAGATTCGTGTTATCTTTTGGGACTGGTTGGTACGTTTGGATGGGGTCCCCGGGACCTCGGGTGTGAATTGGGTTGGAATTGGGTCGAGTTTTGGACTTGGAGAATTGTTGAAGCTTGAGGCTTCTAGTGTGATCGCACCTGTGAGGTTTATGGCCACAGGTGCGAGACCGCATACGCGGCTCAGGAGTCACATAAGCGGAGAGGGTCGAGGCTGGCAGGATGCACATGTGCGAAAAATCCACCGCACTGGTGCGACTGGTGGATCGCAGATGCGTAGGTGCGGAGTCGCCGGTGCGACTGGTGGACTACAAATGCGAAAGTCGTTGGGAAGTGGGATGCTTTTAATTCGAGACTTAGCCCATTTCTCCCACATTTTTATTTGGTTTGGGCGAGTGTTGGAGCTCTTCAAGAGGGGATTCTCATTATCTATTGCAACGTCAGTACTTCCCCCGTATCATAAGTTAATTTCAAGGATTTCATAAGGATTTAAACATGAAAATTTGTGGAAACTATGAGATTTTAAGAGAAAAACCTAGAATTGATAATTTTGGATTTTGACCACGATTTTGGAAATGGAATTAGGAATAAATCATATAATTGAGTTCGTAATATTATGGGTAAAGCTTATCTTTAAAAGTTTTTGGAATCTGGGCACGTGGACCCGAGGGTTGACTTTGTTGACTTTTCGAGAGGAGTTGGGAATTGTTATAAACTAATTCATTATGAGTGTTGGAGTTTATTTTTATTGGCTTGCATGTTATTTGACTAGTTTAGGATCATTTGGCTTTGAATTGAGGAGTTAGAGAGGCATTGGAGTCGATTATTGAAACTTCGGAGCTAGGTAAGTCTCCTGTCTAACTTTATAAGAGGGAAACTACCCTCTAGGTGATGTAATTGTTATGTGCTACTAGTTGTGGGTGCTACGTACGCACGAGGTGACGAGAGTCATACGTAGCTAAAGCATATTTATGCCTGGGTAGACTTAGGACTTTATCATGTTATATTTGAATTTTTTGGACTCATTTTGCTAGCTTAATTAGTTGAAATTACAATTTAAATTGATTTAGAAATATATATATATATATATATATATATATATATATATATATATATCCGGGCTTTATCACCTTGAGTTGTTGCCAAGATATTTGATAAACATAAAGGGGTGTATACACTACTATGCAGCTGTATCTGTGTTGTAGGCATGTGACTCGTAATTCAATAAGTTTCTTCCTTTTTTGTGGAAAGGGCCGAACGTCTCGGCAGTATAATAGATGCATCTATGGTTCATGCCGCTCGACCCTCGGCAGTGTACACATTATTATGGATCGGGCCATACGACATCGGCATAATCGTGTGCTATATCACTAGCAGTCTGAATATTCACAAGATTATCCTTCCACTGATGCCTGGCATTCCATATGGTATTCCTTATTTATTTGATATTGGCACTTGATATTTTCTGAGTTGTTGAGATAGTATACAAGATTGAGGAATTTATATCGTTAAAAGAAACTTTGAAAGATTATGTTTGTTTCCATTTTATCCCACTAATATTGCTGTGCTCATATCTGTTTGGGATTAGCATAATGCTTTATTAGATGTCTAGTAAGTGTCGATGTCGGCCCCTCATCACTACTTCTCTGGGGTTAGGCTAGATACTTACTGGGTACGCGTTGATTTACATACTCATGCTACATTTTTACTTTAAATATGCAAGATCTAATAGGTTCATTTGGTGGACATCTGGGCACGTAGGCGCAACTGCTAAGGAGACTTTATAGTGAGCTGCATTCCAGGCTATGTATCGCAGCCTACAGAGTCTCCGTCGTAGTATTTACTTTATCATGTCTTATTTACATTCCAGACAGATGTTGTATTATTGTTGTACTCCTTAGTAAATGTTCATGTACTAGTGACTCCGAGTTTTGGGATACTCTAGTGGTTGCTTATGGTTCAACTTGATATTGTCATCTTTTATTTTATATCTTACTAACATTTTAAGTATTCATGATTTCTAAACACATTTATATCTCCATATAACAAGATTCATGATTTCAAAAATAATAAAATGAGGAATTAAGTTGTTACTTCACCGTTAGCTTGCCTAACGGCAACGTTGGGCGCCATCACAACCTATAGTGGATTTTGGGTCGCGACAGCTTGATATCAGAGCTCTAGGTTCACTTGGGTCTCAGGAGTCATGAGCAAGTCTAGTAGAGTCTTGCGAATCGGTATGGAGACATCTATACTTATCTTCGAGAGGCTACAAGACTGTTAGGAGCATTTCCCTTCTTGATTCCTCCTCATGCAATTTGATTCCATTGAAGCTTATGCCTTCATTTCCTTCTTACTCAATCTTATCTGATGTGGAGCGCTTGTTATCAATTGGGCATCAAGGAGTTGTAGAGGTACCGCATATGTGGTGCAAGATGTTTCTCCCTACGTAGTTATTGTTGTCGCCTTGTGGAAGGGTAATCTGTCATTTCAGCCCAGTATCTGTATTTCCTACGGTTTCTAGGCTATGCGCAGATTATTATGATGTTCATACGTTGTTATCGCACAGTGTTGGTGTGATGGTAGGGTGCTTGTTTATGTGTCGAGGTAGTGAATGGCTCGAAAAGAGGATTTCTCAATGCATAATTTTGAGGTTTGACATTTAATTCCAGTGGAGGAAAGTCAATTAGACTATGGATGTTCTGGCCTTGGTTGACGGAGTAGTGAGACTTAATACTTTCGAGCGTGGTGGAATTTTCATTTGGGATGCGTTGTCGTCGTCCTTGTTGAAGTGCATTGAGGCCTATGGGTGTTAGAGTCACCTTTGATTTGCCTTCGGGGCAGGGTGTTATAGAACGGTGCCTAAGCAACGGTTATCAGAAATGGCTGTGTATGTTGGCTTCAGAGTCTAATTGGCACTTCTAATGTTGATGGCTCAGGAGAGATGATCTTATGGAGTCTCAAAGTAGGTGGAAATTTACCCGTTCGGGTGCTACATAGATGGATTTTGATTTGATGCAATATTTGGGTAGCGAAGGATGAGGAAGGACATGGCGGGAGGTGTCCCACGGTGCTTGAATTGCTAGGAGGTCAAATATGAACAACAGAGGTCGGGGAGTTGCTTAAGGAGATGGTTTAGCCGAACTGGGAGTGGCAGAGTAGCATATGGATTATGTGGTAGGATAGCCACGTGCCTTGAGAAAGTTTAGAGCGATTTAGGAATCATGGTGGGAAGTGACTAGGTCTACGGATTTTACTTAGGATGGGGGCTACTGTACTGAGGAGGATTGAATATGGCAGAGAGGAGTTTTCTTGAAATGAAGAGAGGGGTGAAAACTTGACTATCGCTTTGGGATGTGATGTGACTTCGAGTTTGGAATGTATTGTCAGACTTTCAGTTGATCTCAATGGGGAATGAACAGACTTGTACAGCTGGTGGACGAGCATGGTCTTAGGATGGTTTACTAATTTCGTAGTAGTGGTACCCAGTGCAGTAACGTTGGAAGATGTCGGTATGGAATTCCACAGGTGGGCTATCTCCTGTGGGCAGGTTAGCGGTTGCATGATTTTGTTAAAGCTTCTACGAAGAGTTCTACTTACTACCCGGCATAAGGTCGAATATGCGATTGTGGCCGATGATTCGGAATGTTCATGAAAAGTTTAACAAGAGATTTTGAGATATTTGTTTGGTTAATGGTGCGAGATCATGATGATTGAGAAGGAGGAATCTTTGTGTTTTCTACATTATGTGGGGGAGCTCACAGTCTATGATTGGATATTATGGTTGTCTGCTTGTGCGGTTTGTGGTTATCTGTGGATTGGTAGATTATTTATGACTAAGAAAAGAAAACATGAGGGGTAATTCGAGCAAAGAACTTGATGAATGTGTGCTATATTTTGCCTTATCGATTCTTGTGCAGGTTTTGGTAAGACTCAGAGTTTATGCTTCTTGTGGATGTGATGTACAAGGAAAAGAATTCATCCGATTGCTTCTTTGGGAGTCTTCATGGGCTAACAGAGTGCTGGAGTTTGGTTATATTCGGGACCAGGTCATGGTGGGTAACCCTCAACAGTGGTTCTAATGGGTTCAAGAATGTAAGTGCGATGTCTAAGGATTTTGGGTTCATTGTGTGGCTGAAGACCAGGATTTTGCATCAGAGTGTGAAGAATACTTGGGGAATTTTTTATGTTATCATCGGGTTTGCGGGGCAGTATTGGAGGAATGGGAGAAACAACTTCGAACTCGCGGAAGATCTTTCAGAATGGGTGTACTAGTTGGAGATGCCATTGTGTGCACGAGAAAATTATGAGATGGTTCATGGGTATTGAGACGATGTGATCTCATGATTTGGGTCACTCGGGATGAGTATTGGTTGAGTTTCGTTATACTTTTGAATGGAGAAATTATTATTTTTAAGGCAAGTCACGAGTAAATTGGAAGAAGTGGGGTCGGTTAGTAATGGTTTGGATCGGCATGATTGTGGCAATGATCAGTTCCTTTGGCGTGTTAAGTAACACAAGTGATTTATGATTGTACGTGCGGGCTTGACAACCACCACAATTTGATTGATTTGGGAGGTATTTGATTCAAATATCTTTGTTATGTGTAAATGGATCCCGAAAGAGTTATGACGGTTTAAATCATGACTTGAGGTTTGTATTTTTTGCGATTGTGGGAACTCAGTTACGTGTTGTAATGGTTCTTCTGTGATGCGTTAAGTGAAATCATTCTTGCCAATGAAGTGTTTATCCTACTACTAGTTCAGGGGTTATGATGAATTCTTGTACTCTTGCGTAGCGGCATGATAGGTAGCGGCATGGGAATTGGAAGTTGAGGATCAAGGTTGCGGCTCGGTGTTGATGGGAATGTCACGAGCTCGAATGGGCAGGAAAGAATTTAGATATTTAGAGTAAGTTAGCATTATTTTAGTGTCGCCCGAGAATGGTATTTTGTGGAATAGGCATTGTGTATTGTATTGCGAATTCGTGATTTGCTTTACAGAATTAGTACGACTGGTGGTATGGAGGTGCAGACTTTGCTACTTGGTGCGGAAGGTCGTGGGAGCGTATCCCACGGGAACATTGTATAAGTGTGACATTTTAGTCACTTAATTGTTAAGGATTGAAACCAAGTATGGAGATTCTGGTACTATCGCTAATGTGAGAGTTTATGTCTGAAAGGTGCTCTATTCATTTGATTGTGGACTGTGAGAGTTTGTTCAGAATTGGACGACTGCTCGTCTGTGTCAAAAATAGGGCCATTGTGGATCCTTGAAAGCTTGTTGGCCCAGTATTGGATGATCGTAATTAGCTTGAGGTTCGTTGATAGGTCCAATGTGAATGTGTGCTCTACATCAGGTCAGATGTGTTCATTCAGCATAGCAGTGCTTATGGAAGAGTCTTCAGGCGTTGGATGTTATTCCCGTCGTCAGATATTCCATGTAATACTCTATTGTGCTAGGTGGGTTGTGAGGCGGCTTGATTATTCGCACATGTGTTGTGATCCCGTGTAGCTTGTGGTGTTATATGAGCAAGGTGGCTCTCGAGATGAAGGTCATTTGTTACACCTTAGCCATGCTTGGGTTTTGTAGCGTATGGCGCTATCCGTCTCCCCAGGAATTGTATTATGCACTTGGCGTGTTGGTGATCGACATTCGGGCATTTTATAAGTATAAACATTATAGCTTGATGGGTGTTTCCTTATTGATTTTATGTGTAGATCGGGTGGCACGCCGCCACGGATACGTTGTTTGGATCAGGTGGCACGCCGCCACAGGTATATTATTTGGATCAGGTGGCATGCCGCCACGGGTATGTTGTGTGGATCAAGTTGCGCGCCGTAACGATATCATATTCGGATCGGGTTGCACGCCGCAACAGTTTCATGTTTGGATCGGGTTGCATGCAGCAACAGTGTCATAGTTGGATCGGGTTGTACGCCGCAACAGTGAGATTTTAAGTACGGTTCCTTATCCTTATTTGTGTACCTTCTTTCTTATCTCCGAGATGGAACCATCGGCTTGGTCGTTTCATTTGTTATGCGGTCTGGGTAGTTCCTTGCCATAGTTCGTTCTTCCTTATGGGTCATATTCGAGTTGTAGCATGTTAGCACTGGATGGTGCCATATGAGATTTTAGACGGTGTTTGAGGTGGCATATTGCCCGAGTAGCTGGTACTGGATGAAACGAGATTATTGGACCTGAGATCAGTGCGATCGGAGTTACGTAGGGTATGTTAAAGAGCAAATATCGTTATTCAGTTCAGAATGAGGTAATGTTTCTTGTTCGGAGAAGAGACTCTATGATTTGTTGATTCGGCAGGTGGTTATGAGTTTCTACACATCTCTTTCATCGCATCAGTGTTGCGAGAGTTGGAACAGAGCTTACATGTGTTATAAGGTGTATTACAGGCTTCAGATTCGTGAAACTTCAGCTATTTTGGCCGGATGATGCTATTGGGGTCAAACTACTTATGTGGTACATGGTGTGATTTCAGCGGAGGAGCATGATCATGTTAAGTACAATTTCTAGTGATTGATGCGGTGTTCGTATATTCGAATTGGGTCTCGTGTAAAATTTTGGATGTTGAAATTTGGTTCTAAAGCTTGTTAGCTAAGGTTATAGGAAGGATCTTCAGTCTGACTCGAGCTATGTGCTCACATGGATTACAGTGGAATGAGTAGGTGCACGAGGTGTTAAAGAATGATTTTGAACAACTCCGGAACAGTTCTTGGCACGTTTGAAGACGAGCGTATGTTTAAGTGAAGGAGAATGTAACGACCCGATCGGTAGTTTTGAGCTCTAGCACGTCGTTCGGCTATTTGAAGACTTGGGTAGCTTCACTTCATGTATTATGACTTGTACGCATAGTCGAAATTGAATTTGGGGAAGTTCGGAGTGGTTTCGGAAGGGAAATTCTCAATTCAGAAGCTTTAAGTTGGAAGAGTTGACTAAGGTTTGACTTTTGAGTAAACGACCTTGGAATCAGGATTTGAAGGTTCCAATAGGTTCGTATAATGATTTCGGACTTTGGCGTATGTTCGAGTTGAGTATCGTCTGGTCCGGGATCATTTTAGCGCTCATTATGGAAAGTTGTCATTTTGAATGTTTAAGAATTCCTTAAGTTTGGTTTGAAGTGGACTTTGGTGTTATCAATGTCCGTTTGGGGTTTCGATCTTTGGAATAGGTTTGTAACGTGATTTATGGCTTGTATGTAACGTTCAACGTCATTCCGAAATATTTAAGTATGAATCGGACGCGTTCGTCAAAGTTTGAATATTGGAAAAGTTGAAAGAAGGTTTCGATCGTCGATTCGTAGTTTTGATGTTGTTTGGTTTGATTTGAGACCTCGGGCAGATTCGTGTTATATTTTAAGATAGGTTAGTACGTTTGGATGGGGTCCCTGAGGTCTCGAGTGTGAATCGAGTCGAGTTTTGGACATGGAGAATTGCTGAAGCTTGAGGTTTCTTGTGTGATCGCACCTGCATGGATTTTGGCCGCAGGTGCGAGACCACATACGCGGCCTAGGAGTCACAGAAGTAGATAGGATCGAGGCTGGATGGATGCACAGGTGCAAACAATCCACCGCACCTGCGAGCTCGCATATGCGAGCAGTTGAGCATAGAAGCGAAGGAGGAAAGGCATGGCCTTCCGCAGAGGCGAAGGCCTGAGCGCAGGTGCGCAACCGCTGGCACGACCAAACCTTCCGCATAAGTAGAGCGGGCAGGGTGGTGAAGGTTCGTAGGAGCGAGCATTTTTCCGTAGAAGCGGGGATGGTTGGTCTTAAAGGGGACTGCACTTGCGATGGATTTTTTTTTACAGGTGCTGAGTCACAGGTGCAACTAGTGGACCACAGATGCGAAGGTCGATGGGCAGTGGGGTGCTTTTAATTCGAGACTTAGCCCATTTCTCCCACATTTTTATTTGGTTTGGGCGATTTTTGGAGCTCTTCAAGAGGGGATTCTCATCATCTATTGCAAGGTAAGTACTTCCCCCGTATTGTAAGTTAATTTGAAGGATTCCATAAGGATTTAAAGATGAAAATTTGTGGAAACTATGATATTTTAAGAGAAAATTCTAGAATTGATAATTTTGGATTTTGACCACGATTTTAGAAATGGAATTAGGAATAAATCATATACTTGAGTTCGTAACGTTATGGGTAAAGTTTATCTTCAAAAAGTTTTGGAATCCGGACATGTGGGCCCGAGGGTTGACTTTGTTGACTTTTCGAGAGGAGTTGGGAATTGTTATAAACTAATTCATTATGAGTGTTCGAGTATATTTTTATTGGTTTGCATGTTGTTTGACTAGTTTCAGATCGTTTGGCTTTGAATAGAGGAGTTAGAGAGGCATTGGAGCCGGTTATTAGAACTTCGGAGCGAGGTAAGTCTCCTGTCTAACCTTATGAGGAGGAATCTACCCTCTAGGTGATGTAATTGTTGTGTGCTACTAGTTGTGTGTGCTACGTACGTACGAGGTGACGAGAGTCGGCACGTAGCTAAAGCATGTTTATGTCCGGGTAGATTTAGGACTTTATCATGTAATATTTGAATTGTTTGGACTCATTTTGCTAGCTTAATTAGTTGAAATTACAATTGAAATTCATTTAGAAACATACACACACACACACACACACACACACACACACACACACACATATATATATATATATATATATATATATATATATATATATATATATATATTAGGCCGGGCTTTATTACCTTGAGTTGTTGCCAAGATATTTGATAAACGTAAATGGGTGTATTCATTACTATACACCTGTATCTGTGTTGTAAGCATGTGACTCGTAATTCGATAAGTTTCTTCCTTTCTTGTGGAGTGGGCCGAACGCCTAGGCAGTATAATTGATGCATCTATGGTTCGTGCCGCTCGACCCTCGGCAGTGTACACATTATTCTGGATGAGACCGTTCGACATCGGCATAATCGTGCGTCATATCGCTAGCAGTTTGAATATTCACGAGATTATCCTTCCACTGATGTCTGGCATTTCATATGGTATTCCTTATTCATTTGATATTGGCACTTGATATTTTTCGAGCTTTTCAGATAGAATACGAGATTGAGGAATTTATATCGTTAAAAGAAACTTTGAAAGATTATGTTGGTTATCGTTTTATCCCACTAATATTGTTGTGCTCATATTTATTTAGGATTCTAGCATACTGCTTTATTGGACCTCTAGTAAGTATCGATGTCGGCCCCTCGTTACTACTTCTCCTGGGTTAGGCTAGATACTTACTGGGTATGCGTTAATTTACGTACTTATGCTACACTTCTACTTTAAATGTACTGGATCTGATAGGTTCATTTGGTGGACATCTAGGCGCGTAGGCGCAGCTGCTGAGGAGACTTTATGGTGAGCTGCATTCTAGGCTACGTATTACAGCCCACAGAGTCTCCGTCATACTATTTACTTTATCCTGTCTTATTTACATTCCAGTCAGATATTGTATTATTCTTGTACTCCTTAGTAAATGTTCATGCACTTGTGACATCGGATTTTGGGATACTCTAGTGGTTGTTTATGGTTCGGCTTGATATTGTCATCTTTTATTTTATATCTTACTAACATTTTAAGTATTTATGATTTCTAAAAATATTTATGTCTCCACCTAACAAGATTCATGATTTTAAAAATAATAAAATGAGGAATTAAGTTGTTAGTTCATCGTTGACTTGCCTAACGATGATGTTGGGTGTCATCATGACCTATAGTTAGTTTTGAGTGGCGACACTATTAAATATAGGGCGATTTGCTTCATAATTGTTGTTCCATTATTAGTGCCAATGATTTATTGTCTTGATGTTTAGGTGGGTATATACAAGAGTCCCTGTATCAGTAACCAATAATAGATAAAAGGGACAAAAACAAAGAGTCTTGCAGTAATCTGGTTGGATCTCTATATTTAATATGAAAAGCCTACAAAAGTTTTGAATGGCTAGAGTATGGAACCAGTAAGATGTACATGGATTTCAATGGAAACCATTTAACCGAATGATTGTTTCTTTTTCATTCATGTTATTAGTGGTATCTTTCTTTGGAAAGGTTTATGACTTATATAACCACCTATTGTCCTTTCATAATTAATATACATATATTTTAGAATATTCCAAGTCAATATCATGAAAGGTTCTTCATCTCTTGGTCATGTTTCAGTGATTGAACACATAGGTGTTACCTCACTGAGTATTGCATTTTTTTGGCCAGTGGATAGCTCTTGATTTCTTAAATAGAAAATTTTGGTTAGTCCTAATCCCTTATATTGATATACTTATACGAGTTATTGTAACATATGTTGTCACAATAAATGGTTGGATCCGTTCTAAGTGTTTTCTTGTTTCTATTTTAGACATGACTGAATAGGGACAAGCTCGAAGTACTCCAAGTGGGAGTTCTCGAAGTCGAACAAGGGGACATCATAGAAGGATACAGCGTCAAAGGACGTATTTTTGTAATTATTCAGCCTTGGAGCCTGAAGTCATCATGAATGTCCCGAGAGCGATACAACATGAGTTAATGGATCGAAGGACTGAATGAAGGGAAGGAGAAAAGAAATTTAGGGAGTTCAAAAAATTCAAAATGGGCCCTGATACTTTCATTCCTGAACATGTATACCATTTTCAGTTAAAAAGAGCTAAATTGTCTAATTAAATAGAGATTACTGATTGGGAAGCGTTAGCTATTTTAGCGGACTCTCTTCGAGAGCTTTTGGGTAAAGTTTTAACTGATATTTATCATGATATTTGGCCTAATAAATCTTTTAGCGTATATGTGCAAGATTTAGTATTCAATTGGTATATGTATGTCTTACAAACATGTAAATCATTATTATGTGTTTTATTTTAATAAAATTTGAATTTTTTGTTGTTTGTCTTAATGATGAATAGAAACATAGTGACCTTTCGATTTTATACTAAATGCAAAATTAATATTATAATTTATTTACTTGAATATATAATCACATGTATAAATTGACTGAAGTATATATTGATGAGTTAAACTTGTAATATTATCTCTAATAACAGACATGGCATAGAAAAGTATCATTGCTGACTTGAACAAGGGTGACAAACTGAATGGTAAAAATTACGACATCTGGAGTCATAAGATGTGATATGTACTCGAAGAGAAAGATTCTCTTGAAAGTATTAACCATATTATGAGTCACTCAGAGGAGGGTAACGCTGCCCAACAGAGGAGAGATCTGGAAACTTACAATATTTTAAAAAAAGAAAGATTCCACTGCACGTGAAATTAATGTAAGTTCAGTTGGTGATGATCTCATCCACGAATGTGAGAAATATCTTACTGCTCAATCCATATAAGTACATTTAAGAGAGGCATATGGAGGTACAACTGTGACTCACCTTAGATAGCTGACAATCAAGTTTAACACGTACAAAAGCGTCATGATCACAGTGTCAAGTACATCTAAGGCTGATGTCAAATATGATTGCTCAACTCAAAAGTGATGGTCATGTTCTCTATGATAATGAGTAGTTTCAGACAGTGATTCAGTCTTTTTGCAATAATTAATAACATCTGAAGGTTAACTTGATCCACAATGATAGCATCAAAACTTTTGCTAATGTTTCCCGTCATGTGGAGCTTGAAGACTAGCGGCTTGGTATTGCTAAAGTTGTACCTAGTGCCTTTGTAGCAGAATCAAGCGGTACAAAGAGTTCAAGCTTCAAGTATAAGAGAATCTAGAAAAATAACGGAAAGGGTAAGAAGACAGGAGAAGGATCCTCCAAGAAAAAGAAACAAGTCAAATTCCAAGAAAGGAAAACGGTTCTATAAGAATAAAGACAAGAGTAAGATAAAGTACTACAATTGTCAAGTTCCAGGGCATTTTGCTCGTGAGTGCACTGAGCCAAAAAAGGTAGCATTTCAAAACGCATCTCTAAGTGCTATATATGTTTCTAACACTATTTTACTAACTGAATCTTATCCTGCATGGATTGTAAACTCAAGGGCCACCGAGCATGCGAGCCGTGATAGAGAATCGTTTATAAAGTTTCGTCGTGCTCCATCTAAATCAAGGCATGTATATGTGGAAAATAATGCAAGCTTGAAGTAAAAGTGATAGGCACTTACTGAATGGGCATGCGTGGTTGCCGATCTTTGATATTGCATGCCGTCCTATAGGTTTCTGAGATTCGATGAAACTTAGTCTTTGTGTCTGTTTCTTCCGGATTTAGATTTCAATTTGAACTTTAGTCGTAATTGTCACGACCCAATATCCCACCTTAAAGATCGTGATGGCACATAATCTCTAAAACTAGGTAAGCTGATCACTTACAATAGTTAAACCAACTAAACATAATATTATGAAGCAGATTTTAATATAAATGCTGAAATAAAGGTGATATAAGCCTACACAGCGATAATCACAACAAATCCCCAAGACTAGGTAGTACAGAGTCACAAACTCTAGTTGAATACATACAAATAATGCAACATACAATACTGTTTGGATAGAGAGTGGACAATATAATGCAAGGAAAGGAATCCAAAGGACTGCAACGATCAAGCAACTCTACCTCAAATCCTCACGATCAAGTAGCTCTCATTACCGGGACATGCTATCTCCAACACCTGGATCTGCACAAAAAATATGCAGAAGTGTAGTATGAGTACACCATGGTTGGTACCGAGTAAGTATCAATACTAATCTCGGCGGAGTAGTGACGAGGTTCAAGTAAAGACACTCACTAGTCAAATAACTTGTGTGATAATATCAAAGATGAGGAACAAGGAGACTAATAGAAAACAATAGCTGAGATCATATCAGAATAAGTGATACAATTTAATAGAGTTAAAGCTCAGTTTCAACAACACGTCATTCCATAGAATCGCATACATATGGCACCTCGTGCCTACATTATCAATCACCCTTGCATAGTAAAGACCTCATTCCATATCATAAGTCACACCCCACACGACAACGACTCCGTGCCACGATATAAGTCACACTCGCACGACAAAGACCTTGTGCCACAATGTATATCATAATCGCATGGAAAAGACCTCATGCCATACTGTATATCATAACCACACGGCATAGACCTTGTGACACAATATATATCACAACCCGTGTTAGTTAGAATTTTATCAAGAATCAAATAAAGTAATGCATGATAACAACTTTCTATTTATTTTATTCTGTTATGTCACCAACAACTCAACAGAATATGAGATAACAACTCTACGTATGTGAATTTACCTTGACAACCAAATCATCAAGTAAATGACAGAGACACAAATTAGCACATTGGAAATAACATAACAAAACACGTAGAAATGCATGTCACACACAAGAAGTCATACCACCACACAAACCTCATCAATAAAACCCCCCAAGCCATCACATGTTATCCCCACATAGCCACCCTTATCTCACCACATTGACAATATCATAATAGCCACCCATATTGCTCCGCCAGACAATATATCAATAGCCACCTGTATCAATTCGCCCTGACAATAACACAATAGCCACCCGTATCGCTCCACCCTGACAATAACACAATACCCACACGTATCATTCTGCCCAGACAATATATCAATAGCCACCATATTTCTCTGCCCTAACAATAACACAATAGCCACCCTTATCACTCCGCCCAAAAATTAACACAATAGCCACCCGTATCACTCCGCGCAATCAACAACAGTGAAATGCTACCCTTGTGCTCCACAAAACAATAATCAATCCACACAACATGTCCACATATGTCACAATATCACAAGACAGTTGTATCAGAGATTTATCACGATATAAGCTCACAACTTATCAACAAAGTGCACAAGGACATGTCAATAATATAGAAGTGCGGAGGGGTGTTCAACATAAAATAATGAAAGCTAACTCATATTAGCAAGAATCTCACAAATGCCTAACTTGGCAAAATAAGGAATTAAAATTCTAAAATATGATCTCTATCATGGAATATAAACTCAAGTAAATGATCAAAGTGAAATCACGTAAAACAAAGAATTCTCAATCAAGATAAAGTGATAAAAGAAACCTCGGGTAGAATCCGGTCATAACCAACATATACGCCCGTGTACACAATCGTCACCTTATGTACATGTCGTTCATATAGTACAAATAATGTAATTAGACCAAATTATATGGAGAAGTTCTCCACACAAAGTTAGGCAAGATACATACCTCAAATAATCTAAATCAATACTCTAAGAAGCCCTTCCCGCGTGAAACGAACCTCCGGACGACTCAAATCTAACCATAACAACTTAATAATATCGATAAAAGCCATAGGAAACAATCCCAAATGATAAAGCTACGATCTTGGTTTAATTATCCATAGTCAACCTCGAGCCCGCACTCTAGAACCCAACAAAACTCATAAATTTTGAACACCTATACGAGTCCAACCATACCAATTTTATCCAATTCCAACCACAAATCAACCTTCAAATCATCGAATTTCATTTAAAAAAGTTTATACGAAAATCCTCAATTTCCCTCACTTGGATTCATCAAATAAATAATATAAACATGGTTGGAATCATGAATAATAAACAAATCCAAGTCAAAAATACTTACCTCAATCCATATCGTAAACATCCCCTCCAAAATCGCCCAACTCCGAGCTCTATAACTCAAAATGTGATAAAATAACCAAAACTCTCGAAATAGAGTACTTTAATGATCCCGCCCAGTGGTCCACTTTATGATCACGGGACACGCTTCGCGATCACGAAGAACAAATCAAACTCCTCCCAGAATCCTTCTTTGCAAACACGGGCTGACACCCACAAATGAGATGCTCACCCCTTATTGTCCCACGCGAACACGATCACCAACACGCGAACGCGAAGGACAATAACTTGGCGTGCCATCCAGCTCACCTTCTACGCAACCGTGACTACTAGGACATGAACGCACTAACCATAGCTTTGAAATGCTCCATGAACACGACCATCCTTATTCTATCGCAATGACAAAAACACATGCCTCCAAAATTACACTTCGCCATTGGGACCCTGCCTCCGCGATCACGTTGAACAAAAGAACACTAGAAAATCTGCCATCTAAACATGAGTGAAACTCATCCGAAAGACATCTGATCCCGTCCAATCACACCAACCAATCTCAAAACATAACACGGACCTATTTGAGGCCTCAAATCAAACTAGACAACATCAGAACTGCGAATCACATATCAATTCAAGTCTAATGAACTAATGAACTTTCAATTTTCAAAACGCATGCCGAATTATATCAATTCAACTTGGAATGACTTCAAATTTCGCATGCAAGTCCCAAATAACACAACGGACCTATACCAACTCTCGGAACCGCAATCCGAGACTTATTAATAAAGCCAACTCTCGGTCAAACCTATCAACCTTTCAAACCTTCAACTATCCAACTTTCGCTAATTCAAGACAAAATAACCTAGGAACCTCTAAATCCATATCCGGACATACGGATAAGTCCAAAATCACCATCTGGACCTAAAAGAAACATCAAAGCTTCGATCCGAGATCAAAGATGTAAAAGTCAAACTTGGTCAACTCTTCAAACTTAAAGCTTCTAAAATGAGAATCATCCTTCTAAATAAATTCCGAATCGCTCGAAAACCGAAATCGACCATACTCGCAAGCCACAATACATCATATGAAACTACTCAAGATATCAAACCACCGAACAAAATGCAAATGCTCAAACGACCGGTCGAGTCGTTATAACAACGGTCCTAACATTACTCTAGACAATGTTTTTATGGTTTTGGACTTCGTTATGATGGTTTTATTGTGTAAATTGTAATCCTTATACATATAACTATTATGTTGACCGATGTGTTATGGCTTGTTATTCTAGTAATAATGGTGTTGATGTTATTACATTACATGCAAGATTAAGTCACATGTGATAGGATAGAATGAATAATTGGCTAAGGAAGGACATTAGGTTCTTTCTCTAAAATTAAAATACCAAGTTGTGAAAGTTGTCTTGCAGGAAAGACTACACGTAAACCATTTGGAAAGGCTAAGAGAGCTGATTTTCCATTGCAATTAATCCCTTCTAATATATGTGGTCCAATGAATATGAGGGCTAGGTCTGGTGCTTTATATTTTATTATATTTATTGACGATTTCACGCTCTTTTGTTATGGCTATTTGATTTCTCATAAATCTGAAGCACTTGAATGCTCTAAAAAATATTTGAGTGAAGTTGATCAATTAGACACAATGATTAAGGCCTTAAGAACCGATAAAGGGCATGAATATCTGTCAAAAGAATTTGAAGAATTGTGTAATGAAAAGGGCATCATCAGACAACAAATTGGTGTAGCAGAAAGGACAAAAGAATACTATTGGACATGATTAGGTCCATGGATGGCGCATACTAATTTACCTATTTCTTTTTGGGGAGATACGTTATTGACTACAGCCTATATATTGAACAAAGTGCCTTCTATATCAGTTTCTTCCACTCCTTATGAGCTCTGGACTGGTCATAGACCAAACTTAAATGATTTATGACCTTGGGATTGTACTGTATATGTAAAAGATTCTTTTAGAAAATTTGGTAAATTAGGTCCAAAAGGCAAGAATGTATCTTTATAAGATATTGAACAAATGAGCGCAAGGGAACAAAGTTATGAGCTTTTATATAGAACACTCCAAAGGGTATGTGTTCATTGATGAATTAGATGATGGAAGTGCTACTGAGATTGAATCACAAGATGTCACATTTCTGGGAAACAAAATTCAAAGAAAGACGAGTTAAAGAATAGAGAGCCTCTTTATGAAATGTTGAACCCAGATAGTCAGCAAGTGTCTTCTGACACGGTTGATAATCAAACTGATCAGGATCTTATTCTTGATCTGAGTGGGAGTGGGAATTCTCAATCCCAAAATCCTTCTTACGAACCTGAATTTTAACTACGAAAGAGTACCAGGAAAAATATACCCAAACGTACTTATGAGATTGAAGATTACATTTTCTTGGTATATCCCACAGAAATGGATGAGACGAAGTCTGTAACTGAGGCTTTACTGAGCCAAGGAAAATATGAGTGGATGAAAGTAGTGAAAGAAGTACTTGAGTCCATGAAAACTAAAGTCCGAGATCTTGTTGACCTTCCGCATGGGCATAGATCCATTGGGAATAAATGGGTTCTCAAAGTTAAACGCAAATGGGATGCGTCAATAGAAAGATACAAGCCATGATTGGTGGCAAAAGGCTTTACTCAAGAAGCTGGAATAGATTTTGAGGACATATTTTCACCAGTTGTGATGTTTACCTCAATTCGCTTACTTTTGGCTATTGTTGAATGTTTGGATTTGGAATTTCACCAAATGGACGTGAAGACAACCTTTCTCAATGGAGAACTAAACGAAGAAATCTACATTGAACAACATGTAGGCTTCATCGTTAAAGGCCAAGAAAAAAAGGTTTGTAAATTGAAAAGATCTATTTATGGCCTGAAGCAATCTTCAAGGCAATGGTATTTAAGATTTAACAAGGAGGGGATCTCGTATGATTTCAGCAAGATTAATGAAGACGATTGCATTTATAAGAAGAAGTCCAAAGTAATGTTTGTTGTCACGACCCAAAACCCACTATAGGTAAGCCAACGGTGAACCATCTAAGTAACTATTCATTTTATTACTTTTGAAATCATACGTTCTATTAAATAAAGAATCTAATGCTTTTAAAATCACGGATACATGCAATTTTAGTAAGATATAAAATAAAAGGTGACAATATTAATGCAAAACCATTAACATCTTCTAGAATATCCCAAAACCCGGTGTCACAATTACATGAGCATCTACTAGGAAGTAAAGAAATAATACAACATCTATCTGGAATGTTAAATAGACAGGATAACATAAATGAACATGAAGGAGACTCTGTGTGTTGCGTATCGTATCATGGGATGCAGCTCACCTTAAAGTCCCCTCAATAGTTGCGCCCTTGCGCCCAAATGAACATTAGAGATATACCTGCACAATAAGTGCAGAAGTGTAGCATGAGTACGTAAATCAACACGTACCCAGAAAGTATCTAGCCTAACCCAGAAGAAGTAGTGACGAGTGGTTGACATTGACACTTACTAGCGGTCCAATTAATCAAATATAGTAAAGTAGACAAGTATGCAACATAGTAGGTAAACAATGAGAACAAATATGGCCAAATAATACGTTCTACGACTAAACAGTGAACACAAAGTCCTCAAATACTGGATACCTCCTCAAATGGAATACGTAACGGTCCTCACCAAATCAACAGTCACATCTCAAGTCAAGAAAACTCATGAGTACGCGGACTCCTTATCAAATATTTTGCACGATTCTGCCGAGGCGAGCGGCCCGATCCCATAAGAGTAAAGGAACGAATTCTTGCCATGGCGTATGACCCGATCCCATAATAGTATCGCTGAGGCGTTCAGCCCAATCCCATGATCGTGTACACTACCGAGGGTCGACCGACACGAATCATAGATGCATATCATAATACTACCGAGGCGAACGACCCGATCCCATAATGATACTGCTGAGGCGATTAGCTTGATCCGATAGAAATAGTGAAGACTTGATGAGTCACTGGCCCCACTCACGAATATACGTGTGAGTTGTGAAATTCAAGAAAAACTCCGGACAAATACATACAACATGGGAGAAATTCGTAATAGAAAGTGAAATCTCTACTGCTAATCAATTAGCTCTCCATACATCATGAAACATAATTCTGATACTTTAGGCAAGTCTAGCCTCACACAAAATGTATATTAAAGCAATTAAAGAAGCAAGAATAACTCAAATATTATAATTAAAGCATGGTGAAGTCTAAGTCTACCCGAACCTAATCATGAATTCTAGCATATGCACGGACACTCGTCACCCCATACGTGCGTAGCCCCCGCAATATGTAGCACATAGAAAATATAACACCTATGGTATAAATTCCCCCTCACAAGATTAGACGGGAGACTTACCTCGCTTCGAAGTCCCATAACCGGCTCCAACGCCTCTCTAACATCTCAAGCCAATGCACATCGATCCGAAACTAGTCAAATAACGTGTAAACCAATAAACATATACTCTAATACTCATAATTAATCAATTTATAACAATTCCCAACTCCGCTTGAAAAGTTAATAAAGTCAACCCCAGGTCCACGTGCCCGGATTTCGAAAATGTTCGATGATAAACATTACCCATAGTACCACGATCTCAAATATATAATTTATTCCTAATTCCATATCCAATTTCGTAGTCAAAATCCAAAAATACAATTTCTAGGATTTCTTCCAAAAATTCAACAATTTCTATCATATTCCATGTCAAACTCAATATATAATGCATGTATATAACTCGAAACAAGTAGGAATAACTTACCTCATGATATATGGCAAAAATGGTCTTCAAGAATCACCCCAAATCGCCCCACATGTGGTCCAAGAACTTAAAAATGAAGAAATGAGCTCAAAATCTCGAATTAGATGTTAAATACACCTGTCAGGCCTCCTTTTTCACGATCGCGGTCATTATCTATGCGATCGCGGTTCACAAATGTTCCAGCGTCGCTTTCTTGACCGCGATCGCAGCCAAAATCCCGTGATCGCGATGTACAAATTATGTATTTTTTTCTTCGTGGACACCCTTTGTTATAATGGTCATAACGTTTTATACAAAATTTCAAATGACAAACGGTTTGATTTTTTGAAAACTAGATTCAAAGAGATATAACTTTCATTTTTGGATCATCCCAAATTCCCTATAGATTGCAAGATATAAGCTCCCGAAG
Source organism: Nicotiana tomentosiformis (assembly GCF_000390325.3). NCBI lineage: Eukaryota > Viridiplantae > Streptophyta > Magnoliopsida > Solanales > Solanaceae > Nicotiana > Nicotiana tomentosiformis. The sequence goes on from NC_090817.1 coordinate 65,770,086, forward strand.
TCAGACCACTTACATCAGAAATTCCTTCTGCGCGATCGCCACTTTCCTTCTGTGATCACGATTCACAAGGCCTCGAATTCAATTTTCTCTTCGCGATCGCGGCCCAGTCTTCCGCGATCGCGATTCACACCCTTGGCATCAGATATCAGTAGTTCAAAATGGCCTAAAAGTGGTCCGAAATCACCCCAAAACTCACCCGAGGTCCGAGGAACCCTATCTAATCATTTTAACAAATTTATATACCCTATGTAAACTTTTTCAAAGGCTCGGAACATGAATTACAACATCAAAACCAAGAATTAAAGATCAAACTCAATTTCTTAAACTCTCTTAACTTTCAAGCCTTCATACTTCATTGAACGCGTCCAAATCCTACTTAGACATTCTGGAATGATGCCAAATTTTACGTACAAGTCATAAATCACAATACGAACCTATTCCAACGCTCGAAATACCAAATGGACATCGATTCCACCAAAGTCCACGTCAAATCAAACTTAGGAAATTCTAAAACCTTTAAAATGCCAACTTTCCACATTAGGCGCCGAAACGCTCCTGGACCATCCGATACTCAACCCAAACATACGCCCAAGTCCAGAATCATCATACGAACATTTTAGAACCTTCAATCCTGATTTTGAGATCGTTTACTAAAAAGTCAAACCTTGGTCAACTCTTACAACTTTTAACTTCTGAATTGAGAATTTTCCTTCCAAATCAACTCCGAACATCCCAAAAATCAAAACCGACCACACGTACAAGTCATAATACATGAAGTAAAGTTACTCAAGGCCTCAAACCATCAAACAACGCACTAGAGCTCAAAATGGCCGGTCGGGTCGTTACATTCTCCCAAACTTAAACATATGTTCGTCCTCGAACGTGGCAAGAACCATTCTGGAGTTTCCCAAAAATCAGACGTGTTCCTGCCTGTCCCACCACAACCCATATGAGCACATCTACTCGAGCCAGACTGATGATACTTCCTGCTACCTTAGCCCCCAAGCCTTAGAACAAAATTCCAACATACGAAATTCTCTATTGGGTCTGATTCTAACTTACAAACACCGTATCAACCTCAACTCACTGTACCAAAACATGTTCATGCACCCATGCTGAAATCACACAATGCACCACACAATTCGTATGTTCATAATAACATCCTCCAACTACAATAGCTGCAAATTCACGAACCAGATGCCTGTAGTATACCTCATAACACATATAAGACTGGTCTCAACCCTCACAATACTGCAACGCTAAAAGAGATGTGCAGGAACTCATAACCACCCGTCAAATCAATAGCTCATGAAATCTCTCCGCTTGACAAGAACCATTGCCTCACTCTGAGCTGATTAGTGACATTTTCTCTCTAATATACATTATAATAATTTGATTGTAATGATTTTAGGTTCAACAACCTCGTCTCACCCAGTACAAGCTGCCCGGGCAATAAGCCACCTCAAACACCATCAAATATTTCATATGACACCATCAACGTGCCAACAAGCCACAACTCAAATATGACCAATAAGGGAAAATAAACTTGGGTAAAGAACTACCCAGCCCGCATAACATTCAAATCAAGCATATAGACGCTATAGACCTATCTCAAGGGTAAGAAACAGAACACACAAAATAAGTATAAGGAACCATACTCAACATCTCACTGTTGCGACGTGCAACCCAATCTACACATCATACCCGTGGCGGCGTGCCACCTGATACACACATAATAATCAATAACGAAATACCCATCAAGCCAAAATGCTCATACGCACGAAATGGCCGAATATCGACCATAAACACGCCAAGTGCATAATCTCAACCCTAGGGAGATAGATAGTGCCATGCGCTACAAAATGCCAAGCACGACTAAGGTGCAATAAATGACATGCATCTCGATAACCATATCGCTCATATAACACCACAAGCTACACAGGACCATAACACACGTGTGAATAATCAAGTCGTCTCACAACCCACGTGGCATAAAAGAGTAGCACCTAAAATAGACTAAGGCAGGAATATCATCCACCATGCCCGAAGATTCATCCATAAGTAATGCTATGCTGAATAAGCATATCTGATCTTGTATAAAATATACATTCACATATGGCTTATCCACAGACCTAAAGTCCGATTTCGGTCATCCTAAAATTGGTCAATAATATTCCAATGATCCACAATGATCATATCCATGACACATACGATCAACCGTCAAATCAGGAGCAACTCCCACAGTTCGCAACAAAAGGAACAGAGCTTTGAAGTTTGAGTAAAAGCCCTGTAGGAGTGATTCCAAGTTATGTAGATATTGTGGAACTAATTCGAGTTACTTGGAGCTCTGAAGTTTGAGTAAAAGCCCAAAGGAATAAGCCGGGATCGTGTTCAGGGGTCGAGGATCACTGCTGAACGTCAAAATTCAAGGAAGAATCAACTGCTGAAAAAATACACTACCACGAGGCACTGTGCGACGAATCAGTGTAAATTTATATCAGAAATTTGCAATGTTCAGAGACTACCCAGGTGCGCGAGCGCGCACTGGGCGCGCAAAATAGGCAGTACACTGGCCTAAGTGCGCGGCCATATGCGCGAGCACACTCCCAGCTACGTAGCTGCGAGGGTCCAACTCCAGAAAGTGTCCTATTTCACGTAAGAAAAGGTGTTTTCGCTTGGGCCCGACCCTACTTTGTATATATACATGGGAAAATGGTATTTTCTGGACTTTTGACACATTTAAGACCTAAAAAGGCTAAGGAGAAGTGGGAGAAGCAAGAGCACAAGGATTTTATCATTCAATCCTCACTCAAGACAAGAGTTTGGATCGTTTATGTTTTCTTTTAACTCAAAATTATTTGTGATGAATTACTTCATATCTATGGAGTAGTTCTCTTTTAGAATTGATGGATTTGGTGTATTGATAATTGTTTATGGATATTAACTCTAGTTTGTATGCATTGAATCATTTTGGATGTTTTAATTGTTGTATCTATTCACATGTTCATGTCATCGAGAGTGGCATAACTTGTGATGTTTTTGCATTATCTTGTTGGTTGAATTCATTGATTCTTCTTAGTAATCGAAAGAGGCTAGTTGAATTATTGTTTAGACCTAGTTAGGAGGATAATCGAAAGAGGTTCTCCAAAAGACCAATCCACTACGAATTCCTGCATATCTTCAACGAGCTTAACTTAGTTCATCTTGTGAGGTTGAGACTTAATCGAGAGAGGAGTTTCTACTGAACGTTTGAACTAATAACTAAGTGAATTCGAGAGACTCACTTGAATAGTAGAAGTAAATTAACTAGAGTTAAATCCCAGATAAGTATCTTGCATCTATCCAATCAACCCCTATTTTCTCTCATTGATATCTTCCTTGCTTACTTTTGTTCGAGTGTCATTCGTCAATAAGTTAGACTCTTAGTTAATTTTAGTTTTAAATCACATAATTCTAAACTGTTGATTGTGTTGGATAGAAATCTAGCTACAAATTATGATAATACTATTTAACTCCAATCCTTGTGGATACGATATTATATTATACTATATTCGACTAGCGAGCATATTTAATTGTATGTTTTGCGCTCGTCAGATTATGCCGAGGTGAGCGACCCGATCCCATAAGAGTAAAGGCACGAATTCCTGCCGTGGCGTATGGCCCGAACCCATAATAGTACCGTTGAAGCATTCAGACCGATCCCATAATTGTGTACATTGCCGAGGGTCGACTGACATGAACCATAGATGCATCTCATAATACTGCTGAGGCGAATGGCCCAATCCCATAATGATACTGCTGAGGCAATCAGCCCGATACCTTAGGAATAATGAAGACTTAACAGGTCACTAGCCCCACTCACGAATATACGTGTGAGTTGTGAAATTCAAGAAAACATCTAGACAAATACATACAGCACGGGAGATATCCGTAAAAGGAAGTGAAATCTCTACTGCTAATCAATTAGCTCTCCATACATCACGAATCATAAATCCGATACTTTACGCAAGTCTAGCCTCACGCAAAATGTGTATTAAAGCAATTAAGCAGGCCAGAATAACTGAAAAATTATAATTAAAGCTTGGCGTGAGTCTATGTCTATCCAATCCTAATCATGAATTCTAGCATACGCACGGACACTTGTCACCTCATACATGCGTAGCCCCCACAACATGTAGCACATAGCAAATATAATACCTACAGGGTAAATTTCCCCTCATAAGGTTAGACAGGAAACTTACCTCGCTCTGAAGTCCCATAACCGGCTCCAACGCCTCTCTAACACCTCAAGACGATGCCCATTGATCCAAAACTAGTCAAACAACGTGCAAACAAATAAACATATACTCCAATACTCAAAATTAATCAATTTATAACAATTTCCAACTCCGCTTGAAAAGTCAACCAAGTCAACTAGGCCCACCTTGCCCGGATTCGGAATTTTTTTTAAGATAAACATTACCCATAGCATCATGAATTCAAATATATAATTTATTCCTAATTCCATGTCTAATTTCGTAGTCAAAATCCAAAAATACCATTTCTAGGGTTTCTTTCAAAAATTCTACAATTTCTATCAAATTTCGTGTAAAATCTATATATAATCCATGTATTTAACTCGAAACAAGTACGAATAACTTACCTTATGATATACGAATGGTCTTCAAGAATCAGCCCAAATCGCCCCACATGTGCTCCAAGAACTTAATAGTAAAGAAATGAGCTCAATATCCCAAAATTATATGTTAAATACACCTATCAGGCCTCCTTCTTCGCGATCACGGTTAACAAATGTTCCAGCATCACTTTCTTTATCGCGATCGCGGCCATAATCCCGTGATCGCGATGTGCAAATGGTGTTTTCTTCTTCACAGATACCCTTCGGTGTAATAGTCATAGCTTTTAGTATGAAATTCCAAATGACAAACGGTTTCATTTTTGAAAACTAGATTCAAAGGTATACAACTCTCATTTTTAAATCATCCCCAAATTTGCTATAGATTGCACGATATAAGCTCCTAAAGTCAGATCGCTGACAACAAAAATTCCATCTACGCGATCGCGACTTTCCTTCCACGATCGCGATTCACAAAGCTTGGAATTCAATTTTCTTTTCGCGATCGTGAATCACACCCTTGGCATCAGATATCAGTAGTTCAAAAGGGCCTAAAAGTAGTCCGAAACTACCCCAAAACTCACCCGAGGTCTGAGGAACCCAATCCAATCATTCTAACAAATTTATATACCCTATGTAAAATTGTTCAAAGGCTTGAAATAATAATTACAATATCGAAACCAAGAATTAAAAATCAAACTCAATTTCTTAAAATCTCTTTACTTTCAAGCCTTCATCCTTTGCCGAACACGTCCGAATCCCACTTAGACATTCCGGAATGACGCCAAATTTTACGTACAAGTCACAAGTCACAATACAAACCTATTCCAAAGCTCGGAATCCCAAACAGAAATCGAGAACACCAAAGTCCACTTCAAATCAAACTTAGGAAATTCTAAAACCTTCAAAATGCCAACTTTCCACATCAGGCACCGAAACACTCCCAGACCATTCAATAGTCAACCCGAACATAAGCCCAAGTCCAGAATCATCAGACGAACCTATTGGAACCTTCAAATCCCGATTCCGAGGTTGTTTACTCAAAATTCAAACCTTGGTCAACTCTTCCAACTTAAAGCTTCTAAATTGAGAATTATCCTTCCAAATGAACTCCGAAGTTCCCGAAAATCGAAACCGACCACATGTACAAATCATAATACATGAAGTGAAGCTAATCAATGCCTCAAACCACCGAACAGCGTACTAGAGCTCAAAATTACCGGTCGGGTCATTACATTTGTCACGACCCATTTTCCACCATAGGCCGTGATGGCGCCCAGCGTCTCCGTTAGGCAAGCCAACGGTGAACCATCAACTTAATTATTCGTTCTTATACTCATAAAATCATGTGTTTCATAAGTAAAAATGAAATTAAGTGAAGAAACCATAGATACATACTTACGTTCTCACTAAGCCATAAGGTATATATGAAACATAAAATGAAATGATGATAATATTAGGTGAAACCATAATCACCTACTAGATATTTTCAAAAATCAATGTCACAAGTGCACGAGCAATCTAGTACAATATACAAACCACTATAGCTATTATCTGATACAAAATAGATTGAAATGATAAATATAACAACAAGGAAACTACGAGTGCTGCAGATCGGAGCATGGAGAGCAACTCACCACTAAGTCTATAGATAGTGCGTATGCATGCCCGTCTGACCGCCTGAAGTGCATGCCTTAGTACCTCACAGTTAGTGCAAAAGTATAGTATGAGTATGTAACTCAACGCGTACTGAGTAAGTATCTAGTCTAACCTCGAAGAAGTAGTAACGAGGGGTCGACATCGACACTTACTAGTGGTCCAATAATTAAAGTACATGAAACATAGACGGACATAATTCAAAATAAGTAGAGATGAAATAAGTAACTGTAACTAATATGATATTTCAACATAATAATAATAATATAAAATCCTCAAATAGTGTATATCCCGATCCATAATAATACTGTACACTGCTAAGGTCGTACGGTCCAATCCATAGATGCATCTTAAATATATTGCCGAGATCATACGGTCCGATCCATAATTCTATTTTATAGCATTGCCGAGGCGTACAACACGATCCACATGAATAGAGGAACTTTTCGAAAGACGGATCATATAAATACAACACAAGGATAGGAACATAAAGAAAGCATGATGTTTACCGACAATCATGTATCCTGCCAAAATTCAAGGTAAAGAGGCTCGGTCTAACATAACTTCTAATCCAATCTCAATTATGAATTTAAGTAATTAAACTAACAAGATTAGTTCAAGTAATACAAATAAGGCATGGTAAAGTCCTAAGTCTACTCGGACATAAACGTGATTTTAACTACGTATGGACTCTCGTCACCTCATAAGTATGTAGCACCCATCACAAGTAACACACAACAATTAGAATACCTACGGGGATAATTTTCCACTTACAAGATTAGGCAAGTGACTTACCTTGCTCCAAGCCCTCTACTCTGCTCTAAAACCTCACTACTCGCCTCAAAACAATGTCGAGCAGCCCGAATTTAATCAAATGACGCATAAATCAATCAATATATGCTCAATAGTTCATAATTTAACTATTAGAGAAAGTTCCTAACCCAACTCGGAAAGCCCATAAAAGTCAACCCCGGGCTTACGTGCTTGGATTTTAAAAATTTTCAAAGATAAAATATTACCCATGACCTTACGAACTCAAACATATAATTTGTTCTCAATTCCATACTCAATTTCGTGGTCAAATCTTAATTTTACTAAACCCTAGGTTTTTCAACAAAATCTCATAATTCTACAAATTTCTATGTTAACATTTACCCATAATCCATGTATTTAACTCAGGTAGAAATCACTTACCTTATAATGCTTGATGAAAATCCCCCTCCAAAGAGCTACAAAATCTCCCAAGCCAAAAGCAAAATGGGGAAAATAAGCTTAAGCCCCGTATTAAAAATAATGTTCTGCCCAGTGTTACCCTTCGCTATCATGGATAAAGCCTCGCGATCATGAAGCACAGTTTTGCTTATGCCCTCAGTTTCCTCTTCGCGAGCACGGCAAGAGGAATCGCGAAGGTGAAGGCTACCCAGCTAGACACATCGCAAATGCGCCCAATGTCGCGAATGCGTTACCTGGAGACTTAGTAGTGAGCTGCTGCTCCCTTTGCACTGTTCTGCAGCAACCGGAGTCTCTTTCTTATTGTATTTATTTTCTGTTTATCTTACTCCAGACAGTAGTATAGGAGGTTTTGTATATTCTACTAGTTTATTCGTGCACTTATGACACCGAATTTTGGGAAATTCTAGTAGATATTCATGGTTTTTGATTATTAAATTCACTACTTCACTCTTATGTTTAGTTTATGCTTTACAATACTAGGATCACCTACTATTTCTTTATTAAATAAAATCAATAACTTTAAAAATATTAATAGATTCAGTGATACGGCTATTGGAATATTAATGGCGATGTGGGACTAGTAGTTTGTTAGAGTCCAACAGAATTTGGTATTCTAATTCAGCTAGGAGGACAAGCTACTCGCGACTGGAAAATTTGTTTCCAACTTGAACTCAATATCATTGTCTCCTAGAAGACTTAACTTGTAAAGACATCTTGCAAATTGACGTGGATCAATTTGTGACATACTAGTACAAGAGTTGAAAGGCAAAATAAAGTCATGAACATGCTACGTGGACTATGCAAATGCAAGTTACGAATTCAAGATTAGTCATTACAATGTGAAGAAGCTATTTTCTAATTAAGAATTCTTGGAAAATTTGAAGTCAGATGTTAACCAACGTTTCGGAGTTCCTGACTCAACCTTGTTCTTATATAAAGAGCGAGCATGATCTTATATTAGCATTACAAATGAGTTATTTTCTTTAGAAGTTCAAAGTTAATGACGTCAAAATTTAATGTCTCGTGTTACTTCAATCCTTGTCTTGCATGTTCGACAAATCTATATTTCGTCTCTAAGTCTTGAAGTAGAAGTAGGGGCATTTATAGACATGAAAAATATATTGGATTTATATTCAATAAAATAATTTGGATTATATTTTAAATATATTAGTGTAAATAAATATCATGGGCTAATATAATTGAATTAATTATATAAGTCCAATATATATGGATTAATAAATAAGTCTTAGTACATTGGGCTAGCCCATTTAGTTGGGCTACAAATGATGAGCCCGCTTTATTAAGCCCAAGATGTCATGCTCTTAGAGGCTCAACATTACGACCCGATTGGTCTCTTTGAGCACTAGCTCCTTTTCTATGTTCCGAGACCTTCCGTAGCTTTATTTGATGAGTTATGACTTACGTGCATGGTTCGTGTCATTTTTCGAAAAGTTTATATGCAAAATTTTAAATAAAATATGATTTTTGACTTAAAATGAGGGTAGAGTTGATCACGGTCAACGTTTTTGGTAAACGACATCGAATCGATGTTTTGACAATTCTGGTAAGCTCGTATGATATTTTTTGACTTGTACGCATATTCGGTTAAGGTCCCGAGTAACCCAAGTATTTTTCGGCGCATTATGTGAAAAATTATAAAAATGAGTTTCAAAGTTGAAATTTTGAGTTTTGATGATCGATTCTTGATATTTGATGTTATTTTGACGATTTGAATTAGCTAGCGAGTTTGCATGTTGTTATTGCACTTGTGTGGGTGTTCGGATTAGAGCGCGAGGGGCTCGGATGAGTTTCAGATGTGTTTTGAAAAAATGTTGAACTGTTGGGAATCTGGTGCTTCAGGTCTACAGGTCTCACAATTGTGATGACCTGTTCGCAATTGCAAGTTTCACTTTTGCGAAGTCGGGCTTGCAAATGCGATATCTGGGAAAGGACCGTGACCTTCGCTTTTGCAAAGACTGAATTGCAAATGCGACCTGGTGGGAATCGCTTTTGCGATGCTGGTGTCGCAAATGTGACAGAGAACTTGGCTGGTCAACCTTCGCAAATGCGAAGAAGACATCGCTTTTGTGAGTTGGAGGCTCTTCGCAATGCGGTACTTTTATCGCAAATGCGACTTCTAAGAAACTAGGGCATTGTTCGCATTTGCATACAATTGTTCGCATTTGCAGGCATCACAATTCGAATAAGAGTTCGCAATTGCGATACCTACAGCTCGTTAAAAATGAAAAATTTCGGGACATAGCTCATTTTATACTATTTTTTAATCCTAAACTCTCTAGAGGCGATTTTTGAAGATGATTTTCTTCTCAAATTCATTGGTAAGTAACTTTAACTAGTTTTCAATCAATTTCAATTACTTTTTCAAGAATTTCTTCATCAAATCTATGAATTGCAAGGTAGAAATTAGGAGTTTGGGGTAGAATTTAAGAATTTTATAAAATTGAGATTTAGACCTCGAATTAAGGTCGGATTTTGAAACAAATCACATAACTGGGCTCGGGGATGAATGGGTAATCTGAATTTGGTCTGGATCTCTGATTTCGACCACGTGGGCCCGGGATTACTTTTGTTGACTTTTTAATTTAGTTAAAGATTGAACCTTTTTCATTCGTGGGTAGTTTTTAAAGCTTGTTTTGGATTGTTTGAATGATATTTGGCTAGATTCGGTTTGTTTGGAGGCTTGTTCTAGAGAAAGGTCGTGGTCAATTATTGATTTGATTCCGAAAAGAGGTAATTATTATGTTTAACCTTGACTTGAGGGGATTAGGATTTGATTGGTGTATGTGCTACGTGATGTATGTGCGGGAACGTCATATATGCAAGGTGACGAGTATATATGCATTGTCATGGGTTTAAGCATGCGGGGTGGATTCTTGATTGTGTATTTCAATTATATCATGCTTTCTTTTATGTCGTGTTACTAGTCGTATATTTCCCAAATCCTTAATTATTACATGCCTTTACTTTCTAAACACGTGTCTTTGTTGTTAAATGTCTCTATTTGCTACATGTTCCATGTATCCATACTTCTTTTTATTTATTTATTATTCGTCGTTGCTTGTTCTATGCCCTTAATTGTTTATTTGCCTTCACTTGCTTTCTATTTAACTTAGAATTTTCATATTGGGTTGCCTTAAAGTATTTATACGTATTGGTTTCATTTTCGTGCATTGCGAGATATGCCGTAGTTGTTTGTAGTATTACTATATATATGGGATCAAGTTCCACACTGCAATGGATATTGATATGATATTTGGGATCGGGTTGCATGCTGCTACGATATTGATATACTATTTGGGATCGGGTTGCACGCCACAATGGATATCCATGTTGTATATGGAATCGGGTTGCGCGCCACAAAGGAGAAGTTATATTATGATTATTCTTGGCTATTCTTTTCATATCCGTATTGTATTGTGAATTTGAGCATAGATGATATTCTAGTGCCCTCTATTATGTATTTCCTATTTCGATTTTCATGTTAATCATTGTTTCTCTATTCTGGTATTGTTTTTACTTATACTCGTATAGGTTTATAGTGAGTGCCTTGTTATAGTCTCATCACTACTTCATCGAGGTTAGGCTTGGCACTTACGGAGTACATGGGGTGGTACTCATACTACACTTCTTCACTTCTTATACAGATTATGGTGTTGGTCCCGCCGGCACTTAGTGGAGGTTTTCTCGGATTGTCATTATCCGGAGACTTGAGGTAGAGTCGCACCGCATCTGCAGACCTTGAAGTCCCCCTCTTATCTTTTATATTGCTTATTCCATTCAGACAGTTGTATTTTATTTCAGACCTTGTTTGTAGTACTTTTAGCGGCTCATATACTTGTGACACCAGTTTCTGGGTATAGACTAGAAAGTGTTGGTTTTAGATTATTATATTACAAGTATTTCAGACTTCTATTCTTGATCATTTGCTTTTAAACTGTAAAAAATTGAATAACTGATTAGCTAGTGTTGTCTTGCCTAGCAGGCCGATGTTATGCTCCATCACGGCCTCGTGGTTGGGATTTTGGGTCGTGATATGTTGGTATCAGAGCACTAGGTTGCCTAGGTCTCACAATTTATGAGCAAGCTTAGTAGAGTCTTTAGGATCAGTACGGAGGCGTCTGTACTTATCTTTTATAGGTTATAAAGCTTTAGGAAATTTCACTTTCTTTCTTTCTCTATCGTGCAACTTTATTCTATTGCTGAAGTTTGAATCATTCTTCTCTTAATCTTTCGGAGATGGTCAGGACACGTACGACACTCAGCGCTGATCAGGAGTCGGAGCCCCAGGTTATAGCCACTACTAGGGTTAGGGACTGGGGCTGAGGTAGAGCCAGATCCAGAGGCACAACTCAGCCTAGAGCACGTGTAACAACACTTATTGTCGAGCCCCAAATCGAGCAGGATAAGGAGATCCTTATTTCGACAACGCCAATTGGACCAGCTCAGGTCCTAGATAGGGTTCATTTCTACCCCCATGCTCTAGGACGCCCTAGTCCGCTTGGTTGGTCTTATGGAGAGTGTGGTAAGGCTAGTGTATTTCTGTAGATGGCTCACGAGTATCAGACCTCAGCAGTTCCACCAGTTGGAGCAGTTCAACCTGTTATTGCTACATAGTCCCGGGGGACCCGCAACGTCAGCCGAGGGGCTGAAGAGGTTAGACAAGTTCACCAAGTTGTTTCCTCGCTTTATTGGTACACCTTCTGAAGACCCACAATATTTCTTAGACCATTGTCATGAGATATTGCGCAACATGAGTATAGTGGATTCCAACAAAGTTAAATTCACAGTATTTCAGATATATGACTCTACCAATAGGTGGTGGCAGGAGTATGTTCCGGGCAGACTAGGAGGTTCACATCCTCTCACTTGGGCTTAGTTCTCACAACTATTTTTGGAGATGTTCATCCCCTTCACTTAGAAAGAGGAATTACATAGCCAGATTGAGCGCCTTCAGCAGAGTAGCATGACTGTTATTCAGTATGAGACCACATTCATGGATTTATCACCCCATGCAGCTATCTTGATCCCTACTGAGAGGGAGAGGGTGAGGAGGTTCAAAGATGGCCTTACTTATGGCATCAGACTATAGATGGCCAGAGAGACCGAGGATGATATTTCTTTTACTCGGGTTGTGGAGATATCTTGATGGACCGAGCAATTTTATGGCCAGGGTAGAAAGGCGGCATCTGAGAAGAGGCCTCGTCATTTAGGTGGGTTCAATGGTGCCTTGTCGGGATGCAAGGGTTCATTTGGTAGAGACCATCCTATCAAGATGATTCAGTAAGCACTTCAGGTATCATATAGTGCATCAAGCAGTCGTGGTTCTTACGGGTGTCTCCCTGAGAAGCTAGCATTCGGTGCACCTTCGACTCTCATTAGTGCACCGCCGATTCAGAGTGATCATAGTGGTTATTCGAACCATCAGGGTCAGTCCCAGATTCAGCAGCCACGTCAGCCGAAAGTGTATTTTGAGTGTGGAGGTATGGGTCACATCAGGAGGTACTATCCTACACTTTAGAGTTGTGTGCCACAACATGGGACTCGTGTCATGATTCCAGCACTGGTTGCTCCACCGCTCGCTCAGCCAGTTAGAGGCAGGGGTCAGGCAGCCCGAGGTGAAGGTCAGGCAGCTAGAGCTAGAGGCCAGCCAGTGAGAGGCCATATGAGATGTGGAGGTAAGATTGGTGAAGCTCAGCCTTGTTGTTATGCATTTCCAGCTAGACCTGAGGTGGAGTTGTCAGATACAGTCATCACAGCTATTGTTTCAGTCTGTCATAGAGATAAATCAGATTTGTTTGACCTGGGTTCTACTTATTTGTATGTGTCATCCTATTTTATTTAATTCATTGGATACTCATGTCTACGTGTCTATGCCCTTTGGGGATTCTATTGCGGTGAACCGGGTCTTTCGCTCTTGTTTGGTAAGTATTGGGGTCTACGATACATTGGTTGATGTTCTGTTATTGGATATGGTGAATTTTGAGGTTATTCTCTGTATAGATTGGTTATCCCCGTATCTCGTTATCCTGGATTGTCATGTCAAGACTATGACGTTAGCCATGCCGGGGTTGCCTTGATTGGAGTGGAGAGGGACTGTTGGTCACTCCACTAGCAGGGTGGTTTCATATGTGAAGGCTCGGCGTATGGTCGAGAAGAGGTATTTGGCATATTTTGCCTATTTTCATGATTCTAGTGCTGAGGTGCCTTCTATGGATTCAGTACCGGTGGTAAGTGAGTTCCCTGAGATGTTTCCTATAGATTTGTCGGGCATGCCACCTAACAAGGATATCGACTTTTGCATTGACTTGGTTCCGGGAACTTAGCCTAATTCTATTCTACCATACCATATGACTCTAGTTGAGTTGAAAGGATTGAGGGAGTAGTTGCAAGATTGTTTTAACAAGGAATTTATTAGACCTAGTGTCTCGCCTTCGGGTGCACCGGTGTTGTTTGTGAAGAAAAAGGACGTATCGATACGGATGTGCATAGACTATCGACATTTGAACAAGGTCATTATCAAGAATAAGTATTCGTTGCCGAGGATTGATAATTTATTTGACCAACTTTAGGGTGCAAAGGTGTTTTTCAAGATTGATTTGAGGTCGGGCTACCATCAGGTGAGGATTAGGGCATCGGATGTCCCTAAGATAGCCTTTCGGACTCGGTATGGTCACTTGAGTTCTTGGTGATGTCATTTGTCTTGACTAATGCACTAGCAACCTTTATAGATTTGATGAACCTGGTGTTCAAACCTTATTTGGATTCCTTCGTGATTGTCTTCATTGATGATATTTTCGTTTACTTTCACAGTCGAGAGGAGCATGAGCAGTACCTACGGATCATACTTCAGACTTTGAAGGATCGTCAATTATATGCTAAGTTTTCGAAATGTGAGTGGTTAGACTTGGTTCCTTTTTTGGGCCATGTTATGTCTTCCGAGGGTATCAAGGTGGATCCTAAGAAGATTGAGGCAGTTCAGAATTGGCCTAGACCCACTTCAGCTACAGAAATTCGGAGCTTCCTTGGTTTGGCGGGTTATTATCGCCGGTTCGTGGAGGGGTTTTCATCTATATCAACCCTATTGACCAAGTTGACCCAGAAGGGTACTCTTTTCAGATAGTTTGACGAGTGTGAGTTAAGCTTTCAAAATCTCAAGACTGCATTGACTATATCCCCAGTATTGGTGTTACCTACGGGTTAAGGATCTGATACTATGTATTGTGATGCATCGCATATTGGGCCTAGCGCGGAATGGATGGAGAACTATAGGGTGATTGCCTACGCACCTCTTTAATTGAAGTTTCATGAGAAGAATTACCTTGTGCATGATTTGGAGTTGGCATCCATTGTTCACGTACAACAAATTTGGAGGCACTATCTCTACGGTGTTCCATGTGAGGTCTATACCGACTATCGGAGTTTCCAGCACCTGTTCAAGCAGAAGGACCTTAATTTTTGGCAGCGGAGATTGTTGGAGTTAGTAAAGGACTATGATATCACCATATTATACCCTCCGGGGAAGGCCAATATAGTGGTCGATGTATTGAGTAGGAAGGCTGAGAGTATGGGAAGTTTGGAATATTTACCGGGAGTGAAGAGGCCAGTAGCCATGGATGTTCAGGATTTGGCCAATCGGTTCGTGAGGCTGGATGTTTAGGAGCCTAGTCGGGTTCTTGCTTTGTTGTGGCACAGTCTTCATTGTTGGAGCACATCAAGGCTCGCCAGTTTGATGATCCTCACTTATTTGTGTTGGAGGATACGGTGCAGCGGAGTGGTGCCAAAGAGGTGGTGATTGGAGATGATGGCGTTATGCACCTTCAAGGTCAGATTGTGTTCCAAATGTTGATGGTTTGAGAGAGTTGATCCTTGAGGAGGCTCATAGTTCGTGCTACTCCGTTCACCCAGGTGTTACGAAGATATATCATGACTTCAATCAACACTATTGGTGGTGGAGAATGATGAAATTTATTGTTGATTATGTCTCTCGGTGTTTGAATTATCAACAGGTGAAGTACGAGCATCAAAAATTGGGTGTTGACTCAGAGATTCGAGATACCGGTGTGAAAGTGGGAGCGCATCACAATGGTTTTGTGGTAGGCTTATCATGGACCTTGAGAAAATATAACGCAGTTTGGGTTATTATGGACCGGTTGACCAAGTCCGCACACTTCATTCAGGTGATGATATCTTATTCTTCAGAGCGGTTGGCATAGATCTACATCCGGAAGATTATCCGCCTACAAGGTATTGTCATATTGGGTTGCCTTAGAGCATTTATATGTATTGGTTCCTTTTTCGTATATTGTGAGATACGTCGTAGTTGTTTGTAGTACTACTATATATATGGGATCGGGTTACACGCCGCAAAGGATATTGATATGATATTTGGGATCGGGTTGCACGTTGCAACGGTATTGATATGATATTTAGGATCGGGTTGCACGACGATATGGATATTGATATTGTATATGGGATCGGGTTACGCACCGCAACGGAGAAGTTATATTATTATTGTTCTTTGCTGTTGGTTCCATATCGATGTTGTGTTGTGAATTTGAGCATAGATGATATTCTAGGGCCCTCTATTATGTATTTCATGTTCTGGTTTTCATGCTAATCATTGTTTCTCTATTCTACTATTGTTTTTACTTATACTCGTACAGGTTTATAGTGAATGCCTTGTTACAGTCTCGTCACTACGTCGCCGAGGTTAGGCTCGGTATTTACGGAGTAAATGGGATCGGTTGTACTCATACTATACTTCTTCACTTCTTATGTAAATTTTGGTGTTAGTCCCAGCGGTGCTTAGTGAAGGTTTGCTCAGACTGTCATTATTCGGAGACTTGAGGTAGAGCTGCACGGCGTCTACAGACCCTGAAGTCCCCTTCTTATCTTTTATACTGTTTACTTCATTCAGACAGTTGTATTTTATTTCAGACCTTGTTTGTAGTACAGCGACTCATGTACTTATGACACCAGTTTCTGGATTTAGACTAGACAATGTTGGTTTCAGGTTAATATACTACAAGTACTTCAGAATTATGTTCTTGATCATTTGCTTTTCAACTGTTAAAAATTAAATAATTGATTAGCTAGTGTCGGCATGCCTAGCAAGCAGATGTTAGGTACCATCACAGTCCCGTGGTTGGAATTTTGGGTCGTGATACCCAATTTGGTGCCACGTGTCAAATGATGTGGCATGACGAGTCAAATGGCAGAGTCAATATGATCATGCCACATATCAAAATGACAAAGCATGCCAAGTCAAATTAAAAGACCAATGAAACTGTGCCACATGTGCAAGTGACATGTTCTTTTCAATCAAATGCGACCTTGTCATGCTTTAATATGATTGGTCAAAAAGATTTTATTCTCATCACAACTCTTCTCTTCAACAATTATAAATAGGGGTCTTCATAACTTAGAAAGGACCACCATAAATTATAACAAGAAGCAAAAGAAAGCTCGTGGATCAAACGCCACAAATTTCTCTAACACAATCAAGTTCAAGTTCAATAAATCAAGTTCAAGATCAAGAACGAAATCAAATATAAGGTATTCAAGATCAAGATTACTTGTTCTTATCACTGTTCATGGCGATCATCAAAGTGTTCGTGATGGATAAATCCAATTAAACTCAAATTTAAGATCTAGCTCAAAGGCCCTTGAATTTATTTATTGTTGGAAAGAAGAATCAGAGGAATCATAGAGATTGTAATACTCATATTGTTTGAAATCAAATACTAGGATTGTTGCAATACTTTTCGATCTCGATTATTTTTCTTGACGCAAATTTATTATCCACAAACGCATCCGTTGGCATTCCCTAAAGGTATATATAAATCTATACAACTTTCAATTTAATATATTCACCTTGTCTTTAGTTTTAATTATTGTATCTTTTTACATACTCTTTTTTTGTCAAAGGGAAAATTATATATATATAACTAAAGACTATATTGCAGATTACTGTCTAACTGGGGGTACTCCAGTTCCAATAAAACAGCCATGTTTTGTTCAATTGTACTAATATTACATGCCAAAAAATTTCTAACTACTTCAGTTCCTAGGATATCTACCCAAAATACATCATTTGCAAACATCGGAGGAACTTCTAGCGTGGTAGTTCTACCTAAAAAAAAATTAAATTTGTTGTCTCCTTTGCCAGTGTGCCAGGCACTCTATTCTGCTCCCTGAATCTGTGTCTCACCACCACCCCTTTCATCCTTTGCATCAATAACCTGCAATCACAAATCATAGGATCATAAGTTATATTGCTTCTGAGTAGCATTTTCATTACTTCAGTTGAATCTATAGCTATGTCTAGAGGAAACTATCAATTTTGTTCTGCTATTTGGAGACCCTTTAGCGGTGATTTTAGTTCTGCCATGGTATTGGTGGTGTGTGGTATATTTTCCATATACCCCATAATACAATCCCCATTATGATTCCAGTATACCCCACCAATTCCCCCAATGTCTGGGTTGCCCTTGGCTACCCCATTCGTGTTGCGTTTATAGTGTCCCCTCATGGGGGGCTCCCATTTAACTCTGGTATGGAATGGATTCCTGATAACATCTTTTTGCGCTAATATAAAGTACTCTGTTGATTTGGAGATGGTGTTGTTAGGTGAGATGGTATCTTTCTTATTATTGAAAAGGTTGTGGTTTCTTGCTAGCTAGATGTGCCAGAAGCAGAAGGGAAGGATGTTTTCCCAGGGGATTATATTGTTAAAAGACAGTTTCTTTAGCTAGTTCCAGGTTGTTGGCCAAAGTTGTGATGAGAAGATGGGATTCAATTGATGGCTTTTAGTAGTTCCCTTGGCTAATAGTTCATGCTAAAATTGGGTTGCATTGGGGCATTCAAAGAAGATGTGGTCACTAGTTTCAGGTATTGTTGAGCAAAAACAGCATTCAGGGTTGCAATTAACCCTAATTTTGTGCAGGAAAGCTCCAGTAGGTAGCATATCTTGTGCAAGCAGCCAGATGAAGTTTTTGATTTTGTCTGGAACTTTTAACCTCCAAATCCAACTGAAGTTACCTTCCTCCTCTTTCAACAGATTCTCATTGTTTCTGCTAAGGAATGTATATGATGATTTGGTGGTGAAAGACCCGTTTGGAGTCAACCACCATATTAGCATGCCTTCCTTGGCAGAGTGAGTAGGGATGAAGGTTGATTTTATTAAGTTAGTAATGTTCTCAGGGATGTCTATGGAGATGGATGAGGTATCCCAGTTCCCAGAATTGTAGATAGTATCCACTTTGGTAGCATATCATTTGGGTTAAAGGACCCTTAATCATGTCCCTAAATGCTAGTTGGTTTAGGATCCAGGCATCATTGATGAAGCTCACCTTGTTTCCCTTGTGGACAACACATCTATTGGCCTTGTTGCATGTATCCCAACATTTTAGAATACATTGCAAGGTTGGAGATTTGGGCTTCTTAGGGGTATGATTCCAGTTATAGTGCTTAGAGATTAGGACTCTGGCCCATAAACTGGAGGTTTTATGGTAAATCCTCCAGGCCAACCCAGCATGGGAGGCTTTATTCTTATACTCAACTTTTTGCAAACCCAGCCCACCATGAGACTTCTGCCTAGTGACGTTGTCCCAGCTAAGTAGGTGCATTTTTTTCTTGTTTGGAGTGGTGCCCCAGATAAAATTCCTCTGAGTTCTATAAATTTGGTTGGTAGTCTTGGTGGGCAATTTGATGTATTGCATAACATGGCTTGGGATGCTTCTGAGGGGGGCTTTGGCAAGGATAATTCTTCCAGTCATATTTAAACAATTTATTTTTCAGCCAGCTAGTTTGGATTGCATATTGTCTAGTATTAATTGGAAGTCACTACTTGTGGGTCTCCTATGGAACATAGGGAACCCGAGGTACTTCCCAAAGGATGTAGTAGCTTGGATTGACAGGGTATTTGTGAGACATTCCATTGTGTCAGGCTTTATGTTAGAAGAGAAGAGAACCTTGGACTTGGTGAGGTTGATTTTTTGCCTAGAAGCCTCATTGAAGGACTGCACGATAGAGTAGATTGTGTTGTAGTTCCTAATGTTTGATTTTGCAAACAATGTAATGTTATCAACAAAGAAAAGATGAGAAATTTTTGGGTCAGAACTACTGATACTGATAGGGAGCCATTGTTTATCCTGAACAACTTTATCAATTGACCTGGAGAGCATCTCCACGCACATAATGAAAAGGTCAGGGGAGATTGGGTCCCCTTGTTTGATCCCCCTAGAAGGCTTGAAAGTGTCAGTTTCGCCACCATTCACTAGGATGGAGATGTTTGATGAGCTAATGTAGGATAGGATTAACTTAGTTAGCCCACGTGGGAAGTTGAAAGCATGCAGTGTGTCTCTCATGAAGGACCACTCCAGCCTGTCAAAAGTTTTTTCTAAGTCAATTTTGAGAATCATATGAGCCTGTTTCCTTTTCATTTTCCCAAAATGGGTGATGTATTCTTGGACAATGATGGCATTGTCTGAGGCCCTTCTATAGGATAGGAATTTGGCCTGGCTGGGGCCAATTATAGGAGGGAGAAGAGGCTTGATCCTATTGACAATGATCTTAGTGATGGTCTTGTAGATGGTGTTACAAAGCCCTATTGGTCTGAAGTTTTTGAGAATAGTAGCTTGGGGACACTTAGGGATGAGACAAAGGAGAGTTTGGTTCATGGTCTCATCCATGGAGTGTGTGTCAAAACATGACTTGGAGAAGTCAACTACTGAACTCCCCACAATGCTCCAGTACCTTTGATAAAAGAATGGGTGAAGCCCATCAGGGCCAAGAGCCATGAAAAGTTTAAAGGAGAAAATGTACATTTTGATTTCTCTATCCTCAAGGGGCCTATCCAAGCTGTCTCTTTGACAGTCTGGGAGAATATGGGTCATGTCTAGATGACTGGTAGTGAAAATGAGAGCTTGGGTGT
Source organism: Nicotiana tomentosiformis (assembly GCF_000390325.3). NCBI lineage: Eukaryota > Viridiplantae > Streptophyta > Magnoliopsida > Solanales > Solanaceae > Nicotiana > Nicotiana tomentosiformis. The sequence continues at coordinate 65,790,545 of NC_090817.1, forward strand.
GGGAGAAAGTGTAGAGGCTCTTAAAGAAGTCCATTATAGAGGCCTTAATGTCCCCTTGGTTATAGAGCCAGTTCCCATTGTCCTCTTTGAGCGACAGGATCATGTCCCTTCTTCTCCTATTGAGGTGGAGGTGTGAAACAATCTAGTGTTGTCATCACCTTCAGTTAGCTAACTGACCCTTGACTTGAGTTTCTAGAAGTATTCCTCGTTCTTGAGGATGGAGTCAAGTTCTCTGGTCAGGTTACTTTCCAGATTCAGCAGGTAATTGCTAAACTGGTAATTGGGTGATTTTTGGATCCCAGCAATTCTGGCTAGGATACTTCTCTTTTTGTGGAAGACTTTACCAAAGGTATGTCTATTCCACTAGGTCACAAGGATTTTGAAAGTGTTTGCTGATTGGATTAGGGGAGAGTTATTGGTGAAGGCCTCATTGATGATACTAGGGAAGGAGGGGTGGCTAATCCACATTAATTCAAACGTGAAGGGCCTGTTAGAGTTATTAATAGAATCCTCTTTTAGCATTATTTGTACAGGCAGTGGTTTGAGTTGGTCTTAGGGAGATGGTTAACACTAGCATCAGGGTACTGAGAAATCCAGCAGTCATTCGCAAAACACCTATCTATCCTTTCTAAGATTAGACTACTCCTATTTTTGTATCTTTTGTTAGTCCACGTGTACTTACTGCCTTTGTAACCTAAGTCAACTAGCCTACATTCATTGAGGCAGTTCCAAAAGAGGTTGCTACGACTTAAGTTAATGGGGTTACCCCCAAACTTATCCCTAGCTTTTACGACTTCATTGAATTCTTCACCTATAAACCAGTTCCCAGTATTACTTTTAGAGATAGTAACAAGACTATCCCATAATAATTTCCTATCAGCTAATATGGTGCTAGCATAAATTGCTGAAAATAACCAAAGAGTATGGGATGGGAGTACCTTTACCATGGCATGGATACCCTGGGGGGTAGTAGATACCTCATCAACAGTGACACAATCCTCTTTCCATATCATAACAATCCCACCTGACAACCCTACGGTCGGAGACTGGATAAGCATATCGAAATGCAGCTCCTCAGTCAGTTTCTTATCGTCAGCTATCTTAGTTTCTAACAGAACCAACAATGTGGTTTGTGAAGCTGCACCATGTCAAGGCAGTGTCTCCTGAACTCCGCGTTGTTTCCACCCTAACATTCCATATGATGAAATTCATTTGGACTGGTTGGCAGTTGGGGGACTGATTTATGTGAGACTTCTCCATCCCATAGGAGACCTCACTGATTGCTTTTGGTTCCTGTTCTTCATGTTTAGCACTAGAGTCAGATTGAGGAGTGGTTTGGTCACACCTGACTGTGGTGAGAGACCAGGCTCAGACCACACTTAGTCAGGGCCCTGGGACACAGCAGCACCAGAACCTCGCTGTTCTCCATACTGAACTCGAATGCTCTGATTGAGTCCAATAGGAGAGAGCCTGTGCATAGATGGTCGTAGGTTGTTTCCTCCATTTCCTACAGGCTTTTTCTTTTTAGAAGCTCTAGGGCTTTGTTTATCTCCCTTGTAATGTTTCCAAGTGGCGGCTACTGGTTCTTCTCTATTGGAGCAAAAGGTGATGGAGTTTCATGGGATTGGGGCTCGATAGTCACAAACACTAGAGACGTTGTTGGGTCCTCCGTTCCCGGGTCTGGAAAGAAGGGGATTGATTGGAAAGCTTGGGAGATGAGGGTGTAGATCATTGGTGGGTCTAGATTGGGTTGCATGTTGCCGTTGCTTATCATCACCCGCCACGGGCTTGGGCCAAAGGCTGCCAAGGCCCTGTTTAGGGCCTCCACCGTTATCCTCGCCAAATGCGCAAAGTTTTGAACAATTAGGGTTACTTGTTGATTTCCGTGGGTAAAATTGTATGCTAGGCCTTGAAGCGCCACTTCCAGCCACGATGCTGGTGAGTGATCCAGTGGCAGTGGAATAGACGTCACAATGGTAGGTGACTGATGGGTTTTTTTTATTTTTGTATTTTTTTTATTTTTCTCTTTGGGTAAGGGTGAGGGTTATGTTAACGAGCCGGCTCATGATGGCATCGTTTGGTGTCAAATCTAGATCACTGAAAAGGTGATCAATTATTGCATCTGATAAATTAGTTTTGAAATTAATGTGGTATCTGCTGAAGTGGACGGAAGGTGTCATGTCACCTGAGATTGGGTGAATTCTCAGGTGAGACACTTGAGTCTATGGAGTGTGGTGAGTTTTTTCCATTAGAGCACTCCACTAGGAGAGGAGTAGGGGCACGTAGGAATTTGGGCAGGGGTAATTATTTGGCCTGGGTAGATCCAATTGGGTATGGACTCCATTGGGTGTTTGGGTATTGGTGTGGTGGCCCAAGGCCACATCCCTAGCTGGGTATAGGTCTGGGGTTGGGCTAGTGATAGGGGCCTCCTGATAGGCATCATTAGCCGGCCGAGCAGATTTTTTGATGTCAACTTCATCAGGACCCGTTCCCGCCCTACGTTTGGCGATGTGCTTGTGTTGGGGCCTCGTGTGTTGGGCTGCTGGGGAGTGGGGGATGGGAGTTTGTTTATTCACAGGGCCACTTGGCCTATTGTAATTCTTGGACTGCATATTACTGGCTGTTGAATTATATTGAACAGTTTTGGTTTCCAAAATCTTACCGGAATTCGCATCAAACATCTTTACCTGGATCTTTTATGTTTTTTGTGCATGATATTGATCGCTTTCGTTTCCGTCATTCCTTCCCTTCATAGGTTGTTGGCTTGATTTCTTTCGTCTGGAGAATGTGATTGTCTTTCATCCAACGTCCTCACCCTATTGAGTATTTTCAAACACATAATTACTGTTAGACACTATTTAACAATACACAATATGTCCTATGTTGTTTACCAATCTTTTCTTTAATTTAAAACAGTACTCGTATTTATTTTAGTCAACGTATCTATTATCATTCTCGAAAAGTATATACGTTTTCCAGACTATTTTTTGTTTTAATATGTTACACTGTCTTTAGTTTTAATCATTGCATCTTTCACATAATTCCTCTATATTCAATTTTTAGATGAATGTTTTATCCAAAATATTTAATTATTTTATTTTTTATGTATATCTTACATCATATGTTGGTAAGTAAATAATAATTTTCTAATTATGCTATTAATTAAATACTATTTTCTAATTTTTTAAACTTTAACATTTAAATATAAGTTGGTGGGTACTTAATTTAATTACTAAATTCAAATGACTTTTGATATGATAAATTTTAATTATTCGATATAATATTTTAAATCTTATATATTGCTTAATTATTATTTTTATTTTAGTATTGTTAAAACATAAGATTTCTTTAAATATCATTTATATTTTTTTATTAAATTAAAATTATATGATTGATATCTTTTTGCAGCAAGTATTATTGTGCATAGATAATAATGGTTTTATTGTGTAAATTTAACAGTACTATAGAAGATATATATATATATATATATATATATATATATATATATATAGAGAGAGAGAGAGAGAGCACTTGGAAATTTAAGACAATATTTGTAATTACATTTAACTTAAATAGAAGGATATATAAAAAAAAATTAATTTGAATGAAAAATACAACCTACTGCCCTATCTTAACTGACAAGGTTTTTTTGTTTTTTTTTTCCTGGAAAATTTGGAATTGAAAGAAAGTAAATATTTTTAAAGAAAAAAACTTTTTGTAAAACAAAATTTTAAAGATACAAACTCCATATCTAAACTAATGATAAAGATAAATATGGAAATATTATATGTATACTACTATCAATATCTATAATAATATAATAATAATCTACGTATCTTCTATATATCTATATAGTTAAACTAAATCAACTCAAATCTTATCGAAGCTTTTGGATTGAAAAATAAAACTTCATGTTTTGATTGTGGAAAAAAATTGAACTGAAATACAAAACAAATTAAATCTTATCCAAGCTTTTAAAGTGGAGAATAAAACCAAAGTTTTAATACAGTGGTTAAGCTTTTGAATTGAAAAAAACGGATCTCCAAACAACTAGCACTATATATAGAGGGGAAAGAAAATGGCAGGAGATAAATAATAAAAGAAAAAAATATTAAAACATTATAAAATTATATATATATATATATATATATATATATATATATATATATATATATATAAAGCGGACAATATAGATAATATGAAGTAAATAAATACTACTCAAAAATATTATTGTAAATTTATACAATAAACAAATTTTGAGTAATAGAAGAAAAAATAAAGTTAAGTTAACTTTAGGAAATACATAATCTATGAATAAACCACTTAAAATAATAATAGAATATTCTGATGAAGTAGTAGAATGCAACAAAGGTATGATGATATGGATTCATAAGAAGATACCTTTTATATAGAGGTTGAATACCAACATATAAGGTGACATCATTCTATGTGTTTAATAAAACATGAATTCACAATTATTGTTCACAAAATACTCAAACGTCTGTTAGCAGACTGAACAAATGAAAGATCATTCATGCACGGGAAAAGGCATAAAACTGAACCATATTTAGATAAGTATTCAAAGTATGAGTTCACTAACAATCCGACATAACAAATCAAGCTTTTAGCTAAGGAAACAAATATCAAGTATTAAATGAGCAGCAATCAACATGCTAAATTGCGACTACAATCAGAAAATAGTTTAGGACCCTTCCAATATTGATTTATTTGCGTTCTGAAGTGAGTTTCAGAATTGAACCGATGGCCCAACTTTGCGCTATGTATACGCCGATACATTAACCTTATATTATATATATAATGTTAAAAAGTTAAGACAATAAAAAGGTAATATTACAAGTAGCAACCCACAACGAGTGAAATTAGTGATTTGAAAAATAAAACAATAGTAATATGCTAGATCCAAGTTGAAATACACTACTACTGTGTATTATTTTTTATACAATCAATTTAAAAAGATAATTCATTCAACTTACCATCATAGCTTTGTTTGATTAATTTTTTTTGGTTTGTTTCTAAACTACTAGTTTTAGACAAATGGTTTTCTAAAACTTTTTTTAACTTTGAAAGCAAATATCACATATTAATCATTACAAAAAGCTAACCCCGTGCACATTCCAATCTTAACCAACACTCCATTATCCTACCCACTTTTAGTTTTCCGTTGGCAATAAAAGGGCTGAAAGAATATGATCCATACATTATAATATACAACCACCAAAGATGTGACCGTTTAACAGCAGTTAATCAGACCATACATTTTTCACTTTTTAAATTATACAAACGAACAAAAATCTCATTTGGTTGATTCCTGTTTCGTGCTTTTCCTGCTCCTCTAAATCCCATATATAGGCGACAATTTTCCTTTCGAGCTGTAGGCGTAGGGTGATAAATAGTGGCGGAGATACTATCCTACCGGGGTGTCATTCACACTACTTTGTTGAAAAAATCATAAATTTAAATAAATAGTTATTCTCAAAAAATTAATTTATATGCATATTCATTGCTTGAAAATAATACAAGATAAATATCAATTTTGAACAAAAAATCAAATGTTAAAACCTCTTCAACCTCAACTCAAACTCGCGTACAAGCGGAGTTGTAATGATAAGTCATACTGCTCACATAAAAAAAAAAAAAATATCCTTTGTATGCCATTTGTGAAGAGATATGAGCAGATGAAGCGTATTGATTGCGAGCGCACTTCCGTTCTGCTTGAGAAATTATACATAGATATATAAAGTAAAATATTGAAAATATAAATAATTTTCTCGGTCCCAATTTTTGTAAAATCACTTAAATTAACATGAAATTTAAGAAAACATACTTTTAAAAATTTTATCTGAAACAAGCTTTAACATTTCTCTACTATTAATCATCTCATTAAAGATAAAATGAGAATTTGATTTGTTTAAAATATATAAAAAATAACATTTTTTTAGGATAAACAAAAAAGAAAAATCGTGCAACATAAATTTTGTGTCAAGTGAATTGGGACAAAAGTAGTATTTATCTGTACTAATTTATGTGAGACTCTTTCATTTTTGGTCAATTTCAAAAAGAATGATGCCTTTTTATATTTATTAACATTTCAATTTTAGGATTTCCTTTTTAACCTTAATAAAATAATGTGATGACCCGATAGGTCATTTTCAGTTTTAGCCTTCATTTTTGTATTCCGAGACCTCGAATAGCTCTGTTTAGCCTTTCTCGATTTGCGTGTGTAGTTCGTGTCTTTTTTCGAAAAAGTTCTATGTAAAAAATTAAAGAAAATATGAAATTTTGCCTTAAAACTCATTTGAGTTGACTACGGATAACGTTTTATATAAACGGGCCCGGATCAGTATTTTGACGATCCCGGTGGGTCCGTATCGTGATTTGGGACTTGGGCGTATGCCCGTAATCGAATTCGAAAGTCCCTAACTTGATTTAATATGATTTGTTGAAAGCTAATAATTTGAAGGTTTAAAGAATTCCTAAGTTTGACCGTAGGTTGACTTTTTTGCTACCTGGTTCAGATTTGTTTTTCAGAAAATTGGTATAGATTCATTTCGTTATTTATGAACACCTGACACCCAGTCTTTTAAACTTCTAAAAATCGGGATTTTCTTTATTTTTCACTATTTTCATATTAGAGCTCGGCCTAGAGGCGATTTTGAAGAGAAATTTCATCCTCACTTCGTAGGTTAGTATATTTTAACTCGTTTTCTTCCATTTTTACCAACACCCACTAATTTCTAACCTTAATTTATGCTCTATCATGATAGAAAATTAGGGATTTGGGTAAAATTGAGGATTTTTATAAAATTGAGATTTATACCTCAAATTGAGGTCGGATTTCAAAATTAATCACATAATGAATGGGTAATTGAGTTTTGGTCCGAATCTCGAGTTTTGACCAAGCGGGTCCGTGGTTGACTTTTGTTGACTTTTTAGAAAAAAATGTAAAGATCTTTGTTTTATCTATTGTAATTGATTTCCCTAGCATTGTTTGATAATAGTAAGTCAATTTTGGTTAGATTCAATTGGTTTGGAAGCGGATTTTAGAGGAAAGGCCCCAGTTGAGATTTGATTTGATTGCGGAGCGAGGTAAGTGTTGGGTCCAACGTTGATTTGAGGAAATTAGGAACCTTTGAACTATATGTTATGTGAATTACGTGTAACGGCGTATATACGAGGTGCCGAGTGTATATACGCCTTCAAAATAATTGTTTTCATGCTTTCTCGTATTTCATGAATTATCTTGTTCCATGCCTTAACTGCTACATGCTTTAATTGCTTTCTATGTTGTAACTTGTTATTTTTCATTAATTATTCTTGTATTAAAATATTCGTTTATTCCATGACTCCTTGATTAATTGCTACTTCCCTTAGTTGTCTTATTTATACACTTTAATTGTCATATATTTGGCTTGTGTTGTTGCTTTTGTATTAATTGTAGCATTCCTTGATTTGGTACGGGGTTCCTTTATTGCTTTGCTTTCATATTCTTTTAATCGTAGAGATTCTTGTGAATTGAGTTGTTGGATTGATTACATTTATTGAATTTATTTATGCATCGAGTTGCACGCCGCAAAGGTTGTGATATGGTGAAATAAGGGAAGATTTTAATATTGATATGGTGGGATCGGGTAGCGCGCCGCAACGAATTTTACATGTGATTTGATATTTATATGGTGAAATAAAGAAAGATTTGATAATGATTATGATTATACGGTAGGATCGGGTTGCGCACCGCAACGAATTTTATGTGTGATTTTGATATTGATATGGTGAAATAAGGGAGGATTGTATGTGTACGGTGGGATCGGGTTGCGCGCCGCAACGGATTGTGTGTGTTGTATTCATTGTTGTTATTGTGTTGATTTCCAATGTTGTTACATGAAATTATGATATCAATTATCCCGGGTTCTCTGATTACAAGAATTGAGTTCTTTTTCATAAGTTAACTGCTTTACCTTTCCTGTTTTACTTTCCTATTGTTATTATTATACTGCGTACATGTTATTATAAGTGACCCGCCTTAGCCTCGTGACTATTTCGTCGAGGTTAGGCTCGGCACTTACATAGTATATGGGATCGGTTGTACTCATAGTACACTATGCACTTCTTGTACAGATTTTGGAGTCGGTCCTAGCGGCGGTCAGTAGATTTCTCATATCCGGTACTTGACGGAGACTTGAGGTACAACTGCACAGCGTTCGCATCCCTGAAGTCCCCTACTACATTACACTAGTTGTTTATTTCGTTTTCAGACAGTTATGCTTTCATTCAGACTATTACTTGTAGTACTCTAGTTGCTCGTGTACTTGTGACACCAGCTCTGGGATTGTATCTGGATATCGTTGTTATTTTAGTTTACTCACTCTAGTTCAGTTTATTCAGTTTCTTGGTTATCATTTAATTTGAATTATTAAAAATGGTTAAAAATTATTTCTAATTTTGGCTTGCCTAGCAACTGAAATATTAGGCGCCATCACGGTCTCGAGGGTGGGAATTTCGAATCGTAACAAGTTGGTATCAGAGCACTAGGTTTCCTAGGTCCCACGAGTCACAAGCGAGCTTAGTATAGTCTGGAGGATCGGTACAGAGACGTATTTACTTATCTTCCAGAAGCTATGGAGTTTAGGAAAAATTTCACTTCTTTCCTTCTCTATCGTGCGATTTTATTCTATCATTGATGATTAAACCATTCTATTCTTGTTCTCTGGCAGATGGCGAGAACACGCACAATATCTGTAGCCAGACAGGAACCGGAGCCCCTAGTGGCAGCTACTACCAGGGGCAGAGGTCGAGGTCGAGCCAGAGGCCAAGGCAGAGGTAGAACTCAACCTAGATCTCGAGTAGCAGCACTCGTAGTGGAGCCTCAGATTGATCGTGAGGAGGAGGATCCAACTCAGATCGTTCCCGTCGGACCGGCTCAGGTTCCGGAGGGATTCATAGCCACTCTAGTGCTTCAAGATGCTCTAGTCCGCTTTGTGGGCCTTATGGAGAGTGTGGCCTAGACCGATGTATTCTCGGTGGCACCAATCGTCTCTCGGGCAGGGAGAGGAGAACAGACTCCTGCTACGCACACCCCGGAGCAGACGGCTCTTCTGTATTAGACTCCAGCAATCCCGCCAGTTAGGGTGGCTCAGTCGATTGTTGTGGCACAGGTCGGTGATAGGCCCGCTATGTCTTCTGAGGCCTTGTTGAGGTTGGATAAGTTTACCAAGCTCTTCCATATTCATTTTAGTAGTGCACCTTCTGAGGACCCACAGTATTATCTGGACCGTTGCCATGAGGTGTTGCACAACATGGGTATAGTTGAGACCAATGGGGTCGACTTTGTAGTGTTTCAAATGGATGGTTCTGCTAAGAGATGGTGGAGAGATTATATGTTGACTAGAGCAGCTGGTTCGCATGCACTTACCTAGGATCAATTTTCACAGCTATTTCTAGAGAAGTTCATTCCTGTCACTTTGAGAGAGGATTACCGCAGGCAGTTTGAGCATCTTCAGCAGGGTAGTATGATTGTTACCTAGTATGAAACTCGATTTGTGGACCTAGATCGCCACGTTATTATCTTGCTCCCCACCGAGAGGGAGATAGTGAGGAGATTCATCGATGGGATCACTTTCACTATCAGGCTATAGATGGCCAAGGAGATTGGAGATAACATTTCTTTCCAGAGGGCCGTAGACATTGCTAGGGGGATCGAGATGGTTCATGGCCAGGACAAGGAGTCGGTGTCTAATAAGAGGCCTCGTCATTCCGGTAGTTTTAGTGGTGCCACATCTAGAGGCAGGGGTACTTTTGGGAGAGGCTATCCTCCCAGGCTATTTCAGTTAGTGATTCATGTATCTCACGGTGCTTCGAGGAGTCGTGGTCCTTATGTATCTCATTCTGGGCAGCCAGCCTACAGTGCACCATCATCTTCTATTAGTGCGCCTCCGATCCAGAGCTATCATCGTGGTTATCCGGCCCGTTCGGGTCAGCTTCAGCTTCAACAGCCACAACAGCAAGATGGGTGTTTTGAATGTGGAGGTACTGATCACATCAGGAGGTTTTGTTCGAGATTATTGAGCGGCATACCATAATAGAGTTCTCGTGCCATGGTCCGGTCACCGGTTGCTTCAACGCCCACTCAGCCAGCTAGAGGCAAGTGTCAGGCAGCCAGAGGTGGAGGTCAGTCCGTTAGAGGTGGAGGTCAGGCCGTTAGAGGTTGAGCCTAACCAGCTAGAGGTCATCCTAGAGACGTAGGTCAGAGTGGTGGGGCCCAGCCCCGATTTTATTCTTTCACAGCTAGACCTGAGGCCAAGTCATCTGACACAGTTATCACACGTATTATTCCAATTTGCAATAGAGATGCTTCAGTTCTATTTGATCCGGGATCTACTTATTCTTACGTGTCATCCTATTTTGCTTCATATCTGGTTGTGCCTCATGATTTCTTGAGTGCTCCTGTGTGTGTGTCCACGCATGTGGGAGATTTTATTATTGTAGATCGTGTCTATCGCTCATGTGTGATTACTATTAGGAGTCTTAAGACTAGTGTAGATCTTCTGCTTCTTGATATGGTAGACTTTGATGTTATTTTGGGCATGGATTGGCTGTCACCTTATCATGCTATATTGGATTGTCATGCCAAGACGGTGACCTTAGCCATGTCGGGGTTGCCTCGATTAGAGTGGAGAGGGACTCCTGGCAATTCTACTAGCAGGGTTATTTCTTATGTCAAGGCTGGACGTATGGTCGAGAAGGGATGTCTAGCTTATTTGGCTTATGTTCGTGATTCGAATGTGGAGGTTCCTTCCATGTATTCAATACCTGTTGTGCACGAGTTTCCAGAGGTATTCCCTGCAGATCTGTTGGGGATGCCACCCGACAGAGATATTGACTTCTGTATTGATTTGGCTCCGGGCACTCAGCCCATTTCCATTCCAGCATATCGTATGGCCCCGCCGGATTTGAAAGAATTGAAGGAGCAGTTGCAAGATTTGCTTGATAAGGAATTCATTAAACCTAGTGTCTCGCCCTGGGGTGCGCCCGTGTTGTTCGTGAAGGAGAAAGATTATTCGATGAGGATGTGTATAGACTACCGGCAGTTGAACAAATTCACTATCAAGAATAAGTATCTATTGCCAAGGATTGATGACTTATTTGATCAGCTTCAGGGTGCCAAGGTGTTTTCGAAGATTGAATTGAGGTCTGGCAACCATCAGCTGAAGATTAGGGCCTCAGATGTCCCTAATACGGCTTTTCGGACTCGGTGTAGGCATTATGAGTTCTTAGTAATGTCATTTGGGTTGACAAATGCCCTAGCAACATTTATGGATTTGATGAACCGGGTGTTCAAGCCCTATTTGGATTCTTTTGTGATCGTATTCATTGATGATATCTTGATCTACTCCCGCAGTCGAGAGGAGCATGAGCAGTATCTTCGGATTGTACTTTGTACTTCAGACTCTAAGAGATAGTCAGTTATATGCCAAGTTTTCAAAGTGTGAGTTTTGGTTAAACTCAGTCGTCTTTTGGGGTATGTCATATCGGCATAGGGTATAAAAGTAGATCCTAAGAAGATTAAGGCAGTTCAGAACTAGCCTAGACCTACTTCAGCTACAGAGATTCAGAGTTTTCTAGGTTTGGCGGGTTATTATCGCCGATTAGTGGAGGGGTTTTCATCCATAGCAGCCACATTAACTAGATTGACCCAGAAGGGTGCTCCATTCAGGTGGTCGGATAAGTGTGAGTTGAGCTTTCAGAAGCTCAAGACTGCTTTAACCGCGATGCCAGTGTTGGTGTTGCCCATAGGTTCAGGATCATACACGGTGTATTGTGATTCATCTCGTATTGGGCTCGGTGCAGTATTGATGTAGGATGACAGGGTAATTGCATACGCGTCACGGCAGTTGAAGGATCATGAGAAGAATTACCCTGTTCATGACTTAGAATTGGCAGTCATTGTTCACGCGCTAAAGATTTGGAGGCACTATCTATACGGCGTGTCGTATGAGGTGTTCACGGATCATCGAAGTTTACAGTATTTGTTTAAGAAAAAGGATCTCAACTAGAGGTAGAGGAGGTGGTTGGAGCTATTGAAAGACTATGATATCACCATTTTGTATCATCCCGAGAAGGCCAATATGGTGGCCGATGCCTTGAGTAGGATGGATGTAAGTATGGGTAGCCTTGCGTATATTCCAGTTGGGGAGAGGTCTTTAGCATCAGATGTTCAGGCTTTGGCCAACCAATTCGTGAGATTAGATATTTTGGATCCCAGTCAAGTTCTAGCTTGCACGGTCTCTCAGTCTTTCTTGTATAAGCGCATCAGAGAGCGTCAGTATGACGACCCCCATTTTCTTGTCCTTAAGGATATGGTGCGGCACGGTGGTTCCAAGCAGGTTACTGTGGGAGATGATAGGGTTTTGCGGATACAGGGTCGGATTTGCGTGCACAATGTGGATGGGCTTCGTGAGTTGATTCTTGAGGAGGCCCATAGTTCCCGGTATTCCATTCATCTGGGTGCCGCCAAGATGTATCAGGACTTACGGCAGCATTATTGGTGGAGAAGAATGAAGAAGGATATAGTTACATATGTGGCTCGGTGTCTGAATTGTCAGCAAGTAAAGTACGAGCATCAGATGCCTGGTGGTTTGCTTCAGAGGCTAGAGATTCCTGAGTGGAAGTGGGAGCATATTATTATGGATTTTGTTATTGGGCTCCAATAGACTCAGAAGAAGTTTGACGCGATATGGGTCATTATGGACAAGTTGACCAAGTCAGCACATTTCATTCGAGTGGAAGTTACCTATTCTTCAGAGTGGTTAGCTAAGATCTATATCTGCGTGATTATTCGTCTTCATGGTGTGTCCGTGTCCATCATTTCTGATCGAGGTACGCAGTTCACCTCGCACTTCTGGAGGGTCGTATAGTGTGAGTTAGACACACAGGTTGAGTTAAGTACAACATTTCAGCCCCAGACGGACAGACTGTCCGAGCGCACCTTTCAGATATTTGAAGATATGATTCGCGCATAGGTTATGGATTTCGGGAGTTCTTGGGATCAGTTCTTTCTGCTTGCGACGTTTGCCTACAACAACAACTACCAATCAAGTATTCAGATGGCTCCCTATGAGGCATTATACGGGAGGTGTTGCCGTTCACTAGTTGGTTAGTTCGAGCCGAGATAGGCTCGGTTGTTGGGCACCGATTTTGTTCAGGATTCCTTGGAAAGGTTCAAGATGATTCGGGATCGACTTTGCACAGCTCAGTCAAGGAAGAAGAGTTATACCGATTGTAGAGTTCGTAATGTTGCATTTATGGTTGGAGAGAGGATATTGCTCCGGGTTTCACCCATGAAGGGTGTGATAAGGTTCAGAAAGAAGGGCAAGTTGAGCCCTAGGTATATCAGACCCTTTGTTGAGATTCTTGAGAGAATGGGTGAGGTGGCCTATAGACTGGCATTGCCACCTAGTTTATCAGCAATCCATCTTGTGTTCCATGTGTCCATCCTTCGGAAGTATCACGGTGATCTGTCCCATGTGTTAGATTTCAGCTCAGTCCAAGTGGATAAGGATTTTACCTATGAGGAGGAGCCGGTGGCCATTCTAGCCCGGCAGGTCTGGAAGTTGAGATCTAAGAGTTATCCTTCAGTTCAAGTGCAGTGGAGAGGTAAGCCGATCGAGGCAGCCACGTGGGAATCCGAGTCTGACATGCGGAGTAGATATCCACACCTTTTCACCAGTCCAGGTACCTTTTTATGTCCATTCGAGGACGAACGTTTGTTTTAAAGGTGGGGAATGTGATGACCCGATAGGTCATTTTCAGTTTTAGCCTTCATTTCTGTGTTCCAAAATCTCGAATAGCTCCATTTAGCCTTTCTCGATTCGCATGCACATTCTGTGTCTTTTTCCAGAAAAGTTTTATGTGAAAACTCGAAGAAAATGTAAAATTTTGCCTTAAAACTCATTTGAGTTGACTATGGTCAACGTTTTGTGTAAACAGACCCGGATCAGTATTTTGACGATCCTGGTGGCTCCATATCGTGATTTGGGACTTGGGCGTATGCCCGGAATCGAATTCGGAAGTCCCTAACTTAATTTAACGTGATTTGTTGAAAACTAGTAATTTGAAGGTTTAAAGAATTCCTAAGTTTGACCGTAGGTTGACTTTGTTGCTACCGAGTTCGGATTTCGGTTCCAAAACTTGATATAGATTTATTTTACTATTTATGACTTGTCTGCAAAATTTGGTATAAAACAGAGTTGATTTGACGTAATTCGAACGTCCGGTTGTTAAATTGAAAGTTCTTAAGTTTCTTTGAAAATTCCATTCATTTTGGTGTCTGATTCGGAGTTCTAGGTCTTATTTTGGCGTTTTGCTAGCGCAAGTGAGTTCTTATGATGTTAGTTGTGTGCATGTTTGGTTTGGAGTCCGAGGAGCTCGGGTGAATTTCGGATAAGCTACAGAGTGATTTTACACTTTGGCTATTGCTAGTTTCTGAGACTGCTGATGTCTGGGTATCCTTCTTTGCTATCACGAAGATACTCCCATGATCGGGAAGGGTAACCGAGGACTGGGAAGGACTTCTTCATGGCAAACGCGATGGCTTGGTCATGAACGCGAAGCACTGGGGGGTCTACCCTTCGCGAACGCGACCAGCCTCTCGCGATTGCGTAGGTTTATGGGGTGTGGGAGGGGAGCTAGCCGTTACTCTTCGTGAACGCGGCATAAGGACCACAAACGCGAGGGCAGGTGGGTGTAAGCCTTCGCAAACGCGAAGAGTAGCTCGCGAATGCGAAGGCCTTTGGCCGCTGCTGCTTCGCGATCGTGTCGGGTGTCTCGCGAACGCGATGAACACCTGACGCCCAGTCTTTTAAACTTCTAAAAATCGGGATTTTCTTTATTTTTCACTATCTTCATATTAGAGCTCGGCCTAGAGGCGATTTTGAAGAGAAATTTCATCCCCACATCATAGGTTAGTATATTTTAACTCGTTTTCTTTCATTTCCATCAACACCCGTTGACTTCTAACCTTTTTTTATGCTCTTTCATAGTAGAAAATTAGGGATTTAGGTAGAATTTGGCTTTATTTTATAAAATTGAGATTTAGACCTCAAATTAAGGTTGGATTTCAAAACTAATCACATAATCGGGCTCGGAGTGAATGGGTAATTGGGTTTTGGTCCGAATCTCTAGTTTTGACCAAGCGAGCCCGGGGTTGACTTTTGTTGACTTTTTTAAAAAAAAGTGTAAATATCTTTGCATTATCTATTGTAATTGATTTTTCTAGCATTGTTTGATAATATTAAGTCGATTTTGGTTAGATTCGATTGGTTTGGAGGCGAATTTTAGAGTAAATGCCCTGGTTGAGCTTTGATTTGATTGCGGAGCGGGGTAAGTGTTGGGTCCAACCTTGATTTGAGGGAATTAGGAACCTTTGAACTATATGTTATGTGAATTACGTGTCTAACGGCGTATACGCGAGGTGACGAGTGTATATACGCCTTCAAAATAATTATTTTCATGTTTTCTCGTATTTCATGAATTATATTGTTCCATGTCTTAACCGCTACATGCTTTAATTGCTTTCTATGTCGTAACTTGTTATTTGTCATTAATTATTCTTGTATTAAAATATTCGTTTATTCCATGACTCCTTGATTAATTGCTACCTGCCTTAGTTGTCTTATTTGTACACTTTAACTGTCGTATATTTGGCTTGTATTGTTGCCTTGTATTTATTGTAGCATTCCTTGATTTGGTACGGGGTTCCTTTATTGCTTTGCTTTCATATTCCTTTAATCGTAGAGATTCTTGTGAATTGAGTTATTGGATTGATTACATTTATTGAATTTGTTTATGCATCGAGTTGCACGCCACAACGTATGTGATATGGTGAAATAAGGGAGGATTTTGATATTGATATGGTGAGATCGGGTTGTGCGCCGCAACGGATTTTACATGTGATTTGATATTGATATGGTGAAAAAAGGGAGAATGTTGATAATGATTATGATTATACGGTGGGATCGGATTGCGCGCCACAATAAATTTTATATGTGATTTTGATATTGATATGGTGAAATAAGGGAGGATTGTGTGTGTATGGTGGGATCGGGTTGCGCGACGCAACGGATTGTGTGTATTGTATCCATTGTTGTTATTGTGTTGATTTCCAATGTTGTTACATGAAATTATGAGATCGGTTATTCGGGGTTCTCTGTTTATAAGAATTGAGTTCTTTTTTATAAGTTAACTGCTTTACCTTTTCTGTTTTCCTTTCCTATTGTTATTATTATATTGTGTACATGTTATTGTAAGTGACCCGCCTTAGCTTCGTCACTACTTCGTCGAGGTTAGGCTCAGCGCTTACAGAGCACATGGGGTCAGTTGTACTCATACTATACTCTGTACTTCTTGTGTAAATTTTGGAGTCGATCCTGGGGCAGTCAATAAATTACTCGGATTCGATACTTGACAGAAACTTGAAATACATGTGCACAGCGTTCCGCAGCCTCAAGCCCCTCTACATTACTCTAGCGGCGATCAGTAGCGTGCAGTAACTCGGAAGGGGCAATTAGTATATTAAATTGTCATATATCATCTTATTGTATCATACATAGGGAGTATATAACAGCAGGATTATAATAAAGAAAACAAAATGGTACAAAGGCCTCACAAAGTTGTACAGTATTTGTCTATAGCAGAATTGTACTTAAGCGAGTCCCAAGATAGGCCACGTGAGGAGCACCACAAGTTACAGAAATCACTTCCCATGTTACCATTCTACCCCTTGAAATTTACATCACGGAACATGCATTAGGATTTTCATCACTGAAAATCTGTGGAGGTGGAGGGTATGCATGCATTTCATGTGCAAATCCCTGTGGATGCACTTGAAAATTCTGAGGGTGGTGGTAGTAGTAAAATTCATTCTTCTTCACTTCTACTTTTGGGTCTACTTCAACAGTTTCTTCTTTAGCTGCTGCTGCTGTTTCTTCTTTAGCTGCTGCTTCTCCTCCACCTTCCTTTTTTTCTTTTCTTTCTTCTTCTTCAACTTTCTTGGCTTCTTTTTCGCTTTTCTTCTCTTCTTTTGCTTCGTCATTGGGCTTCTCCTCTTCTTTCTTTTCTGGTTCTACTTTCACGATTACTGCCCATTTTCCACTTCTCTTGCTTACATAATCCACCAGTTTTGATGCCTCAAACACACCTTTTACTGTCACTTGTGAGTTCTTTAAGTCTGGTTCTGCATTCTCCACGCCTAAATTAATGTCCAAGAAAATAATTACTAACTTGATGGTGTCAATTTCCAAAGTCACTTGCAACTTTTGATGATACCTAACAGGCAATGCTAGTAACTGATTCCAAAGATTCAAATAGTAGTTTATTAGCAAATGAATATATAACTAGTAGTGGATGAAATGTGTTTGAACCGATCTCAAATTGAAGAATTTCAAGAGAATCTTAAGAATTGAATATTCTATTCTAACTAAAGAATGTACAGATTGTGAAAGGAATAAAGAAAATATAGAATCCTCAAGTATCCAATGCTATTTTCGAGATCCGAAAAGGAGGAAAAAAGAACCATTTTTTCTTTAATAAATACAGCTGAAATGTGTAAAAAAGCATAATAACCAGAAAACCAGTAATTATCAGCAAAATGAATAAAACAGAACACGATAGTAATTCATTTACGCGAAAGAGAAAATTAAATAAAAGCAAAATAATTAATCTTGCCTTTCATTTTTTGTATACGCCTTTTGATTTCTTGAGCACAAGCCTCACAATGCATGTGAACTTTCAGAACTACAGTAATCACCTGTGACTGCATCAAAAACATATGGATGACTTTTACCTTAAAAACAAATGAACCCCAGAAGGGAAAAAAAGAGTAAAGTGAGAAACCATCAAAAGAAGAACAAAAAAAAAAAAAAAGAACGAACCTCCTCTTTTTTCTCTTGGGGTTTAGCGAGTTCCTTCTCCTCTGGCTTCTTGGGTTCTTCTGCGGGCGGAGGCTTTGGGATTGGAGAGAGAAGCTCAACTTGTCTATGGCTCTTTTTCTGTACTCTCTCTAAAACCTTTAGTGGATCTGCCTTTTCCCCTTTGACAACCACCTTATGCGTCTTGCAATCAGTGATTACATCCTCAACTCCTGCAAAAACCATTCAAAAACATTCAATTTATTTCTATATATGTTTTTTCCTTTTCTGAAACTCAATAGTCTAATTAACTTGTACATTCCTCGAGGCCAGAACTCGACGCATTTGATTAATAAAGAAGAAACTTTACCATAACAAAAAAAGAATCCGATTGCTGAAAATGAATCCTGATACAGATTACTACAACAAAGAGAAGAAAAAAAGTAGGAGGGGATTTTCAGACCTTGGAAGCCTTTGAGGGATTTGCGGACTTTACGAGCACAACCTTCACAATGCATGAAAACTCTCAATACAATTTCTGGGGGTGGGGGTTCTGGTGTTGCTTCCTCTGCCTTTTTCTCCTCCTTCTTCTCGTCGCCGCTTGGTTTTTCATCTTTGGGTGCCTCTTCTTTCTTCTCTTCCTCTGGTTTTTTCTCCTCGGGCTTCTTCTCTTCCTAAAAAACGAAAAAAAACTTAATTAGCACAAACCAAAATCAGAAAAGAGAATGAGCAGAAAGCAAATTAACCTCCCCCATTGATAATCTTTTTGCTAGTTACAGAAGTGGGCAGGACAGAGCCGATTATAAGGTGGGAAAGACTCGTGTTTTTTTCCTCTCTTTTTCTATTTTGTTTGTATTAGTGTTTTCTTTACTTTTTCTCAGGTAAAGGAAAAGGGGAAGTCAGTAAAAGGAGAATAGGCTGTTACTATCCATCAGATCTATGAGAGCACTCACTCACAAATCACAGTTTACAGTATTATAGCGGCGCAACAAGCGTGGCTATTATATTGGTGGCACGTGCGAGAGATACAGTCATCATACGACGTTGCTACTGGCGAATAGAGCGAGTCATCATACTTTGGCACTGTTAAAAAAAGATGCTAATTAGGGGTCGTTGGTTTATGGTCAGTAGTTAGGCTGAGATTATAGTTAAAAAATATATTGGTGGATAATAATATGCAATACTAACAGTAGTGTAATCTCAATTACTACTTATAATATGTAAAATATTTTTGTCTTTACATGCATTTATTCTGTACTAATTTTATGTTACGCGTTTTGCACGTGCACTTATATCAATAAGTATAAAAAACTAATAAAATTGAATAATATTATTATTAAATAATAAATTTAAATTATAAAATAAAAAATATAAAAATATAAGTTCGTGAAAATAATTAATGTTGAACATACGTAGCTACATCAACAAATCAAGAAATCCTGATATAAATAACTCCTTAGACATATAGTGCAAAAAATTGATACAATAAAATTCTAAAATAAAATATTGATGAAAATTATGAATTCAATCAACAAATATATTTAAGCCAATTTTGATCCGTCTTCCTTCGCATAACAAGAATGCCACAATCAATTTGAATACCAACGGACATAGTCTATTGTTGATATATCAAAAATTTAAAGGCAAAAATATTCTAGGACTCCCTAAACTTGGAAACTTTTATTTAGTTCCCCCTTAAATTTCACGTGGTTTTTAATACCACCCGGAACTTAAAAATTTGATAGTCTTGCCCCCTTAGGTACTGATGTGGCAAATAGCGTGAATACATTCTCTTTTAGGTGCGTGGGAAGGAAGAAAAATCGAAAAATCAGCTTTCAAATGAGGTATATTTTAAATATTAATTATCACATAATCAAATATAATGATTTATTTGTTTCAATTTTATTTCTCTTAGTTTCTTCTTGATATACATTGCATATTTTATCCCAATTGTATTTTTTTAGATACAATAAATATATCAACTATGTATTTCTTATCTTTTTTTTTACAGTTCAAATCTATAAAAGTTAGTTGACACTTCATTTATTTAGGCCAAATAAAAATAAGATTTAGCCAAGTAATGAAGTTCGAATGGTGTATTTGCTATAAAAAGAAAAAGAATACTATGTATTTTTATTTTCATGCAATGGCCATTTATTTAAACTATGCATTTTTTTTTTCGAGTCAAATCCGCAAATATTTGGTCGAAATTTTACTATTTTTAGCTAAAATATTTATTTAGCAAAAAACAAATAATATACGGAGTTCCAACAACGTATTTTTTTAATCTTCTTTAGACGCAATAATAATATGTTCTAACTTTGTATTCCTTCTTTTCCTGACCGAATATGTAAATGTAACTTGATTAGATATAATTATCTTTAGCTAAATAAAAAATTATAGTCAAAATAATGTTGTTTCAATTTTGTTTTTACGGATTTTGGCAAGGAAAAAATAATTTAAATAGTTGGTGGACTTAAAAAGATAAAAAATATATATTATTATTAAAAAAAAATTCACTTGGACAAACAAATTTATGTGGCGCCGCGTGTGTCACACTCCCATGGATTGTCAGCGTCTAAGATGGCCGAGGCTATGAAATTATCAAGTTCAGGAGGGTATTAAAGACCACGTAAATTTTAAGGTTCTGCCAAAATTTAATTAAACATAACTCATAGTTTTAATTTATATTTGAGATTGTCATCTTTCAATCAAACTTTAAAAAAGCAAATGATATCTCCACATCCAAATCTCTGCCCTTTGGCCATATTCAATATTATTAATATTAGTTTTGTATATATATATTTCAAATAAAAAAGGATGTAATGCATAAATTTTTTTAATTTAGAACTTCTAAATATTAGGAGGAAAAAGTTAATTTGATATTTTATTTTTGGATCTTTTAGTAGAATTTTAATTGATTGAAAATAGGATCTTCTATATATTTAAATGAGGACTTTGTCATTGAAAATTGATTTAAATCATTCCTTAAGTAGTATTCAAATATGAACAATTTTAAATCCTTACTTACTTAGTATTTAATATGGATTTTCTAATTGGAAATCGTTCCTCTAGTATTCAAATAAGGATGGAAATCGTCTGATTTATATTAGTACTTAAATACTTTCTTACTTAGTATTCAAATAAGGATTTTAACTTCAAAATCGAATGACAATAGGATTTTCTATATATTTCAAATAATGAAAGATTTTACAATACAAAATTTAGTTAATTTTAAAATATCAAAATATTAAGAAAATAATTAAATAATTATTTTTTCGAATGTAAAATTTATTTTTAAAGGCTAATAAAGGTGAACATTATTTTGTTAAGGGCCTTCGTACTTTTAATATAACTAGACTCTCTGCACGTGCGTTGTACATGTATTCTATATTTTTTTTTAACAGAATATGTATAGTAAAAAATAGTTCATATATACTTGAAAAATATTTGAT
The DNA here is from genome assembly GCF_000390325.3 of Nicotiana tomentosiformis. Lineage (NCBI taxonomy): Eukaryota > Viridiplantae > Streptophyta > Magnoliopsida > Solanales > Solanaceae > Nicotiana > Nicotiana tomentosiformis. Next base: position 65,811,921 of record NC_090817.1, read on the forward strand.
TGCGTTATAAATTACAAATTTAACTAATACCAGAAGCTTAGTATTTTCACGTAACTTTAAGACTTTTATGAATAAAATTAGGCATACTCTCCTACCAACTCTATCTCCATCTTCTAGCCATCATACTATTAATCATGGTCAGTAACATGAATAGAGTTGAAGGAAATGAAATAAATAAGCACTCTATATATGTCATTGAGAAACGCAAAATTTGAACTTAGCACATCTTCTTTAATAATGTAAATACTATTCAGTGAATACAAAGCATGAAAAGTCTCATAGTTTAATAATGTATATAAAAACTGCAGAAGTTACCACTTACAATTCAAACAATGTTCCTTTCTACCTCCTCGAGCAACTTTCACTTTTGAAAATTTGTGCAAAATTTTGCGACCATTATATTCTAAATAAAAGGATAAAAAATATCCGATATTATAATATATTAATATATTATAATCCTTTGCATTTATAAAACAGGTTAATAAAGAAATATAGTAGTATGCATTTTAATATTTGATCATATAATAAAGTGTAAAGGATTTAGGATTGAGTTACATTGTAAAACCATTGTGTAGTAGTGCAGGTATCTACCCTCGTTCGTGAGGAATTCAGTTTTCATATGCACGGACTAAAGTACGACGGTAATATGAACGTAGAAAGGCAATGCTAGAAGTACTTCGAAAAAAAGTGAATATCTATAGTAGTTTTTCGTTTTCTTTTAAATTTACTTTTATTTTTTTCATTAAAAAATAAGGATGGTAATACTCAGATAGGAATACATGGTACAGAACAGAAAGCAAACCATGCATGGAAAACTGGTCATTCTAAAATCTCATCAAATTCAATACATAGATTTTTTTTTTTAATTTTACCTTCAATTCAATTTATTTGAATTAACTTAGTTAAGGATATTATGTAGGACTCCTATTACTTTGAGATTTAAATGTCTGAATTTGAAATACTTAAATTGTATTTGTTGCAAAATCATATTATTAAAATGTCTAAATTAATGTTCTCCTTTTATTGGTTTTTTTCCATTTATGTTTATTTTCTTAATGTTGTTGTGTCACAAGATTTGAATCACCACAAGACTCAACTCAATAAACTACTTCTTCTTCACTTTCCTTAAGATCTTAAACACAACAACCAAGTCCCAGGCAGAGACTAATAAGACCTGAACAAATATAATGCAGTATCAACTATGAGTGCATGACTGCCGAGCCAGAAAATTAAAGACTACATATAAATAATAAATCAACAAGGTGGAGTAAAATTAAAATCGCGACAACCATCCTCAATATATGACTTATCTTAAACAATTATCATTTAAAAAACACACGATGAGCAATAATTCTACACCATGCGATATCAGTAGGGTATCAAGAATAGAGAGAACAAATGCATCAATAGTTTCCTTTCATCACTTCTTAAAATATAATGATCACTGAATTCGAAAACATAAAAAGAAATTGTTAATACTTTAATCATTCATTTTTAGAACTTTAACACCATTTGTGAATTAAACTTCCGAGAATAGATGCATGCACAATTTAATGACAGGAAAGACACAGAGTAAGAGAAGAATACCTGTCAAAGATGAATTTATAATAAATTTTCTGAAATTGTTGATGAGTCATATTAGTCGGGTATGTCCCTTAAGGTATAAAAATACAGATTGGAATCACTGCCACCAATTTAATTGAATGAAACTTTGCTGAAGGAATATATCTCTTCCAAGAAACGGTGGGTTTAGGGCTTTCTGATGTTAAGCCTTGCGTTTTTTATTTTAAATTTATATATAAGTAGGTAAATAGATTGTTAATAAGGGCATTTTAGTAATTTAATTTTTAAATTTAGGGCTTGATGCTTTTATAATAACTAGTTGTGCGTTGCACGTAAATCTTTAGTCAGAATTTTGATATGAAAGAACAACTAACTAAATTTAGTAACAAATTATTTACAAGATGAAATAATCATTGTTGCTTCACCGTATTCAAAGAAATAAAATATTAATTATACAAATGTTATGATAAATCAAGTCCCTGATTAAAGATTTTAGAGAAGTATATATTTTTAATCACTTCTAAAAATAATAGCAGATAAATATTTTTTTGGTACATATGTGAATTATATATATATATATAGTATACATATTCTATATACTATTTGGCTAGTTAATATAATTATTTTTGACAAAGCGATCAATTTTGAATTTTGCCCTGGATTTAAGCATTGTATACTCCGTGATTATTTAATAAATTACAAGGAATTTCGATTTTTGTATATTTTTCACTCAAAATGATCACCCCACTCCTTAAAATATAATAAAAATAACAATCACAACTATGCAAGAAAAATAATTACATGTGACACCTATTAAGATGATTATTTTAAAACATATAATGTAACATTGTTGAGAAGTTTTTTCAATTTTTTGAACATATGTAAGAGTAATAAAATACATGATTAATCACATGAATCACATAATTGCATCGAGTTCGTACATTTTTACTTGAAAATAATATAGAAAATTGCAAAGAAGTATAGGATAATTTTGAAACTCATTTCAATCTTTTGAGTTAAAATAATTTTAAAACTTTTGGATAAATCTCCACTATTTAAATATGTACTATCGAGAATAATCAAGAATTACGTGGACATGAAGAATAGATACATTTAAAAGAATTATATTACTCTAAAATAACATATGTATCCCTCAATAAATCAGTACCTTAAATAGTACAAACATTTATTTTGTAAAACAATAAATATTTATTATCTAGAATAAGGTAAATATGAAAAAGATAAATAATTTGAAAAACAAAACTTAAATTCATAAACTCAATATCCCCAGAACAATACACAAAGATAAAATTAATACCTTATATTATACATGCTTCCTAATTGTTTGGAAAGTTCCAGCTAATTTTTACATTCTATATGAACATCGTAATATATTTTTGCTTTTGTAATAGAGCCGATCCAATCATTTTGTTTCACTTACTTTAAATTATTTTTAACCAATCATCACGCATAATACATTAATAATAATATTCTAAATATTTTGCTTTTTATTTTTATATAAATTGATGTAACATTGAATTGGAAACAATTTATGGCACTTGAGCATCTAATGAAAATAAATCAATCAAAGAAATTTTTTGTTAAACTTCGATATATAGAAGACTTGAACGAACCCGTTCTAGGAAACAATGTAACATATATACATCGATTTTCTTTAAAAATTTTGTAAAAGAATCAATCACTCATACTGGAGTAAAAATAAATAAATTAAAGAGAACAATCTCATTTGTATTATTAGAACCACCTTATTATCATGTAAAATAAAATATTCATATAAACTTGACCCTATATTTTTTATCATTTAAAAGTAGATGTTATATTTTAAAAGATTATAATTTAATAATATTTTTATTATTTAATACTTTAAAAATTAACTCAATTTATGTAATAACTCCTCATACTTAGGAAAACATAATATATCATATAATTTAGTTTTAGCTTTACATGAACCAATAAGAATTAACTTTGAAGGATAGTAAGAATTTTTCAATTTGTTTAAAATGTTATAGATGTTTTTAGAGCATAATACTAATTTTCTCTTAAAGTACGTGCCTTGTTTGTTATAGAGAAATGTAATTAGGAACAACTCTTTTTGATAGAAAATTATGGACGTGCTTCTCTTATTCAATTAGGATTGACGTTGTAGGGTTGACAATATGTGTAGTTTAAATCGAAAAAGAATTCCACTATTAGGTAATTTACTATTAGATCCTTAAATTATACAAATATTTAAGGGCATAAAAGTCGATCAATATTTTAGGGATATTTTAGTCATTCAACATTTAGCATAAATTATTCGTGTTTTATAATAATATAGATATAGATAGATAGATTTAAATATAGATAGATATATTTGTACTCATATTCTATCTCGTGTAAAATAATACATAAATTCTCGTATTAATTATACTGGTATTAATAATATATAAAATAGTTCGTGTAATTTTTGACATAATTTATACTTATATTAGTATTATATCAATTCGTTTCCTCTATTAAACTCTATGTATAATTAATGCGAAAATAACATTAATACCGCATTATTGAACAAAAAATCAAATGTTATATGAGTAATACAAAGTTTATACAGATATTAAAGTTTTTATTATTTAAACGAAAAGATCTTATGATTTTTTGTTTGGTTACGTGCAATTTCATCTACTCCTATTTAATTGTTATATCAGTCTCGGTCCTCGTCCCCATGACATGCTTATAGTTTTTCTATAATTGTTAAATTAATATTACTACTTACATAGCTGGTTAGTGAAATTCAATTGATTCTGTGGACTGTAGATAGTTTTGGATACACGTCATCATTAAGCTAGACATGCATATCCTACTGAGGTTTTTAAGCGCTATCTCATTTGTGGAAAATTATTTCTCACGACAATCCGTTTTCCTTACATATTTTAAATTCTTATTGAGTTGCTAAACTATATCTAACATTCTTCTTTAGTTTGCTTTTGGTTTTGTTTTGTTTTGTAAAAGAAAAAATATATGGACTTGATTTTAGAAGAATTGTCTATTTTGTTTGAATCTGAAAATTGTTTTAAAACAGCTTATTACGTTGTGTGTTGCAGGAAATAAAAAATAGATCTGTTTTTAACTGTTTGATTTAGGAAACGAAAAATTAGTTTTCCGAAATATATAGTTAGATTGTTTTCTAAAACAAATCTTCTATTGAGTACTACTATGATATAAACTATCAAGGCGTGGTTCTAAACAAAATGAAGTTACACAAATCGGAAGTCCTCATTGTGCTAGTCAATCACAACAGTAAATTCTAGCAATTAATGAATGCTTGTGTACATACATATTTATCATGTACTATTAATATATGTTTTCACCTTAATTTGTCACTTAATTGTGTAGTATATTAACATAGTCTGATATAAATACTGTGTGTAAATGTATATTTTTATGCCATGGCAGGCTCTACAAGCCATGTGGTTTTTGAAACTTGTTACACAGAGGAATTGTCGGTTCATGCTAGTGAGTAGTGAGGAATCTTTAATTTGCATCTAGTACTACTCAGATTGCCGTTGCATAATTTAATTTGCAGATTTAATGGCTTACCCTGCCCAGCTAGGAAAATATAAATGCGAATAATCCATCAATATTTCTTTGCAACTGTATTGGAGCAAGATTGTACCATCTGGTTTTGACGTATGAGATGATGTGATCTATTACCAATTGAGATTGGGTTAAAACTATATTTACTCTCTAATTTTGAATTATTAAACGTTCTCAACTGATGTTTTATACGTCAATACCACACAAGAGGGGTGATTTGTGTGGTGTCCAATTTTTCGCGTGCACAAATTATAGAAGGACTTGGTTCTTCTGTGTGTTCCAACTGATACTGTTGCGGAATAATAAGTACAGAAAATAAAGAACATGGATTTTTACGTGGGAAATACCTGGCTCAAAAGGTGTAAAAACCACGACCTACTTCCCAGTAGGATTTTTTCAAAACTCTTTATTAAATCAATGAACCAAAATAACATTTACAAAAACTCTTTTGTAAACCTAGGATTACCTCTAACCCCTTGTAGCAAACTAGCCTCTAGCTATTTGAGAGAAACTTCAAGTTAACTCTAACTTGAAAACACAAAGTACCTATTACAGACGCTTCTAGATAAAGCTAAAAAGGTACAAGTTAAAATCACCTACTACAAATAACTAGATTAAAAGACAACAGCTAGAACTGGTTCTTCTAGCTGGTTCAAGTAGCATCAGATTCGCATACTCAAATATCACTCGAACTGCTTGCAAAATTACCTCGCTATTTTGCTCTCAATTCATGTTTATCTTCTGCTTTTGTGCGTCACTGTACAATAAGAACATTCTGCAATAAATAGGAGTTAATAGATAAAGAATTAACTAGAATCCTAATGCTACTCTTCCTTGGTGGAAGAGTTCTAGTTAAACTCAACTCCTAAATCCTTTCTTATCTTAGATATTGTTCTTACTGAATAAGGAGTCCTTATCCTTATCGTTTTTTGCTATCTTTTCGATCAGGAGATATCTCATTCTACCAGAATACGCTTATCTCCTACATGTGCAACTCATGTGCCTTGACTCTGCCGGTGTCTACGTCTGCCGGTGATGGACCTCGTTCATATCTGAGTTCCTTGTCAATATTCAAAACTATTCTCTTTCTTGGGCCAACAAATTCCCCATTTTTGATGATGACAAACTTTGTGCGTCCATAAGCTTAGGCCTGTTTCAACTTAATCCAACATTGACACATATTAGAGTATTAAGCACTTATCATAAAGAACCAGGGTCATTTAGGTTATAAATATCACTTGTTTAGAGCACATCTTCCCCCTTTTGGCATCATCGAAAAGTTACAAAAAGATGTGTGAGTCCCAGATTTTATAAAAATTACTCATGGCCACTGGACAACTGCAAATGCATTCATGGATCAATCATCAGTAATCAACTAAGAATTCAAACTATCAAAGAAATAGAGATAGTGCATGAGAACAAGAGCAACAAATTTCATTGATAGAAGGTACGGTTCTTCCACAATCCACAAAATGAAATAAAAATATTTAAAGCATGAGCAACAAAAAGAAAAAAAGTCCCGAATATGGGTCACTGAATTTCTAGGCAGGCTAGGCAACTAAGGCTTGGAAGAACTAGGGGCTTGGGTTTTGGCTTGGAGAAGATTCAGCATATCGTGAAGAATTCCCTCATTCTTCTCTCTTTCCTTTGTAAGCTCAACTCTGAGAACATCCCTCTCAGTTTCAACCTTAGCCAAACGAGTCTTCAGCCTTGCTATCTCAGTATCATTTGCCCCACTCTCCTGCACTAGAGCTCTGACCTTGCTGTTTACAGGTGTCCTTTTCGATGAACCAAGTTCATTGGGGACGGCATGGATCTCATAATCACAAGCAAGAAGAGTATTGATCCCAAAATGGTCTTTGCTTGTGGCCATCTCCGCGTTCTTCAATGGCACTTTATAATGAGCAAGAACAGAAGTGAGGATGAAACCATAAGGAATGGCATGGGCTTTGGAGCCATTGGCAACTCTGTCCAAAAGCTGAATGATGAATCCATGCCAGTTTATCTGCCTCCGACTGTCCATACACTCCATCAAGACCAAGTTCATGCAATTTGCAATATGCCTCCTTTCCTGCCTTGGCAACACGCACTTGTTGATGAATTCAAAGATCACTTTGTGGGGTGCCTTTATTTCACTCTTATAGACTGCCTTGGGCTCACTCTCTTTTTCATTATCACAAAATTTCCTTGTGATAGCCAGGGCAGTTGGAAGAGAATCCAGACTGGGCCATTTCTGCCTAGTATAGTCATCATAGCCTTTAGAGGATATGCCAAGGATTTCACCCAGTTCTTTAGCATCAAAAGAGATTTGGACCCCTTTCACTAGGCTGGTGACTCTGCCTTCCTTGACCTCAGCATTGGCCATGAATTCAACAATCTCATTCCTAGCCAGTCTCCCATCCAACTGAAGGACCATGTCCTTCCATCCCTATATCTCAAGCTTCTCTAGCAGCAAAATCATTCCTTCTTCTTCCAAGTCCTTCAACAATCTCCCCTTCAGAATTGTTCTTTTACCAAACTTTGTCAGCTTGTCCTTCTCACCATCAGACACATCCTCCTCTTCACCACTCTAATCATCTTCTTCATTAATTTTCACTTGCTTGGCTTTCACCGCAGACCTGGTTCGCTTAGCCAAGATAGAGGATTCAGCAGACTTAGAAACAGATGAAGACTTCTTTGAGGAAGTCTTGGCTTTCTTTGGCTTAGGGGTCTGAACCTCTACCTCTGCCACCTTTTCACTTTGATAGACCAGGTCCATATCATCTAACTCAATAGCCTCAACAGACTCAACCACTTTTTCTTTCCCTTTATCCACTATTTTCTTCTTACTCTCCTCTAAACTCTCTGCAACTCCTCCTCACTCTGCTTTAGCTTGCTCCTTGTAGTTCTTGCTCTTGGAAGAGGAATATCAGAGGTCTCAGAATAAGCAGATTTCTATTTCTTGTTGGCTCTTGCTGTCTCAGAGGTTATAGCTTTAGGAGTTCTTTTCTTCTTGGGTTGGTAACTGTCACTTAACCTTTTCAAGAGATTAGCCAGGGTTTCCTCAGCAGATGAACCAGGTTCGTCTGCTTGTTTTCCAAGATTTACTAGCCCTTTAGTGACTTCTCCTGATCCACTTCCCCTTGTGTGCTTGCCACCTTCTTCCTCCTTCCCTGGCTCAGCTCCACAAACAACCATTCTAACAGATTCAGAGGTGGGTGAAGAATCAACCACTTCTTTCCCTTTTTCCCTCTCTTCACTCCGTACTCCCTCTCTCTCTTTTTCTTTTTCAATTTTTTTTTTTACCACCTCTCCTTCTTGTCTCGGGCATTTCCACATCTATCACAGACCCAACCAGGATGAACCTAGTTTTTAAATTTTTAGCGATCTCAGAAATAACCTCAGATGAAGGATTTGGGACAGAAGTTACCTGTTCAGAATCGGAAGACCCAATTTCTTCCCCCTCAGTCACTGATTTAAAGGAATCACTCGAATTTTGTGAGTTGTGGGCTTGGCTTGCTTGAAGCTGGGCATTTAATTTTCAAGATAAAGGACCGTTGGCCACTGTTTTTCTAGCAAGCATTTTGACTCTCCTTTTTCTAGGTTGGGGGATAGAACTAGGTTAAGGGGTTGTAGAGGAAGAGGAAGGAGTAGGGGCTAGAGGAGTACCAGGGTTATTCCAGAGGTTAGACATTTTGGGTATGGTTTTGTGATGAAGGAAAAAGCTTGGATAGAATTCGAAGGCAAGGAGAGAAGAAAGGGTTTCGACGGTTTTTCAGAAATAATAAAGAATTTGCAGAGTTGATGAGGGATTTAAAGGAGAAGTGTAATTAATACACAACTTCAGATTTTTGTCGTCAATTAGAAGTCTAATCACTCTGCAATTTTTCAGTTTGGAATGACGGTTACAGCTCTCCTAGAATCTAGGTGTTTTAATTCGGTGAGGATTCTTTAGTTGAAACGGACTGGTTCAAATTTTTATTGGATAGGCTTTGGAAGATTTTGGACTTGGGTAGAGTTCTGCACATGATTTAAATATTAGTATTTCAAAATGTGCATAGTGTAGAACACAAACCTCGTTTTTCAGATGAATCAGCACTGATGAACCAGGTTCTTCACTAAGAATCCTCTCAACCATGTCTCAATTTGCAAATATAGAGAAAATTTCATTAGAGACCAATGATTCATATTAAAACATAGCATAGGAGTATACTATTTACAATATGAGACTGAGCAACAATTAATCTGGTTATTTACACAAGTTTCAGATTTTCTAACCAATTTTTTTTTTTTTTTTTTTTTTATGTACAATCTGAACTAGTTCACTTAGGTGATCTTAATCATCCCTAATTCTAGCCTGTTCCTTTCAAAGTGCTCTCTACTTAGTGCTTTTGTAAATATGTCAGCAATCTGTTTATGAGTAGCACAAAACTCTATAGTGATCAATCCCTTCTCATAATTGTCCCTTAAAAAGTGATGTCTAACATCTATGTGCTTTGTTCTTTTATGATGAACGGGGTTCTTTGTCATACTAATAGCACTAGTGTTATCACAAAAGATAGGGATACATCCAACATCGATTCCAAAATCCCTTAATTGCTGTTTAATCCACAATAGTTGAGCACAACATGAGGCAACGGCAACATACTCAGCTTCAGCAGTAGATAAGGCCACAGAATTTTGCTTTTTGGCTGCCCAAGACACAAGACATGAGCCAAGAAAGTGTGCCATACTTGAGGTGCTCTTTCTATCCACAAGAAAACCTGCATAATCAGCATTAGCATATCCCACAAGATTGAAATTACTACCTTTTGGATACCAAAGACAAAGATCAGTAGTGCCTTTTAGATATCTCAAAATTCTCTTGACAACCGTCAAGTGAGACTTCTTCAGATTTACCTGAAATCTTGCACAAAGGCCTACACTGAAAATAATGTCAGGTTTACTAGCAGTGATATACAACAATGAGCCAATCATTCCCCTATACAAATTCTGATCAATAGATGAACCAGATTCATCTATATCCAACTTTGTAGCTGTTGCAATAGGAGTGTCGATTTCTTTAGAATCTTCCATTTTAAACCTTTTAAGCAACTCTTTTACATACTTCTGCTGGTGGATCATAGTTCCATTTGAATTTTATTTAATTTGTAAGCCTAAAAAGAAATTAAGCTCACCCATCATGCTCATTTTAAATTCACTCCCCATTAGTTTAGCAAAATCTTTACTTAACTTATCAGTAGTTGCTCTAAAGATTATATCATCAACATATATCTGAACTACCAAGAGATCTTTACCTTTTTCTTTTAAGAACAAAGTATTGTCAATTTTACCTCTCTTGTAGTCATGCTTAAGCAAAAACTTTGATAATCTTTCATACCATGCTCTTGGCACCTGCTTGAGCCCATAAAGTGCTTTGTCAAGTTTGTACACATGATCAGGACTTTCCTTGCTTTCAAACCCTGGAGGTTGCTTGACAAATACTTCTTCCTTTAGATAGCCATTAAGGAAGGCACTCTTGACATCCATCTGGTGAAGGGTGAATTCCATATAAGCAGCAAAGGCTATGAGGAGTCTTATTGCTTCCAACTTTGCGACTGGAGCAAAGGTTTTATCATAGTCTATGCCCTCCTCTTGGCTATATCCTTGAACCACCAATCTTGCCTTGTTCCTTGTAACTGTTCCATCTTCATCAAGTTTGTTTCTGAAGACCCATTTTGTGCCAATTACTGATCTGTCCTTGGGTCTTGGTACCAGATGCCAAACTTGACTCCTTTCAAATTGGTTGAGTTCATCTTGTATTGCATTTATGCAGTCTGCATCCTGCAAAGCCTCAGCGACATATTTAGGTTCAATAAGAGATAAGAAGGCATCAAAAGCACAAAGATTCTTTAATGAAGTTCTGGTTTTGAAGCCTCAGCACAATTATATTCTCAATAGGATGAGAACTTTGATACTTGTAAGGTTTCACAACCAACTGGTTTCCCCTTGATGTTCCCTCAATGTTATGTTATTGTGGAACAGGTTCAGGTACAAGTTCCACTGAAGTTTGAGAATTGCTTTGTTCTATTCCCCTTGTCATGTTGCCGGGGATAGATGAACCTGTTCCATCACATGTTCCTTCCTCCAGAGCTGCTTCAGTCTAGGCTGTGGTTTCATTTAAGTGTTTAACCAGCCCAATTGCTTCATCATCCTGTTCCTGTCTCTCAGAAAGAATGTTAGTTTCATCAAAAATCACATGTACACTTTCTTCAACACACATAGTTCTTTTGTTATATACTTTATAAGCTTTACTATGTGAAGAATATCCCAAGAATACTCCCTCATCACTTCTGGGATCAAACTTACCTAGGGAGTCCTTACCATTATTGTTCCCAAAGCACTTGCATCCAAATGCCCTAAGATAAAATATGTTTGGTTTTCTCCCTTTAAGTAACTCATACGGAGTCTTCTCTACTAGAGGTCTTGTCATGCACCTATTTATGCTATAACATGCAGTATTTACAGCTTCTGCCCAAAAGTTATGGGGCAGCTTACTAGAAAGAAGCATAGTCCTAGCCATATCTTCAAGAGTCCTATTCTTTCTTTCAACTACTCCATTTTGTTGTAGAGTTCTAGGGGCAGAGAAATTATGATCTATGCCATGCACATCACAAAATTCAGCAAATTTAGCATTTTTAAATTCAATACCATGATCAGACCTAATTGATGCAAGTTGATTTCCTAATTGTTTTTGAGTTTTTCTAACAAAGGAAGTGAACATGTCAAATGCTTCATCTTTAGATGCTAAAAATAGTGTCTAGGTAAACCTAGAATAATCATCAACAAGCACCATCACATATCTCTTATCACCTCTACTTAATGTTCTCATTGGACCACAGAGGTCCATATAAACCAGTTCCATCGTTCTGGTGGTACTTACCACTTTCTTGCATTTAAAAGAGGATCTTACCTGCTTCCCCCTTACACAAGCCTCACAAACTTTGTCTTCCTTGAACTTAATGTTAGGCAGTCCTATCACCAACTCCTTGGAGACTAATTTGTTTAGTTGACTTAGACTTGCATGTCCAAGTCTCCTATGCCAAAGGAGGGGATCACTATCCAGCACACTTAAGCAAGTTAGTTCATTCTCTGAGAGTGTCGACAGATCTATAATATATATATTATTCACTCTTTTACCCTGCAAAATAATTTTTTCAGTGATAAGATTTATCACAAAACATTTAGTAGAGGTGGATGCTACCAAGTTACCTCTATCACACAATTGTGACACACTGATTAGGCTATACTTCAAGCCGTCTATCAAGTAGACATTCTCAATGGAATGAGAGTCATCCTTACCTACCTTACCAACCCCAATGATTTCATCTTTATTTCTATTTCCAAAGGAGACAGTTCCTCCTTTGAGGTCCTCAAGTGAAAGGAACTGGTCCTTGCTTCCTGTCATATTCTTTGAGCAACCACTGTCCATGTACCATATTTGGATGCTCCCCTTCACTTGAACCTACAAAAGGAAATCAGGGGTTAGTCTTAGGAACCCAAACTAGTTTGGGTCCCTTTCTACAAGCAAAAGGATGAATTAAATTCTTTTTAGCCCAACTTGGTAACCAATTATTCTCTTAAACAAAATTTTTGTTCTTTTGACTCGCCCTTTCTTTTGCGTTACATTCACTTTTATAGTGACCAGTCTTACCACAGTGAGTACAAATCTTGTTCTCAGGATTAGTGAGGTACTTGCTTTTAGGATCCCACTTAGGTAGCTGATTCCCAAAGCCAAGTCCTCTTCTATTGCTACTGTGATGTTCCTGTAGCCATGACAAAGCATCGAAGGACCTGTTCCATTTACTAGTTCTGTCTAGTTCATGCTTGACCTTGCCTAGATCCTCCTTTAGCACTCTTACCTGGTCATCCTTCCTATATAACTCATCTTTCAGTTTGCCTACATTTTCTTCTAAAGTGAGTTGTGTGCAATTAGTTGTCTTCTTACTGGTTCCTAGTTTCAGTTTTAGATTTTTAGATTTTAACTCAAGAACATTTGCTTCAAGTATATGAACCTGGTTCTTCAGAGCAGTATTTTTACTCACAGTCTCACTAACTCTGAGTTTCAGGTTCTTACACTTTGCCTTTAAAATCACACAATCTTTAGACAGCTATTCTTTTTCTTTATTTATTTCCTCAGATTCATCAATGAAATCTAGCAATAATTCAGAGAGTTTTTCTTTAGACAAAAACTTAGTCTTGTCTTTGAGATGAATTATACTTACCTCAGATTCCTCATGAGATTCCCCATCTGATTCTCCAATTGCCATAAGTGCTTGTTCATCTCCATCTTCATCATTTGATTCCTCATCTGAACTTTCTTCCCAAGCAGCAACCATAGCCTTTGTTGATCCTTTGTTCTTCTTGGGATGAACCTGTTCCTTCTTCCTATTCCTTCGTTCAGATCTTTCCTTCTTTCATTCAATTTCCTATTGAGGGCAGTTCTTGATGTGATGAACAGTCTTCCCACACTTGTAGCAGCCCTCATTGGTCGTTTTTTCAGGAACCCTTGCTTTGTTGTAATTTTTACCTCTTGAAGAACCTTTTCCTCTCATAAGGTATTTCTTTAAGTCTTTGGTGATCATAGCCATTTCATCTTCCTCCAGATTAGCACCTTCAGTGATTCTGAGTGCCAGACTCCTTTCCTTCTTGGGTACATCCATCTTCATGATTTTCCTTCTAAGTTTATAAGTAGTGAGATTTCCAATTAGCTCATCCAACCTAAGAGTGGCAATATTCTTTGATTCCTGAATGGCAGTGATTTTGCTCTCCCAAGTAACTGGTAGAACCCTAGTCAGAATCTTCTCAACTTTGTCTTCTTCAAGAAGAGTCCTTCCAAGAGACTTCAGTTCATTAGTCAGTGTGGTGAACCTTGTATACATCTCTTGGATAGTATCTCCTTCTTTTATAGAGAAATTCTCATATTGAGAATATAGTAAAGTACCTACGGACCTCTTCACCTGAGCAGTTCCTTCATGAGCCACTTGCAAGGTGTCCCAAATTTTCTTAGCAGTAGTACAACTTTGAATTCTGCTGTACTCGTCTGGACCAAGTCTACACACAAGCCATTTCTTGGCCTTAGCATTCTTCTCCCACTTTCTCAAGTCCTTAGCAGTGCAATCAGCTCTTGTCTTTGGCACCTCTTCTCCTTCGGCATTTATCTTCATGGTAGCCAATGGACCATCTGTGATAATGTCCCATAGCTCATAGTCTTCTCCTATGATGTGGCCTCTCATTTTGTTTTTCCACCAGGAGTAGTACTGGCCATTGAAGAGTGGTGGCCTAGCAGTGGATTGCCCTTCCCAGTTTCCAGGTGGTGCACTCATCTTGATCTTCTCTTAAGGTGTTAGCCTTTTCAAGGATAACTGCTCTGATACCAATTGATGTTTTATACGTCAATACCACACGTGGGGGGGGGGGGGGTGATTTGTATGGTGTCCAATTTTTCGCGTGCACAGATTATAGAAGGACCTGGTTCTTCTGTGTGTTTCAACTGCTACTGTTGCGGAATAATAAGTACAAAAAATAAAAAAACATAGATATTTTTACGTGGAAAATACCTGGCTCAAAAGGTGAAAAAACCACAACCTATATCCCATTAGGATTTTCCCAAAACTCTTTACTAAATTAGTGAGCCAAAACAACATTTACAAAAACTCTTTTGTAAACCTAGGATTACCTCTAACCCTTTGTAGCAAACTAGCCTCTAGCTATTTGCGACAAACTTCAAGTTAACTCTAACTTGAAAACACAAAGTATCTATTACAGACGCTTCTAGATAAAGCTAAAAAGGTACAAGTTAAAACCAACTACTACAAATAACTAGACTAAAAGACAACAGTTAGAACTGGTTCTTCTAGTTGGTTCAAGTAGCATCAGATTCGCACACTCAAATATCACTCGAACTGCTTGCAAAATTGCCTCGCTATTTTGCTCTCAATTCTTGCTTATCTTCTGCTTTTGTGCATCACTGTACAATAAGAACATTCTGCAAGATATAGGAGTTAGTAGATAAAGAATTAACTAGAATCCTAATGCTACTCTTCCTTGGTGGAAGAGTTCTAGTTAAACTCAACTCCTAAATCATTCCTTATCTTAAATATTGTTCTTACTGAATAAGGAGTCCTTCTCCTTATCGTTTTTTGTAATCTTTTCGATCAGGAGATATCTCATTCTACCAGAATACGCTTATCTCCTGCATGTGCAACTCACGTGCCTTGACTCTGCCGGTTTCTATGTCTGCCAGTGATGGACCTGGTTCATATCTGAGTTCCTTTGTCAATCTTCAAAACTAATCTCTTTCTTGGGCCAACATCAACTTTTCACGCTTAGTCATTATCCGATTATTTTTATATTAATTTTGTCTCTTAGGTTTTGAACTTCGTCCTCTTTATACCTTCTTTAGTATCATGATCTATTTTGTGTTCTCATTTTACGTACGTGTTATTGAACTTACCTATGTACCAAATCAAGTTATTCAGGATTCAAAATAGTAAATAAATTGAACCAATAACTTTGAAGAATGAAGAATTCAAATAAGACATTAACAAATTTAAAACTAAAAAGAAAGTTGCTCATAATTTTAATTTTTTTAGTAGAAATTAAAACTTACAAAACTATGTAAAGTTGAAATAGAAAGGGGGATTCAAGTTCTCAATGCACTTAATACTAAAATAAATATTGTCCAAAATAGCAGTAAATTTTCAGAAAATTCATAAAAATTTTCTATTTATATTGTGTGTAAATTTAGAATTACATTTTCGAACAAGTGAATACGTCGGATAAGACGCTTAAGGTGAAAGAATGATCAAATAATATTAATGTCTGTTAACTTTTGAATTAGTTTTCTTTACTTTTTTTGTCAATGAATAAACAAGAACCCCTTCGATTTTACTGTTACAAATGAGTGATATTTTTTGCTAGATACGTCTGTAAGAAGTATCTGGTCATCAAGGGTTTATTGTTACTTTTTTGGGACCTCTGCCTGCCTCGTCTCAATCTGCACTTAATTTGGTGCAACAGTTGGTCAATTTCGAAACGTTTGGTTGATTTTACTGCATGCAGATTTTATTTTGAATGTCTTCTGTTTTTTCTTCTTGTTTTCAAGTTAATTTGAAAGGAAATGTGAGCAGAAGTCCTTTTTGGGCTGCTTTTTGATTTTTTTAAAAACAAACTAATTCTTTGCAAATTCTTTAAAGAAAATTACCAACATAGATGGAAAAACAACACTTTTTTTCGTCTAAAGGCCACTAAGAAAGTTTGATGAACAAACTTCAGATGGAAAAAAAGGAACGATGTGTGTTATAAGTTGGAAAAAAAACAACACCACCATTGGAAAACAACCAAACGGAATGTTAACTAAATTCTCAGTCTCAGTGTTTTGAAAAGAAAATTTCATGCCAATAAATCAGCGAAATAATGGCTTCGACATATAGAAAAGACTAATATTACTTTGTGCGATATAACTTACAGGACATCAGGGCACAGAAATGGTCCAAGTAGATAGGATTTAACGTAACACAGTTTGAATGCTTTAGAATAAATCATGAATATGAATCATCAAGATTTGATGCCAGAAAAGACAATTAGATAACCCTTGAGGCCCCTTTTTCTCCAAATAGTGTAATGTTGATTTTCCTACCTTCTTATTAGTAATGGGAAGGGGAAATCTGGTAAATGCTTAGAACTGTTAGTAATGATAAGTTTTACTTAATACGCCATATTTTTCTTTGCTGCAATCATTGTGTGCAAAATAAGTTCGACGGTTCACAAATAAAGGTAGTAGAAGATATAAACTTAAACGAGAATTATACAATTTTGATGGTTAAAACAACAGTATTTTGGTTGGTGGAACGTTTTAATTAGGTAAAAAAAGGAGAAAACACATACTACTCTATTAATTTATTATCTTTTTTTTCTTTTGGATTATCATAAAAGACAGGTTTGTCCGTGTAGTTGCTTTTGTTTTTGTTGAAGGGCTAGAGACGGAGTGACAATCGGTTACTTTAGCATAATGTTAGTTCAGTGTTAGAAGTTAGTTATAATTGAAATAACTGTATTGTAGAGTTTAATTAAGAGCTAATTCATTGCTTATATATACACGTGTAAATAGTAGTAGAACTAACTCTTGTAATTGATTCTTTTCTCTCAATACACAGTGAGATACAACTGTCCAGAAGTTTCTCTCCCTAGGCTTCGTCTTCATTCTCTTAGTTGAGCTTCATCTCCACCTAACAATGGTGGATTTTAACATGGTATCAGAGCTGGAGTAAATCAATCGAAGCTAAAACTCTAGTTTGAGAGTTGTTTCTATGAAATTGCTGAGAGAATTTTCAATCATTTTTTGCTTATCCTCAAATCCCCAATTTTCTGAGTAAATTTGCAATGACTGCTTTAGACATTGATAATCCGTGACATCCGTTGTACCTACAACCCTCAGATGCACCAGGAAATGTAATAATTTTAGTCTGATTAACTGGCAATAAGAATTACTCAGTCTAGAGCAGAGCAATGAAGATCGTGTTGCGAGCTAAACGAAAATTAGGGTTCATAACTGGGACATGCACTAAGGATCAATTCACTCATGATCTAGGCGAGGATTGGGAACGTGTCAATGCTACAGTTTTGACTTGGATTATGAATACTCTGTTGCCGGAGTTAGTGAATGAGATAGTCTATGCCAATAATGCTCATGAGGTGTGGGCTGATTTAAATGATCGTTTTGACAAAATCAGTGGATCGAGGTTCTACAATCTTCATCGCGAAATTGCTACAGTTTCTCAAGGTACCTCGAGTATTTCTACTTATCATTATAGGCTTAAACTACTGTGGGATGAGTATAGTGCTCTAATTCCAACTCTGCCTATAACTCCTGAAACAAGAGAGTTCATAACACAGTTAGAAAAGCAGAAACTTTTTCAGTTTTTAATGGGATTAAATGAGAGCTATAGTGCCATTAGAAGTAAGATGCTGCTTATGTCCCCATCACCAAGTGTGAGTCGTACATATGCTATGCTAATTCATGAGGAGAGTCAAAGGAAAGTTTGTATGAGCAATACACCTATGAATGAGGTGAGTGATTCCACTGCCCTAATGAGTTCTAGAGATAACACACAAAAGTTCAAGAGATATGGAAATCTGTATTGTGAGTACTACAGAACCAAAGGCCACACTAAGGATACTTGTTACAAGTTAGTGGGCTACCCACCTGGTTTCAAAGGAAAAAGGAAGCAAGAGTATCGACAAACTAATTCAGCTATGAGTGATGGATTTCATGCAAAGGATGACATGTTTCAGGCAGCCACAACTGCAGATTCTAATATAGCAAGGCAAGGAATGCACAACTATTTTATTGATGAGCAGTACAACCAGATAATGAAGCTGTTGAATCAAGACAAAGGAGAAGAGTTTGCAGTAAACATGGCAGGTAACATTGATTTACAATTGACTCAAATCTGTGACATTCCTTGGATTATTGATACAAGGGCAACAAATCATATGACTTCAAATATTAGTTTACTGACTGATATAACTAGATTACTAACTCCAAAGGAGGTAATGTTCATCTGCCAAATGGAAAATCAGTACCAGCTATGTATCAAGGAAAATGCAGTATCACAGGTGGTGAATCAATTCAAAATATTCTATGTGTGCTTGACTTCAAATACAATTTATTGTTAGTTTCAAAATTGACTAAGGAGCTATTTTGTTCAGTATTTTTCTTTCCATCATTGTGTGTATTTCAGGACCTATGCACTGGGAAAGTGAAGGAGATTGGTAAAGAAAAGGGTGGTCTTTATCTGGTGTTACCATATGGATCAAGTGCAAATAAGCCCAGGCAACAGATTAAAAGTTGTTTGGTAGAAGACACTACTACAGATAATAATGTGTGGCACAGAAGGCTTGGACATGTACCGGCCAGAGTAATGAGGCAACTGGCTTTTATGAAGAACAAGATGCTTATAGATTGCAATTTCAATAAATGCACTATATGTCCATTAGAAAGACAAACTAGGAAACCTTTTTCCCTTAGTACCACTAGAGCAGGAGTCATTTTTCGGCTATTGCATGTAGATATTTAGGGACCCTACAAGGTGCCCACTTCTAATGGAAATAGATACTTCTTGACACTTGTGGATGATCATTCAAAAATGATTTGGGTGTTCTTAATGAAGTTGAAAAGTGATACACTTGTGCTTCTAAAGTCTTTTATCAAGATGGTCAATGCGCAATTTAACCATAATGTTAAATGTTTTAGAACTGATAATGGAATTGAGTTCTTCAGCTCTGAATGCGCAACTTTTTTATCAGACAATGGCATAATACATCAGAGTAGTTGTCCACACACTCCACAATAAAATAGAGTGGTGGAGAGGAGGCATAGGCATATTTTAGAAGTAGCTAGAGCACTGAGGTTTCAGGGAAGTATACTAGTGCATTTTTGGGGAGATTGTGTACTAGCAACTGTATATCTGATAAAAAGGCTACCATCCTCTGTACTAGGTGGAAAGTCACCATATGAGGTCTTCCATAAGTCACCACCTTCACTACTTCATCTAAGGGTTATTGGCTATCTTTGTTTTGCCACAGTCACCAACCAGAGCGATAAACTTCTTCCTAGGGCAATAGCAACAATCCATTTGGGATATTCAATATCTTAGAAAGGGTACAAGTTATACAATCTGAAGGACAAGAAGTTTTTTGTCAGCAGAGATGTTACATTTAGAGAGGATGTATTTCCATTCATGCTTATGAAAGAAGAAAGAAGTCCTCCCCTGTTCTTTGAATCAACTAGACAATATATGTTGCGGACAAATGCACACGCAAGTATACGCGGTCGTCAAGTAATAAAGTGACTAAAAATCGGATGTCGAACCCACGAGGACTTGTGATTAACTATTAACTAAATTAGACTATCATAATTATCTAAACAAGAATTAAACCTAGAAGTATTTGATTCTAAACTAATTAAATAAAGAAAACAAATAATGAACTCTGAACAAAGGAAGAGTAGATTTTTATGTTATCAATATGATGAAAATGATCTAGGGTTATGGGCTATCTAACATTCCTATTGTATTCTTTAATTAAATTGACTTACTAATTTATCTAGCTTATTGGTTGACAGGGTTAATATTGCTCAGAAGAATCTGTCGAGTTCTTACTCTCCTATTCAAGCTAACCTAACGCCTATATGTCTATGGAGTTAGAATCAACAAGAACGCATTTATAATTCTTGTACATCAACCAAGCAAGGCAATTAGGTATATATCTATCCTAACCGCGAATCCATTCCCCGAGGCCAGGTTCAAGAATTTGCTCTACTCAATCCTATATGCAATCTAAAATTCCAACTTTTGAGTTCAATTCTAGATTCGTAGATAGTATTCAATTGGTGATTAAGCAATCAAATAATTAAGCACAAGATTGAATAAATAAACCAATACGATAAATCAAAAAATTAAAATTAATATTCGAATAACAATAGTCATGAAATAACCATAACCCTAGAACGTGAAGTTTTAGCTCCTCATAGACATGATAGCCAAACAACAAATCATACAAAGAAACATAAAAAATACTAAGTTTGGTGGAAGAAAAGATGAAACCCGACCTCCAAGGCGGCTCTGTGCTCTCCTTAGGTGAAAAGTCTATCAAAAGTTATTTTTACATGTATTTATACTAAGTAGGGTTGGGCCCAAATGAAAATACCTTCTCCCACGCAAAATAAGACTCTAACTCTGTAAACTTTGTACAGGCGCACCGCACGGGGCGACGCACCACGCCATGCGGCTTTGTAAATTTGGAAAAATGTAAAACATAAAAGTTGTAGCCCTTTTAAATATCTTTTCAACTATATATTGTGGAGCCCAAACGGATTTCTGAGCGAAAAGTTATGTGCATTTTATTGGACAATGCACAATATGCCTGCTCAATACTTCGTTTCGTTCTTAAAGTGCACTATCATCCGTTGATCCCCGAACATGATCTCAACTTAATCCTTGAGCTTTTAATCAGACTTCAAAGCTCTAGAATAGCTTGAATTCATTCCATAACATCTTCATAGATCGGAATCACTCCTACAAGGCATAAAACACACATTTAGGAAAAAACACTAGCGATTAAAGCTCAAACTCAATTAAAGTGCAGTAAATTAGAGTGTAATAAGAGACTAAAATATGTAATTATAGACTATCATTAATATACAACAGAACAAAGTTCATCTCAACAACCGCATGCTCCTATTCAGAAAATGCAGGTTCCTGCTCAAGAAATGGGACAACCACATGCTGAAAATGAAGATGCAGTTCCTCAGCTGGATGATTTATCCAACAGTAATGATGAGGAGATTCCAGTTCAACAGCCAGAACATGCAGCAAATGTGGCAAGTGAGGAAGTCTCCCATATGCAACTTAGGAGAACTAGTAGAGGATCAAAACCACCAATCTGGACCAAGGACTACATTTTCCCAACTATGAAGCCTTCTTCTTCAACTTGCATGTATCCTATGTCCAATTATCTAGGCTATGACACATTGAGCACTACCTATCAGACGTATCTTGCTGAAGTGTCAACAGATGTTCAACCTGCATCCTATAATTAGGCAATAAAGGATCAGAAATGGGTAGATGCTATGCAAGCTAAGATAGATGCACTGATGAGTAACAAGACACGGGGGGTGGTTCCTATCCCCAAAGGCAAAGTTCCGATTAGTTGCAAATGGGTATACAAAATTAAGCATAGGTCAGATGGAATAATAGAGAGATACAAAGCTAGATTGGTTACTAAAGGATACAACCAACAAGAAGGGTTGTATTATCAAGAGACATTCTCTCTTATGGTCAAAATGGTAACCGTTAGGACTGTGATTGCATTAGCAACTATGAATCAATTGGCATTATTTCAGATGGATGTTCACTATGTCTTTATTCGAGGTGAACTTGAGGAAGAGGTATACGTGCAACTGCCTCCTAGATTTAGTAGCCAAGGAGGGAACACAGGATGTAGACTACTCAAATCTTTATATGGACTTAAACAAGCATCTAGGTAGTGGAACCTTAAGCTCACTAATACACTCCTAAAGGCTGGTTTCATACAAAGCAAGCATGATCATTCCCTATTCACCCTGAAGAAGCACAACATATAGGTTATAGTACTTGTGTATATGGATGACCTTCTCATCACAGGTGATGATTCTGGTATGATTCAGGAAGCCAAGAACATTCTGCAAAACAACTTCAAGATGAAGGACCTAGGAACTCTAAAATACTTCATAGGAATAAAGGTATGCATATCACAATAGGGAATCCTACTGTGTCAAAGGAAATATGTTTTGGAGCTGATTGCAGAATTAGGTTTGTCAGGTTCTAAGCCTACATTAACTCCAATGGAGCAGAACAAGAGACTTACAATTGCTGAATATGATAAACACTGTAACATCAATGATGATACAACACTAGAAGATGTAAGAGAATATCAAAGATTGGTTGGGAAGTTACTTTACTTGACCTTAACTAGGCAAGACATAGCATATAGTGTGCAGACCTTGAGCCAGTTCATGCAATCTCCTAAGAAGTCACACCTTGAAGCAGTTATAGAATTCTGAGATATGTGAAGATTGGGCCAGTTCTTGGAGTATTGATGAGTGCATAAAAGGATACATCCTTGAGAGCATTTTGTGCTATAGAGTGGGAAAGAAACAAAACACAGTAGCAAGAAATTCAGCAGAATCAGAATACAGAAGCATGGCTCTGACAATAGCTGAACTTGTATGGCTACTAGGTTTGCTCAAGGAATTGGAGATCAATGTTCCTGCTCCAATACAAATGTTCACAGACAGTAAGGCTGCAATGCAAATAGCTAACATTCCTTTGTTTCATGAAAGAACAAAACACATAGAGATTGATTACCATTTCATAAGGAAGAAGGTGTAGCAGGGCATGATACATCCTGAATATGTGTCAACAAAAGAGCAAGACGCAGACATATTGACAAAAGGGCTTGGTAGTTTGCAGCACTATCATTTGTTGTCCAAGCTAGAATTGCTGAATGTTTCCACACCACCTAGCTTGAAGGGGGCTGTTGAAGTGCTAGGATGACAACTGTGCATTATGGGAAGCTAAGGAACGAAGGCTAGAGACTGAGTGACAGGCAGTTACTTTAGCATAGTGTTAGAAGTTAGTTATAACATAATTAGCTGTAGTGTAGAGGTTAATTAAGAGCTGATTCATTGCTTATATATACGCGTGTAAATAGTGGTAGAACTAACTCTTGTAATTGATTCTTTTCTCTCAATACAAAGTGAGATACAACCGTCCAGAAGTTTTTCTCCCTAGGCTTCGTCTTCATTCTCTTAGTTGAACTTCATCTCCTCCTAATAATGGTGGATTTTAACAGTTTTCACAGTAAGAACTCTTCCGTGACTGTTCAACCACAATTATGTTTTCTTAATTTGAAACTATTCGGACTCTTTAATTTGATTCTTGAAATTTTTTGGTAAAACATATCATGTGGTAAAAACACCACTAGGAAAGTATCATTGAATGATATATAGCACCAAACTGATAAGGATGAGATGAGAAAAAGACCTAAAAGAATCTTCTAAAGGGAGGAGATGTTACGGTCATCCTAGATATACAACTTTATAGAGGGTCTCTACTAGTCTATTATTCTTTGATTTCGTCCCTCCAAAAAATATATGATGGTGTTTAAACCCTCCACCTCAACTACAAAAGGCAAAAATTTCACTAGCTGCCCTCAACCCCAAATTGATAATAATCTCACATAATGGTTGAGTGGCTCAAGTGATCATTTAAATCTGCTTTACTAGAAAATTACATTCGGTATACGTGGTCTTAATTTATGCATACATATTGATGATTGAGTCTTTAGTAAAAGAATACAAGAAAAACTTCTGGTGACGTAGTAAGGGAACTTCAAAATATGCTTTAGGTTATGAGTCCGGCTATCAATTGTGATATTTTAATATCCCACTTCCTTGTCCTGTTTGAGCCCCAGATCTCATCACTTGTTTAGGTTGATCAAAGAATGTAGACTTTGTTGGTAACAAATTGACTGCTCGACAAAACCAATCAATTACGCCAAAGACGATGAAGTGTGATGTAAAAGGCCATTTACATTTACTCCTAAGCTAAGCATGCCTAGCTATTAAGATAAAAGTAAGTCATGCTTTGATCGTTAGAGAACAGGAATTAGGGTGTGACTTCCTATATAATATGTTACTTTACCATGTGTGGAGCTTTCTTTCACTCCTATAAGCAATGTCCTAATTAATGAATAAGAAACTTGCTAAGCTCAAAAGAGTAAGTCCTCTACCTTCAATGAGCCAGCCAAATTTTTCAATGACGATTAGGGGATAGATGCTATTTATAACAATCTTGGACGGATATGATAAGAAAATGGACATGGGACTAATTCAACTTCAAAAGTTGCTTCTTATTTCTTAATAAGCAGATGTGGGACTCAATGCTCTCCCCCAGGAGTGGACATCTGGAGCGCGAACAATATAAGATGGGGCCCTGAAGGATTGCATATATAGACGTTCATAACACGCAGCGGAAGACAAAAAAAGTCCTAGGTTAATTTACTTGTGTTTAAAATTTATTTACATGTCAAAAATTGTATCCAAAAAATACCCCGTGAAGAGAGTATCGTATCAAAAAAATTTTGATAATGTGACCGATCCTCACTATCAACCGTTTGATCAATGGAACCCGTGAACAACTTAAATAAAAATATTGTGATGAAATATTTTTCAAAAAAAGAACAAGAAATGCATTTTTCTTGTCAATGATAATTTTTTCTTCAGGCTTTGTATGTATTTTTCTTGCAAGATTTACTAACGCATCTTTCCTCCGTCACTCTTTATATATCATTACCTATAAAAAAAATTCTTATTTAATTGAGATAAAAATTACATTCTAAAAATAAACATTATAGAAGTTTTCGCGTTGGAAAAACGTATATCCCATTCCTAATGGGATTACGTGCCGTTACCTAGTTATGTATCCAACTCAAACTTGGATTTAACTTATAAATCTTTTCATTAACATTTTATGTATATTCTTATATAAATAAATGTCAATTCTATATATCATATATATATTTTAACTAAAAAAATAATTTTTTATTTCAAATAGAAAACTTCAATTTATTCATAATTTTTAATTATATTCTTTGTGCTAGCAAATAATATAATATTCTTTTTGGACTAAAAATTTAATTTATTTGACTAATTAATTTTTTTAATTTAATTATTAAATATTAAATTAATTAATACTTTAGTAATGATCAGAATACTTGTTAGTGTTCGGCGCTATATGTTCAATACTAAACTAGTAGTAAATTAATTAGATCAATATAGCAATCAAGAGTGGCGTCTAACAACATTTTTTAACGACCGAATATCATGAAGTATACAATTTACTCTTTAAAACCCGTAGAAGAATAATGTAATATTTCCTTCTGTCCTTACAACTTTGAGTCAGCCTATGATATGATTTAACTGTCAAATCTTAATATGTGGTCAACAATATGTGTTCATGTCAAATATAATCGATCATTGAATGATCTAAGAACTCTTTTCTTCTTTTATTTAATTGTTCTGACCAAGGTCTTAATTTGGTCGTTTATAATTCATGACAACATAGAGCTTAAACTCACTACCAAAAGTATGACAGATTTCATCTTGATCAATTATTAATTCGACAAATATTTGATCATACCCACTATCCTTTCAACTATCGTCCTAGGGCCATAGGTGTCTAGTATCTAAGTATAATTAAAGACTTGTCGATTACTATGATGATCTGAGGTCGAAAGAAACTCTTGCATCACATTTTTCAAAAGAATATCCTATTGACAATTTATGATAGTTCTAATTATTAGAAATTATACAATGAATCGGTTCAATGATCATACCTATGTATGCATAATCTATATATCATGTGATTTAGTTAATGTGATCAATAACTATTTATCTCACGAAGGCGATCACATATATATTGATCTAACTGAATTACTAATGTCCAAATTAAAATTTCTATGATCAAGAACAAAGTTAGATTAAGTTATCAGAAACTTTACTCCCCTTATCATGATCCCGATCACGATAACAAGTCCAAAAATTTAATCAAAGATCTTATCAAGTTAATCAACAATTAATAATAACGATAAAAGAATATCAGATGTCATATATTTATATTAAATAATATTCACAAAAATATGTTCAAATCATCAAAAATGAGAGTGAATCTAGAGCTATTTACTATATCCCTAACAAGCCCAGCAAGTAAACAATAATGTGATGGGTCTGCCTATGATACCATGGTAAAAAAATGAACTTTAGGCCTAACTCAACCCAACAAGTCATTTCATGATGTGAGAATTGCTCAAGACCATATAAAGAGACCTCTCATTTCCTAATGACCGATGTGGGACCCAACAGAATATAGTATGGCAACTTTGTATACAACAGTAAATACCGAGTAAAAATAAGTTTTATCATAATAACTACATTCTACTTGAATTTATATAAACTCGTACCTAGTCGAATATACTAATTTAAAATGTCCAATATTTTCCCATCCAGTTTCTTGGAGTGGTTTAGGATGCCTAATGGCTCATGCTCTGGAACAGACAATTGAAGGCTTCCATTTCATGAAATTTGAATAAACATAGCAGTAAATATATGATTATCATAGAATACTGTCAACAGCTAGAAATTGTTTTAGTTTGTCCCAAATTTTTAGTATGCTGTGAAATTGTTCTAGTTTGTCCCAAATTTTTAGTATGCTGTTTGATTTTTTAATCAAGAAAGATGCTAGGATTATATATACCTTTTGTGCTACATTTGGCCTTCGAAAATTAAAAATGAAACATATGGTTTTCCATATAGTATTAATATCTGAATATTTCACACATAAAAGTTGTCCTTTACTTTTGAAATGAACCCAAAATTATATACAGAATTCCATTTAAAATGTAAAGAGTTCATCTAGAAGGTAATAAGGTTCTAGTAGTGACCCCTATAACGTATTGTAAGAAAAAAATTAGAATCTTTATATAAATAGTCGCGTCCGGATTCACAATTTACTTTTTTAGTTGGTATACATAAATTATATACGATTACATAAATATTTTATGTATATAAACTATATATATATATATATATATATAATATTATTAATTATTTTTAATTTAAGCGGTTGAACTAATTCTTCAAAAAGATATTACTTGAAAAGATCAACTCGAAAATGATAAGTGGGATTGCTCTGGAAAAAGACAACCAAAATTACGGATTTTGGGCCATCCTTTTGGGCCAACTAGGACCAGATGAGGCTTCCTAAGTCCTAACAAAACAACATTGGATTTTTGTCTTTTGAACTTGTTGGATTCTCCCAATCACAGAACTTGGAAATCTTTCAATAGATTAAAATATTTATCCATTGAAAAAATAAAATATTTTAGAGCAAAAAACATAACTAGGCAAAATTTTAGGAAACTTTGCACAGATGTAGCAGCATTAGGTATTTTACACCCAAGACAACTAAATAATTATATTCCTAGCAAGAATCCTTTAAACCCTATACCTTAAATCACGCATTCAAAGAATTTCAGTTACACCGGTTCTCTTCAATTAAGATGATTGACATCTTAGAGTTCGACAATTGCATTATTCGTGACGGCCATAATCCTTCGTATTCTATATATTTCATATATTGTACTCCCTCCGGTCACTTTTACTTGGCATGTATACTAAAAATAGATGTTCACTTTTACTTGGTACTTTACGCATATCAAGAGAAGACAACAAATTTTTTCCTGTTTTACCCACGGTATTTATTACCATTTCAAATTATTTTCTCAAATCCAATAAAATATGCATCAATTAATATGGGTAACATGGTAAATTATGCACTTCATTTATTATTTCTTAAGTGGCGTAAAAAATCAAAACGTGCCATGTAAAAGTGACCGGAGGAGAGGGAGTATAAAAAGATGAAAAGAAACTAATAGGAGGCAAACAACTGAAATATCTAGTTTATTTCTTCTGCCATGATCAACCAATTCTCACACAATCTCACACAATCTATTCCTAATTTCTCGCATGAATATGACTTCCACCAAACGTAATTTTTGGTATATCACATATTTAATTAGCAACATTTAATATTATAAAAGATATAATAATAAAATAATTTCATTTTATATTTATGGAATAATTATAGTATATTGCATATTTAATTATATAAATGGTATAAGATACATACATACTTTGGAATAAATATTTATAGAATAATATTGGTATAAATATTATATATTCAGAATTCTGCCAAAATATTGATATAAAAATTCTGGAGTGTATTATATGTTATAATTCAGTTTGTGGCATATTTATCGTATAAATATTACTATATGTTTGGAGTATGTTATATAGCTGTATGAATTTCATTTTGTATAATATAGTACTATTATATACAATATATATAAATGACATAATGTACATATATAAATAAGTATGTTCCATATAGTGATAGATATATACATATAATATATCTAACATAAACCATCAAAATCCTTACAGAATAATGGAACGCATGAAACACCATAAGATGCATTCAATGTTGGATATTACCAGATCAAGGAAGTGTGTCAAAAGTTCTTTAAGATGATAGAGAATGTCCCATGATTTATGAATCTTGTCTGGTTATTAATTATTTGCTTAATCTTTATAATATGCTATTAGTGTAAAAAGAATCTTTCATTTATGTAATAAATAAAGAATATTATTATTTTCTTAAATATTTTTTAAAAAGTGCTCACCCACGTAGATTCCTCAATATTTTATCCGCGTGAAAGTTCCTCCTGCATAAAAGATTAATATAACAATTGCAATTAAATGTCAAATTGGAGTTCCATATAAAAATATTTTTAGCATTATTAGGTTTAGTTTTGAGCAAAATTCATTTATAGTCCATCGGCCCAAACATATATCACCCGGTAGCCCAAAATTGTAATATACATTTTATAACCCAAAAGTAATTCTAGTGGCTAGCCATAACATCAACAAGCTGAGAAGAAAGAGGGTTGAGTTCATCAGTAGATTTGAATTTGAGAAAAATAAGCAACTGGTCACGGGTCGGATCATTTGAACCCGCTGCGATTAGACCCAACACTACTGGATCAACAAAGGGAAAAGACCATGTTGTTGTCCCCTTTAGTTAATATTGGAATTCTGCTGGAGGTGTACTGTGATTCTTCATTATTAGTCGAGTATCATTCTCCAATCCCACTTTACCCAAAAGAAAAAAAGAGGATTTATAGTGCATAGTGGAATAGACGATGTGGCTTCTTGTGTTTTGCGTTGAGTTTGATTGTGGCTTCTTGTGTTTTGCGTTTAAGGATACGCCTGTTTGGTTGCTGATCGATTCTTGAAGGTCCACTGTCATGGAGATTATTTGGGTATTTCTGTTTTTTGAAGAGTCAAAAAAGAAAGAGACACGTTTAAGTTTGAACAGTGTTTAAAGTCAATACTTAGCATATAAGTATGAAAAATAGACTGTTACTATACATAAAAATATAATAAATAGACTGTCACTATACAACATATATACAAAATAGACTGTCACTATATAAAAATATACAAAATAGACTGTCACTGTACAATTTATATACAATAGACTGTCACTATACAAAAAATATACAAAATAGACTATCGCTATACAAAATGTATACTAAATAGACTTTACTATACAACATATATACAAAATAGACTGTCACTATACAAAAAATATATAAAATAGACAGTCACTATACAAAACATATACAAAATAGACTGTCACTATATAAAAAATAGATATTTCGAGCTATTAGATATAATATGTTTGGGCCGAATGGCCATTTCGTGTAAGTGGAAAAAAATATAGGCTATTAAAATTTTGAGGGATTATAGAGGATAGTTTTCTCTTTAGTTTTGGACATGGCCAAAGTCATATGCGGTTACCTAAACATGTCCGTATTTTTACTTTAGCAGATCAACTTTATCACGATCCAAATCCTACCATAAGGGTCGTGATGACACCTAGTATCACGACCCAAAATTCATTAAAGGTCCGGACACCGCTGTCAGGCAAGTAAAAAATAAATACTTAATTTGGTTCTCATTTTAATATTTTTGAAATCATATTTCCTCCAATTAAGTAGTAAAAGGTGGAATTCACAGTGTAAATACTAATATTCTTAACAATTTTAATACGGAATAACCCATAATCACCCCAAAACCCAGTGTCACAAGTGCATGAGTATCAACTAGGAATGTAAAATAAAACACAGCATATATCCGGAATACAAATTTGGACAGGAGAAATATAAATACTCTGAAGGAGACTCTGCCGGCTGCGGGTTGTAATGTGGAATGCAGCTCACGTAAGTCCCCGCATGCATACACACCTCTGCTCCCACAAGGCCACTGGTCACATATGTACCTGTACAAAAATGTGCAACAAGTGTAGCATGAGTACCCAATCAACGTGTACCCAGTAAGTATCTAGCCTAACCCCGGAGGAGTAGTGACGAGGGGTTGACATAGACACTCACTAGTAGTCCAATAACATCAGGTATAGTAAAGAGATAAGTAAATATCAGGCAGAGTAAATAAATGAGGTAAATAAGTATAAATCACGTGTTACAAATCCCCCCTATTTACGAGGAACTCAAGCTCTCTATTAGAAATTCCCTCCTTAACCTGAGCATATATATAGTGGATCTTATCAGATAGATTGTCATAATCCAAATCGGGAAAATTCACAAATATACTGGCTTCTCGCCAAATATTACGCACGTTTCCATGAGGATATGATATAGGAAATGCCGAGGCGTACGGCCCGATCCAACATAAATATTTAAACTGTGTACTGCCGAGGGTTGAACGACCCGAACTATAGATACATCTATTAAACTGCCGAGGCGAATGACCCGCTCCCATGGGAGTGTGGTACATAAATCTTGCCGAGGCGAATGACCCGATCCCATAAGAGTAGTACATAAATCCTGTCGAGGCGAACGGCCCGATCCCATAAGAGTAAGAAACTTTGACGGGTCCTTGACCCCACTCACGAATAAACGTGTGAGTTGAAATTTCTTTAACAAAAACCTTTCAATGAAACATATATACCACGGAAACATGCCATAAGAGTAAAATTACTCAGTGACTAATCATGACCTCGTGAAGTCTCTACAATAGCAAGTCTAGTCTCAAGTAGTAATGTAAAACAAAGGAATTTAATAGGCGAGAGACTGCTCAGATAGTACACATATAGCATGATGTGAACCTAAGAATACCCGGACAATAACATGAACGTAGCTACGTACGGGCTCTCGTCACCTCGCGCGTACGTAGCCCCCACAACAAGTAGCACACATCAATATACAACACCTAGGGGTAATTCCCCCCCTCAAAGCCCCCCACAGAGTTAGACAGGAGACTTACCTTGCTCCGAAATTCCATAACCGGCTCCAAAGCCTCTCTAACCCCTCAAACCGATGCCCCTCGCTCCAAAACTAGTCAAATAAGATGCAACCCAATCAAAATATACTCTAATACTCATAATTAATCAATTTATAATAATTTCCAACTCCGCTCGAAAATCGATAAAGCAAACCCTGGGGCCCACGTGCCTGAATTTCAAAAATTTTCAAAAATAATTATTACCCATAATGTCACGAATTCAAATATATGATTTATTTCCAATTCCATGCCCACCTTCTGTGACATCGCAGCTGCGAGCTTCCTTCCGCTCCTGCGCTTTCTTCTGCTTCTGCGCCCCACGCTTCGCTTCCGCGCTTGCACAAGTGTGACCAAAACTCCGCACCTGCGGTCTTTCCCCTGGCTGACTTGCTCCTCTTCTGCGACCCCTGGGCTGCTTCTGCGGCTCTGCACCTGCGGCCAAAACCTCGCAGGAGCGGTTACACCAGGTGACAACAACTTTAGCATTTCATAAGGCCAAATCTGATCCGTTAACCATACGGAATCCACCCGAGGCCCCCGGGACCTTAACCAATTATACCAACACATCCTAAAATACATTACAAACTTGGTCGAGGCCCCAAATCATGCCAAACAACATCAAAACTACGAATCACCCTCCAATTCAAACCTAATGAACTTTGAAGCTTCAAACTTCTACTTTCGATGCCGAAACCTATCAAATCACGTCCGATTGACCTCAAATTTTGCACACAAGTCATAATTGACATTATAGACCTAATCTAACTTCCGGAATCAGAATCGGACCATGATATCAAAATGTCCCCTCCCGGTCAAACTCTTCAAAAACCTTCAAATTTCTAACTTTCGCCAAATGACCCCGAAGTGACCTATGGACCTCCAAATCCACTTCCGGACGCGCTCCCAATACCAGAATTACCATGTGAAGCTATTCCCAAACTAGAAATCCCAAACGGACATTGATAAATTTGAAATGCACTTCAACTCAAATTTATAAAAATTTTCCAAAATGCCAACTTTCATAATAGGCGCCGAAACGCTTCCGGGTTATCTAAAACCCGATCTGGACATACGACCAAGTCCAAAATTATCATACAAACCTGTTGGAACCTTCAAAGCCCGATTTCGAGGTCGTTTACTCAAAATTCACACTTTAGTCAATTCCTCCAACTTAAGGCTTTCGAAATTAGAATTTTCTTCCTAAATCAACTACGAACTTCCCGAAATTGAATTCCGACCACGCGTACAAGTCATAAGACCAGAAGTAAAGCTGCTCAGTGCCTCAAACCGCTGAACGACGCGCTAGAGCTCAAAATGACCGGTCGGGTTGTTACACCTAGTCTCTAAAACTAGGTAAGTCGTTCACTTAACAATATTTAAATAAACAGAACATGATATAATATGACATAGAGTTAATTTAAAAACAGAAATAGAGTCAATACAAGCCAAAGTTTAGGTGTTGGTATGAGAACTTTGCCGTGTGAGTGTGATATTGTGGCACAAAGTTCTTATCATGCAAGTGTGATATTGTGGCACGAGATCTTTGCCGTACGAGTGTGATATTGTGGCACGAGGTCTTTGACGTGTGAGTGTGATATTGTGGTACAAGGTCTTTCGTGCGACTGTGATATTATGGCACGCGGTTTTTTCCATGCAATAATAGTGCCAAAGTTTTCTCAAGGATATATGAGTTCACAAATTATCAACAAGCTGCACAAGGAATTGAACATAGTAAAATGCTGGACAAGTGTTTAACTAATAAAGCATTACTACGGCTAAAAAAAGTGTAGTGATCATGTTCACATAGCCATAAAGTGATCAAGCATGTTTCATATACAATACATCCTCAAATTAAGACATATTAATAGCCGAAGGTCTAACCTGGTCACAAGTCACACATAGCCCCTGTGTACACGCTCGTCACCTTGTGTACACGTTGGTTTTCACACAACATAAAGTAGACAATTAAGGCTAAATCCTAAGAGGTACCCCCTTCCCCCCAACAATGTTAGGCAAGCTACTTATCTCAAACAAGCCAAATCAATACTTTAAAAAGCCCTTGCGTCTCGAATCGGCCTTCAAACAGGTCAAATCCCAATCCAAGTAGTGAAAATCCCCTTAAAATTTTCCATAAATCTGAGCTTCCAATCTAAAAATATGATAAAATAACCCAAACCCTCGAAAATGATATCTTGTAACATTGGCCAACGATACCCTTTTGCGGGACCTACTTCGCGATCAACACTGGCCCAAAAATTAACCTTCGTGAATGCGGTTTGGCATACGCAAACGCGATGCATAAGCTCCACTGGCCTACACGAACGCAGTCCCCCACACGGGAACGTGAAGGCCAAAAGCTTGGGAACCCTATCCGACCTTCCCTTTACGCGAATGCGATGCCCAAGTTGCAAATGCGACACCTTCATCATGAATGCAAAGAGCGAAAATTTCAGCCACCAAAATACATTCCGTGATCGCGTGACTCCTTCCGCGATCGTAATGAAGGCACCAGTACCAGAAAATCAGCAACTCCAAATACGAGAGAAATGTGTATGAAACCCATCAAAACACACCCGAAGCCCTCGGGACCCATTCCAAATATACCAACAAGTCCTAAAATACAACACGGATCTACTCGAGGCCTCAAATCACATAAAATAACATCAAAACAAATAATTGTACCTCAATTTAAACTTAATAAGCTCATCCAAATTTTAGAATTCCAAACTTACGCTGAACATGCCTAAACAACTCGGAATGACCTCAAATTTTACACAAAATTTATAAATCACCATACAAACCTATTCTAAGGCTCAGAATCCTAAATGGACATCGATAACCACAAAGTCAACTATGGGTCAAACCTATGAACTTCTAAACCTTCAAATTGCCATCTTTCGCCAATTAGAGCCAATCAATCTAGGAAAATCCTAATCCAGATCCGGACATACACCCAAGATCAAAATCACCATTTGGACCTAAAGAACTATCAAAACTCTGATCCGAGGTCAAATACACAAAAGTCAAACTTGGTCAACACTTCTAACTTAAGCTTCCAAACTAGGAACTAAGTGTTCCAATTCAATCTAAAACCTCCCCGAAACCAACCCAACCATCCCCTCAAGTCACACAATAACAAATACGTATACGGGGAGCATCAAATAGGGAAACGAGGCTTGAATACACAAAACTACCGGCCGGGTCATTACATTCTCTCTCTCTCTTAAACAAACGCTCGTCCTCGAATGAGTTTAGAACCATACCTGGGGTATCAAAAAGGTGAGGGTATCTGCTATGCATATCATGTTCGGTTTCCCAAGTTGCCTTCTCGACCAGTTGACCTCTCCACTAAACCTTTATCGATGCAATATTCTTCGATCTCAGCTTCCGAACCTGCCTATCCAAAATAGCCATCATCTCTTTATCATAAGTCAAATCCTTGTCCAACTGTACAATGCTGAAATTCAACACATGTGACGGGTCGTCATAATACTTTCGAAGCATGGAAACATGAAATAACGGATGGACTCTCGATAAGCAGGGTGGCGAAGCAAGTATGTAGGCCACCTCACTAACTCTTTCTAGAACCTCAAAAGGACCAATATACTGAGGGCTCAACTTTCCCTTCCTCCCGAACTTCATCACACCCTTCATGGGTGAAACTCTAAGTAAAACTCTCTCACCCACCATGAATGCCACATCATGATCTTTCCTATCAGTATACCGCTTTTGCCTGGACTGCGCTGTACGAAGCCGCTCCTAAATCAATTTCATCTTCTCCAAAGCATCACGAACTAAATTAGTGCCTAATAACCTAGCCTCCTCAGGCTCAAACCAACGAACCGGAGAACGACATCACGTCCTATATAAGGCCTCATACAGAGCCATCTGGATACTCGACTGGTGTTGTACCCTATTTTGCACTAGTCAAAATAAAATACAACTAATGATTCATCTAAGGTTGATAAAAGAGAGTCGCTACCTAATATTTAAGGTATATTAAGGTACCTATAAGTCTGTAAACTTATTAGTTATTCTAAGGGGAAGGTGTTAGGAATCCCTTAAAATCTACCTGAGGTAGCTCCTTAGGCTTAGGCTAGGTTCGGAGAAGTAAGGGTCCATACTCTACTTAGTCAGGTATTTAAAGTCCGTAAAATATTCCATGTCTAAGGTTCACTATTTAAAAATGAGGGTGTGTACGCACTTTGAAAAGAGATTACAAGCTTGGTTTTTACAAAAGTTACTTTTGAAATGTGTATAATTATGAAGTTGAAAAGCTGGATATATCTAAAAAAATCTTGTAAAAAGGAATTCTTGTTTGAAAGAGAGTTAGGTGTATGAGATTTGGTAAGGTGAAGAATTATTTTAAAACATACCTTAAGTGAGAATACTTCACTTGAGAATCGATTATAAAGAAACATTGCATTTTTTTGAAATTCCCGTTAAGATCCCCCCGTTTGTAAGAGTCGGTTGTTTTTGGCTTTTATTTTATGAAAAAACAGCTTTGGAATAATCTTTCGTGATTCTAATTTTTTAAAGGGGGGGTTTTATATGCCATGGAAATATGTCAAAAATACACACTCGTTGAAAGTTGTTAGTGATAAGAAGGTAGAACATTATTGTTTTTAAAAATACAAGTTTCTAAATCAGTTAGTGATCAAATATTGACAAGCTTAAAATGAGCAGAATTTAACTTGATTTCTTTTTACCTATATGCTTTGGGTTTGACTACGTTTCCTACACAATCAATATATTGAAATTATCTAATAATAGTGTTAGTCATTCAAGAGTGTATACATATGCGACATATCAGATAGTAGTGAAATAAGTTCGAAATAAATAAGGAAAAATAGACTGGACTCTTGGTGATCAGTGTCTGGTAGGCTTAATCAGGCCCAATAGCACTTGGGCTGAGCGATGGACATCCTATGCATGACAGAGGAACAACTGGACTGAACTTTCCCAATTGAACTCAATAGTCCCAAGTCAAACATGCACAAAAATAAAAGAAAGGGGTCATTAGCGTATATCTAATAAGATATAGATTTAAGCAAATAATAAAGGATTAAGGAATGAAATAAACAAATTTTATTTCATGTTAATCCTATAAGGATTAGTAGAAGTTACTGATTAATGGCTTGGGGTGAGCCCTTGTTTAGGGACAAAATACCCTTGTGAACTCCTGGCACTTTAGAGTTCACGAGGGTCTCACAGACCACGAGCAGTGCTTGTTTCAGGGAAAAGTACCTCATCCACAAACTAGGTTTCACACCCAAATACTATTAACAATCTACTTCTAGTCCTACTCAAAGGTTTAAAAACAAATAAAAAAGGCTAACAGAGGAACAAACAATAGGTACAGGAATCATGGTGAAACTTTTAAAAAGTTCAAACACACAAAGTTTGAAGACTGTGGATAGATAGGATACTACAGTTCATCATCAAAGCATAGAAGCAGTCAAGGGCACAATATTGACTTAAGAGGAATCATATCTGGATATATAAGTAGGCATGAGATCACTGTGATGATATAGCCAAACAAAAGTACAAGCGACAGACATGTTTTACCACTTATAGAGTTTAGACTTAGAAAGTGTTATAGATAAGTGTCACACAGAGGTGGGCATAGATGTATGCTCTATTGGTTTCACTATGGGTTTGGTATTTCAGAATTCTTTTTAAATGAGTTCAGGTCATAAGGACTGTCCACATGTATTTCTAAAGCCTTAGCATAGTTAACAACAGACATACATTTCACTGGAATCTTATTACCTAACAGTTAGGTTAATGATGCTCACTTAGCATTCCTAAAAGGCATGTCAATTTACAATAGGACATCAACTAGGGATAAGTTAATCTAGCCTTCCATAGAGACTAATTATAACAACACAGATGTCTTCAACTTTTTCAGCTATCAGATTTAAACAAACTTCAGACAATGACACCAGCATGTATAAGATAGAAAGTAATGGCATTTCACTTTAACTTGTAAGACAGATAGATCACAATAAACCAACATTTAGACATGTAGGTAAGATTACTAGCATAGCATAGCAACATAACTCAATTTATGATTTATATACCAGTTATGATGAGAGACACATAGAGATCAGGGTAGTGTGAGGTCATGATTAAGTCCAACTATTAAAGTCACAAGCATTAGACATTATAAACATTAGGAACAAATCTTCCTAGTGAGAGATATTCACAAGTACAGACCAATGTAAGACTATAACAGAGTCATGATCATGGTAGGTAGAGACTAACATAGAGGTATAAGTGTACAATTCCTCAATCCTAAAGTCATGCATGGTCTATGAGCACAGTATAATTAACATGACAAATGTCCACTCAGACATGGAGAGTATTAATATAATAGTAATAGTTTCACAAAACTTAAACAACTATCAAATAGTAAGTATCAACATTCACTATAGAGATTTATCCTAGCCAAGTCATATTCAGTCATGTGTGCAGGTTCCCTAACCCATTAGGAAGGTTTATTGTATATTTACAAGTTAATTGCAGAGAACACATAGAGGTTATTCTGTTATAATAATATGAGAAGATTATTAATTAGAGTCCAAACAAGCCATCATGGAGATAGGAATTGAATCTAAACAACCATGATATTACAAGTATCAAAAATGGCTTAGTGTTCTCAAGAGGATCTTAAAGATCTGATTTTATTCAATTTGCATCTAAAGAACCAGTTACTAGACGACATATCACATGCAACATAGTTAATATAGGACTTAATTAATCATGAAGCTTTAACAGGATCTAAAAGTAACATCTATGCATAGAACAAGTAGGTCATCCCTCACATACTTATCAACCAAGAGTATTAGGGCAGCCAAGTTAAATGCACAACATGGAATAAATGGGATATATTTGTAAGATCAATATTATACCATAAATAGTAGGGTTAAGTAAAATGGATGTACAAGGACACAGAATTATTCAAGGACATGATTCAACTAGCTTAGCAGACATGACAATGTTCATGCAATCATCATTAACATAAAGTCTAGTATAGTTAGTCGTGAGGAAACTTAATAGGGTTTAGTCATGAGAGAATGTCGATTCAAAACATTTCCAACTAGCTAAGTCATGATAGATCAAATTCATTAACAATATAAGTTGATAACAGTACCGAGAACAACATAATTTAATCTGAAAATTTATGACTTAACAATAAGGATTGAATACCAAGACAGGGCATAACATGTATAGTATATATCACAAACAACAAGTGATTGACAAGGAAAAAATTGTGAACACATGACTACACAATTAAAATACGATAAAGGGGGTCAGTGTGCACTGACCTTCTGCAGGAAAGCAAACTAAGTAAGAGCAAATAGTCGCTTAAGGATTCAAACTCATAGCCAAAACCTAGTAGTTGTACTCGAACAAGAAGAAAAGAAAAGAGATTAAAATAGAAGCTCTGAACTTTTTGTAACGACTGACCCGCATTTTTGAGATTTAGCATTCCGTTTAGTGGTTCGAGGTCTTGAATGGCTTTATATTATGTATTACGACTTGCGTGTATGGTCGGATTCGATTTTCAGATGTTTTGGGATTGATTTGGATGATTGATTCTTATTTTCAAAGCTTAAGTTGGAAATATTGACCGAGGTTTTGACTTTTGTGAAAATGACACGGAACGGTATTTTGATGGCTCTGATAAGTTCATATAGGGATTTTTGACTTGGGCGTATGCCTAAAATTGAATTCGCAGGTCCCTAGGTCGATTTGGTATGTTTTGCCGAAATTTGGCAATTTGAAGGTTTAGAAATTTCTTAGGCTTAACTATGGTTTGACTTTATGGCTATCAGGTTTGGATTTTGATTTTGAGACTTGGAATAGGTCCTTTATGCTATTTGGATCTTGTCTGCAAATTTTGGCGTTATTCCGAGTTGATTTGATAGGAATCAGACGCGTGGTTATGTTTTGTTTTTAGAAGTTCTTAAGTTTCAATGTAAATTTCATGCATTTTGATCTCCGATTCGTGGTTTTAGATATTATTTTGGTGTTTTAATCAAGTGGGCGAGTTTGTACGATATTTTTATACTTGTGTTGATATTTTGTGTGGAGCTCCGAGGGCTCGGGTGAGTTTCAGATACTTTTTAGAGCAATAGAAAGAGTTTCAGGTTGCTAGTTTATGGTCAGGTGCAACAGGTCTCGCAAATGCAAGATATGGTTCACATTTGCGATGTCTTCATCACTTTTGAGAGGTCTGGAGATGTTGGATATTTTCGCATTTGCGATGTCATTTTTGCAAAGCCTTAGTCACATTTGCAATAATGGTTGGGCAGTGGCAGGTTCTTATTTGTGATGGGCCATGCTTCACATTTATGCAAATGTTTGTTGCTTTTGCGATATCTGGGTGGACTTGGCAGTGCTCGCTTTTGAGAACAATGGGTCGCATTTGCGAACCCTGGGTCGCAAATGCGACTTCTGCAGTTGAACATAAGGGTTGAATTACAGGACTTAACTTTATTTTGTCATATTTTGGAACCCTAGACTCGGTAGGAGGCGATTTTGAGGAGGGAATCTTATACACAATCATTGGATACGTGATTTTGATCAATGTTCAATTATATTACATGATTATATATGAGATTTAATATCTAAATCCTGGGATTTGAAGGGAACTCTTGGGGAATTCTGTCTATGTTTTGAAAAATGAAAATATTGGATTTGAGAGTCGAATCAGACTCGAATTTTGAAACAAAATACATATATAGACTCGCGGGGTTATGGGTAGTCAAGATCTACCCTTGGACTCGGGTTTTGACCGGGCGAGCCCATGGTTGACTTTTCTTGTTTTTTGAGGAATTGTACAATGATCATAGCTTTACTTATTGGAATTGATTTTTCTTGCATTATTTGATATTATTAAGTCAATTTTGGTTAGATTTGAGCCGACTGGAGGTGAATTGTAAAGGAAAAGCTATTTTTGAGTGTTGATTTGGCCTAGTTGAGGTAAGTATCTTGCCTAACTTCATGTGGGGGAATTACCCCGTAGGGATTGGTTTGATTGCATTGTTTGATTTATGTGGAAGACGAGTACACGAGGTGACCAGTGTGTACACGACCTTATATATAAAAATTGACTGGTTTAGACTCTTAGGATTCTTTCATGCATTTAATTGAAGTTGTCATATCATGATATAATTTCCATTGTTAGAATTACTCTTACATGCTTTATTTGAAGTTGTTAGTACATGTTTTATTTTTTATTGTCAAATATACTCTTATATGCTTTAATTGAAGTTGTTGCCTCTTTTATTGTCATGTTATCTCTTTCAATGTTGGTTTGTTTTTATTTGAAGTCATTATTACTAGTTATTTCTTTCATTGTTGAGCTTATTCCTCTGCTTTATTGTGTTGCTGTAATTCTTGTGTTGATTTACTTGCCGTATTCCAATGTTATTATTGTTGTTGTTGTACTCAGTATTGTTGAGCCGTGGGCTATGTGTGGTTGTGGTATTGAAATTGTTGTTATGGAAATGTTGTGGCTTATGGGCACATATGGTGCGATTTGTTATATTGTGTTGTGATATTGTTTGCACATGTGAGATTGTTGAGAGTATTGTCGGGGTGTTTGCACGTGAGTTGTCCGTGTTTTTGTTATCATTGATATTTACACATACGGCAAGACAAGTAGAGCTATATATATGTTGGGTTTGCGCCTGTGGCGAGACAAGGTGGGACAATTATTGATGCGTATGTGGCGAGACAAGGCGGGCAATTACTTTACTGTTGTGCATGCGGCAAGACAACGTGGGCTACGTCAGGGATGATTTGTGATAGCCCAGGGGCATTCTTATTAATGATACTTGTGTGGTGGTGTGACTTTATATTGTGTGTGTCATGCATATTACGGGTTATTGTTGTGTTATTTCCAATAAGCTACTCGATTTCTCTGATTCTTACCAGTTGACTTGGGCTACGCTAGTACACTTGCACAAGCATACACCATAACATGTCACCTATATTAGTCCAGGAGTATGAATCTCGATGTTTATTTATCATATACATGTATTCTTGTATATCTACCTTCTGTGTGAGGGTTGGACTGTTGGCACGTGAGTTGTTCGTACAGATATGAGATATTGTTATTATTGGCACGTGAGTTGTCCGTGCGGTTATAAGATATTGTTATTGTTGGCACGTGAGTTGTCCGTGCGGGTATAAGGTTATTGTTAATGGTATTGGCACATGATGTCACGCTCCGAAATTAAGGAGCGCGACCGGCGTTCAACCGAGTGAACCCAGTCGAGCAAGCCTATGTTACATCAACCTCTCATCATAACTCATGCTTGATTTATCAAAACATAATTAAATCATGACTTTCATATTTGAATGCATTTGGCTCAATGGCCCGAAATTATTATTTTTCTTTTCTTTTCTTTTTCTCTCGTGATGGGTACATAACTTCATAAATATTTATGAACATAATTACATGACGAAACTCAAAAACTTAAGTACATGACCCACAATGTACATGGAGCTTCTATGACAATAGATACCTAAGTACATAAAACCAACTAGACTCAAATGCCCACTGGAATTGTAGCGGGCTCACCATAATCTGCTGCGCAGAAGATTCTTATCAAAGATCCATATCATCATGTAGAAGTATACCTGCATCCATTAAAAGATGCAGTGCCCCCGACAAAAGGGACGTTAGTACTGTCGAATAGCACTAGTATATATAGCTAAAAAATCCTCTTTCAAAATAGAATGCCAATATGATCTATACATGGAACACATAATATAAATTAATTGAAACAACATGGACGAACAAGGCCAATAAAAATGGCACGTAATGTCTGCATTAACAATGCGTCTCACTAGACCGTCCATATCCCTCTCTTATCTTACACCTATACATTTCATAGACCGTTCATAGGATTCCATAGACAATACACCTATGTGTCTCATGGACCGTTCATAGGATTCACATATATCATACAATAAACCTGTGCATTTCATAGACCGTTCACAATGTTTACTTACACAATACACTTGTGCGTTTCATAAACCGTTCACAGTATCATCTATACAGTACACCTGTGCATTTCATAGACCGTTCACAATGTTTACTTACACAATACAAATACACTTGTGCGTTTCATATACCGTTCACAATGTTTACTTACACAATACACCTGTGCATTTCATAGACCATTCACAGGATTACATATACAATATAAATACACCCGTGCATTTCATAGTCCGTTCACTGTGTTTACTTATACAATATACCTATGCGTTTCATAGGCCGTTCATAAGATTTAATATACAATGCAAATACACTTGTGTATTTCATAGACCGTTCACAGTGATTTCATAACATGATATACCTATGCGTTTCATAGACCGTCCACAGGATTTCATAACACAATATACCTATGCGTTTCATAGACCGTCCATAGGATTTCATAACACAATATACCTATGCATTTCATAGACCGTCCATAGGATTTCATAACAAGATATACCTATGCGTTTCATCGACCGTCCATAGGATTTCATAATACAATATACATATGTGTTTCATAGACCGTCCATAGGATTACATATACAATATAAATACACCCGTGCATTTCACAGACCGTTCACAGTATTTACTTATACAATATACCTATGCATTTCATAGACCGTTCATAGGATTTTATATACAATGCAATTACACATGTGCATTTCATAGACCGTTCACAATGATTTCATAACATGATATACCTATGTATTTCATAGACCGTCCACAGGATTTCATAACACAATATACCTATACGTTTCATAGACCGTCCATAGGATTTCATAACACAATATACCTATGTGTTTCATAGACCGTCCATAGGATTTCATAACAAGATATAACTATGCGTTT
Organism: Nicotiana tomentosiformis; assembly: GCF_000390325.3. Lineage (NCBI taxonomy): Eukaryota > Viridiplantae > Streptophyta > Magnoliopsida > Solanales > Solanaceae > Nicotiana > Nicotiana tomentosiformis. The sequence continues at coordinate 65,855,528 of NC_090817.1, forward strand.
CATAGACCGTCCATAGGATTTCATAACACAATATACCTATGCGTTTCATAGACCGTCCATAGGATTTCATAACAAGATATACCTATGCATTTAATAGATCGTCCATAGGGTTTCATAACACATCATTATGCATATAACCATGTATAAACTCAAAGCGACATGATTAACATTACTTTTAAGATCGTAAGTTCCCGGATCATTGAGACACTTCATGTTCATGCTTATTATGGAGAAACATAGCTCATTACATTAGCACATGTATGGTGAATCAACAGGCCAATTTCAGTGGCACATGGCCCAAATTCGTTTTCATAAGATTTATTATCATTTAGCATAGGACATCTCTCTTCCACCTCATATATACACTCTTATCAACTTATAGTCATTAGCTATGTTCATGATTCTTGGGGACTTAACATCGAAGTCATTTACATTAATTATTTTAGTAGCATACATACTATGATAGAATCCATAGAGACATACAACACCTCATAATTCTCATTTTGGAAAACGACAACATTTCATGTTCATACCATCACTAACTTGTACTTGCCATAGGTGATCATAGGACATCAAGAATATTTAAAATATTTAGGAATGCTATAGCCTCTCCTCATGAGGGCGTAAGAGCTTATAACGCATTGGAAACATAAGTACAAATACATTCGTCTCATAACCTTCCCCACCATATATCACTTCACAATTACTTTCAACTACTTACAACATCACTATTTCATTGGCTCCCTTGGTCATACATATTCTTATTCATTCATGGCACTGTGGCCATATATCATATTCTACACTTTCATTTCCTCCCTTTCATAGATCATCATCATAATTATCAACAAGTAGAATATTACGAAATTCATAACTTTAAGTTCATTAGTAATGAAGGCTTTAAACACAATAGATTTCTTTCCAATAAATGAAGTAAAATGATTGGCAATCGAAGCACAAGTTAAGATCATACACAATTTCCACTCACGAATGTGTAAGAACACAAAACACATTGAAAAATACTTACAAAGCATAGCATTAGCTAAAACAGCCACATTTGGGTCACTTGAGTTCATAAGCTTTTAGCCAATTATATTATCGAAGTAAATTTTGGAATAGTTGGGTCAAAGCTCATTTCATAATCTTTCTCACATTATTTCATTTCATTGGCACCATTGGCCATAAGTATAACTCTCACTATTGGCATGTTGGCCACACTTTATATCCCCAATTCACTTATTTCACTTCCAACCATCTTTATAGGTCATCAACAATAAGACATTTCCAATCAAGACTTTAGGTACACATATGAGCAATTAAGAGTCTTAAGAATATTGAATTTTCTCACACAATTTGGCATACTAGCTTTCATTTGAAATACGATTCAAAGACATAGCATTTTAATACATATATCATTCCCGAACACATTCCCAAAGGGTAACATTATGTGATAGGAACATTCGAGACAAGTTTTGATTACACAATTCTCATCACTTTGCTTATTCGGGACAATCGAATTTATTGGGAACAACTCGGAATATAGAATAAGGAACTTGAGACAACCATACTTGGAGCTTAAGGGAACATCATGGAATTCAATTCCAAGAGAGAAAGTTTAACCAACACACCTTGATGGAGCTCTTTAGTGATATTAAAACCACCAACTACTCTTACAACTTCAATCTACATCAACATAATTCAATGGGACCAATATTAGTAACAAATTCCATAATTTAGGCAATTTATCAAACACCTAGTAGGCATGAATCTCTACATCTCTTAACCATATAATTAGTTCATCTAACTACTACCATTTACCAGAAATTTATCCCACCATCATTCTTAAACAATTATTAACTTCCAACATCACATACATGACCATCCATCCACACCCAACCAACAAAATTCCATCAAATAATTACCTTTCCATCTCTATAATGGTTATGTATTTAAATTGGGAACTTATGGCTTCTAATCACCATATACTAAGTTATAACACATATTCCATACATAAATAATCCCCATATATTAGTTAGAGATGGTAGACATACCTCTTGTAGTGAGACTCATGAAAATCCCAACTTGTAGTGTTCTTGACCAATTTGGGGATTTGGCCGCGCATCTGGCACAGGTCCAGTAAAATGGCCATAACTTTCTGTATACATATCCAAATGATAAACAGTTTGAAGAGTTGGAAACTAGATTCAAAGGGATTTAATTTTATAGGTAGATCACCACCTAAGTCATTATATTGAGGGATTTATATTCATTTGAAGTTGGGTCTTGTGCCAATTGAAACATCCTTTCCACTTAATGTGTCCAACTTGTTCCACACAAGTCCTTGCCATTCCCAAAACTCCTTAGTATGTTCCAACACACCTTAAACATACATTATAAATTAAACATGATGTGGCTCTATCCTATAGGTCTTCTTTAATACTCAAATACTTTATTCCCAGATACCGTTGGCGCACTTAAAAAAAACTTAAATCATTAGGAAATTTTTACGGGGCCTTACACATGAGTTGTCCGTGCAGCACGTAAATTGTCTGGACAGTTGTGATTAATAAAGTGGGAATGAGATACCGTGTGATTATGATTCGTGAATTGAGAATATAAGGTGTGGTACCTCAGAGTGATTCTGGTATAAACTTTGTGAAAGAATGGTCAATTAACTGGTTGTCATTGTTTTTCCTTAATTGGTTTCACTGGTACTTTAATTGTGTTCCGTTTACTTGTTGCATTATCACCTTCTTTTCTCCTTGTTGCTATTTGCTACTTCTCCCATTCTTTGCTAGCGTTATATTGTTATTCTGTTTATGTTCAACTTTGTACTGATATTTGTTCTTCCGTCTGCATTATGTTAGTATTTGGTACAGGTTATTATGTCTAGTAGGTGTCTTGACAGTACCTCATAACTACTCCATCGAGGTTAGTCTTGATACTTACTGGGTAACTCCGTGGTGTACTCATACTACGCTTACTGCACATTTTGTACAGATCCAGGTACCTCAGAGTATGCCGACCGTTAGTTACACTTGTTGCTATGGAGACTTCAAGGTACACCTATTTGATGTTCGTAGGCCTCGGAGTCACATTCTTCTATTGCTTGACTACTGTTTATATTTATCTCAAATAGAGTTGTACTTAGAGACTGCTAGTGCACTTTTCTATAGAGCTTATGACTCAGTTTCACCAGGTTTTGGGAATATTGTAATTGTTATTCAGTATTGAAGTATTATGAGATTTATCAGCTTTATTTAATGTTCTTAGTCGTTATTTCTTGCATATTCTCTTGTTTGTTAAGCTTACCAAGTCTTAGAGACTAGGTTCCATCACGACTACCTCCGGTGAAATTTTGGGGTCGTGACAAGTTGGTATCAGAGCTTTAGGTTCATAGTTGCTACGAGTCATAAGCAAGTTTAGTCTAATCTTGCAGATCGGTACAGAGACGTCTGTACTTATCATCGAGAGGCTTCAGAACTATTAGGAAACTTCACTTCTTTCATTCCTATCGTGCGAGTTTATTGATTTCGAAGTTTGATCCCTTGTCATTCTATTCTATCACAGATGTTAAGGACATGAGCTGCAGTTACCGATGATGTTGCTCCCAGAGCCGGTGTTGTTAGAGGCCGGGGCAGAGGCAGAGGCAAAGGCAGAGGAAGAGGCATAGGTAGGGGCTGAGGAAGAGCATGTGCTACAGCTAGAGCAACAACCGAGGAGCCACTAGTAGCTCCGTTGGGAGACAGGCACCAGAGGCGCCTGTTTCTACCCCGGACTTCAGGAGACTTTTGCGCAGTTCCTAAGCATGTTTTTGCATTGGTTCAGGCAGGATTGATTTTGGTTGCACTAGCTACTTCACAGACTGGGGGAGGAGCTCAGACTCCCATCGCCCGTAGTCCAAAGCAACAGGCTTACATTGGCCAGGTTTCAGGTGTTATGCCAGTACAACTTGTTATTTTGGTTCAGCCTGAGGTCAGGCTGGAGGCATCGAAGGAGGAGCATAAGAGGTTTCAGATGTTCAAGAAGTATGATCCTCCTACTTTCAGTGGCATACCTATCAAGGATGCACAGGGTTTTCTAGAGAAGTTCCATCGTATGGAGGTGAGGGAAGTTAATTTTACTACATTTCAGCTATCAGGGGCAGCATATAGGTGGTGGCAGGCATATGAGGAGGGTAGGCCAGGTGATGCAGCGCCGCTCACTTGGACCTAATTTTCAGAGATAATTTTAAGGGAGTTTGTTCCCCAGACCCTCCGGGATGCGTGGCGCACAGAGTTTGAGCAGCTGCGCCAGGGTAATATGTTAGCGTCAGAGTACGACATCAGATTTAGCGAGTTGTCTCGACATGGACCTACCTTGGTTCCTATAGTTAGAGAGCGAGTCAACAGATTTATCGAGGGGCTCCGTTATGGTCTTAGATTTAGCATGGCCCGACAGTTGGAGACTGATACACTATTTTAGCAGGTTGTAGAGATCGCTCGGAGGATAGAGGGTATACGGGGCCAGGAGAGGGAGGACAGGGAGGCTAAGAGGCCTCGTGGATGGGGAGGATCTACTGACCCCTATTTTGGAGGTAGGGCGCGCCATGGTAGAGGTTTTGCGGGTCAGCTAGTTCAGTTTGCACTTCAAGCTTTACATTGTGCTTCAAATATACATGGGTCCTAGGGTACCCATACCAGACAACATCCCCAGCCACGTCAGTAAAGAGGCTACTTTGAGTGTGTGGATACCAGCCATATGGTGAGAGACTATCCAGACTCCAGATGGGTGTGCCACAACAAGGTATTCAAGATTTGGGTTTTGCTCCAGTTGCCGCTATACCTGTACCTCCAGCTAAGGGTGGAGGTCAGGCGGGTAGAGGTCGCTCTAGAGGGGGAGGCCATTCCCACTGTTATGCTTTTACTGGTTGGACTGAGGTTACTACACCAAATGATGTCATTATAGGTATGGTTTCAGTTGGTTATGGAGATGCATTAGTATTATTTCGATTCGGTCCCATTTATTGGTAAGATTCATCCTACCTTGCTTCATATGTGGTTATGTTTCGTGATTCTTGTACTCTGTTCATGTGTTCACGCCAGTTAGGGAATTATATTGTGATAACCCGTGGCTATCATTCTAACTGGTCTCTATTGAGGGTCATAAGTCTTGGGTGGGCTTTCTGTTAGTTAATATAGTAGGTTTTGATGTGATATCCGGGTGGTTTGGCCCCGACTTGTGATTTAGGTGCTCTATAGGTATGGAAAGTCTATTACATGTTGTGGTTTTATCCTACAAGATTGAGTTAGTAGAAGGTTTTTAGTCGTCAGGATATTTATCTTGCTTGTGATTCCGAGTTGAGGATGGGAACCTTGTGCTCCTTGTGGATAGGTGTGTTTGTACCGGGCTAGGTACATCGGTGGGGTCATGTTAGGATGAGGTTCGTTATGGTTATTGCGTGTGTTTTGATTCTTCCTTATGGGATAGATTTGTAGTATCTTAACGATGGGGAGTTGTACCTGTTGGACTTGATTGATAGATCTCTCATATGTTTCTCTTTCCATGTTCAGTTGTATTCGAGTTGTGCTTGTTAGGTTTGGACTACGATGTATGTTCCCAGGTGGCGTTTGATGTGGCTTGTTGGTCAAGTGAGTAGTTATGAGTTTCACATGTTTCTTGCATCACTATCAGTGTTGGGAAGGTTTGGAACAAGGTTTTAGTCGATATGAGACTATTACCGGCACCGGGTTTGGCAATGGGGAGATATTGTGGTCATAGTTGTTGCTATGAGAATATGCTTGATGTGTCACGTCATCTGGTTATACCTTGTGGATGTATGCATAAGTTGTTACAGCTAGTTGAGAATTTTATAGTGTGTTTGTGTGATAATAGGGCCTTTGGTGGATGAGCAAATTTGGTTTAAGATTTATAGGCATGAGTGAAAGGAATGATCTTCGGTTGAGATGATGTCATCAGTTTTATGTAGATTGGGGTGATGTGGGATCACCCGTATGTATGTGTATGATGAGTTTGTACAGTGATTTGATGGTATTGGAAAGACACTTGGCACGTTCGAGGATGAACATTTGTTTAAGAGGGGGAGAATGTAACGACTCGACCGATCATTTTGAGCTTTAGCGTTCCGTTTAGTGGTTCGAGGTCTTGAGTGGCTTCATATTGTGTATTATGACTTGTGTGTATGGTAGGATTTGATTTTCGGATGTTTTGGAATTGATTTGGATGACTAATTCTCATTTTAGAAGCTTAAGTTGGAAATATTGACCGAGGTTTTGACTTTTGTGAAAACAACCTCGGAGCGGTGTTTTGATGGCTCCGATAGGTTTGTATATTGATTTTGGACTCAGACATATGACCTAAATTGAATTCGGAGGTCCCTAGGTCGATTTGGTATGTTTTGTCGAAAGTTGACAATTTGAAGGCTTAGAAATTCCTTAGGTTTGACTTTAAGGCTATCGGGTTCGGATTTTGGTTTTTGAGAGTTCAGGGTATACCTGCTCGACGCTTGTAGGCCTCGGAGTCACCTTCTTCTATTGCTTTACTACTGTTTATCTTTATCTTAAACATAGTTGTATTTAGAGACTACTAGTGCACTTTTCTGTAGAGCTTATGACGCAGTTTCACTGGATTTTGGGAATATTATAATTGTTAATAAGTATGGAGGTATTATGAGACTTATCAGCTTTGTATGATGTTCTTAATCATTATTTCTGGCGATTCTCTTATTTGTTAGGCTTACCAAGTCTTAGAGACTAGGTGCCATCACGACTACCTCCAGTGGGATTTTGGGGTCGTGACATTTTTTGAACAATAGGGAATTCTCAAAATTTTAATGTTTATATCTGTATTTCTTCGTGTATTTCTGATGGTCTTAGATGAGTGGTTGTCGAAGATATTGAATGCCCTTTTTATAGTGACATTCAAGTCCTAGGGTTTTGACTGATTTTAAAAATTAGTGGGGTGTGACGATGGGGTGGATGACGATAGCAAGCAGATGAAAATCAAAAAGAAAAGAGGGGAAAATAGTGTAGGATTTACCTGGGCACGAGGTGGTCGACTGTTGAAGCCATTGGACCATCAGTCAAACCCTAATGTCTAGAGGTCATTGCATTTGGCCTCTGAACATCAAATAATGATGATGAAGTTGAAGATAATGGTCATGCATGCTTCGATTTGACGGAACAGAGGAAGGGCGATGATATACCCATGTATCGATAGGTTTAGGGTTTCTGGGGGTTCATAGTTTGAATCAAAGTGATGAAATGGGAAAGTTTCAAGCGGGATTCACGGTTAGGAGGGACAAAAAGGATGATTTGAGGTCACATTTGTGACCTTGCACAAATTTGTGCAACTTTTTTGGACTGATGTGGTTAATGGGGATGAGAGAAACGAGAGGAAATTGGGAAATGAGGGCGGCTGGGTAGGTTGAAAGTGATTTGGGTTTAGAGGGTCGTCGCTAGGTTAAAAGTGGGAGACGGGATCTGGGTCGTTGGATCGTTTGATCAACGGCCCTGATAATTTAAGGCATAAAGATTAATAAAAGGGTTTTATTATAAAAAAGGATGGTCGTTGGATCCCTATAATCCAACGGCGGAGATGAGGTCTCATCTAGAATTAAAGAAAGGAGAAAAATGGAGATTAATCACAGACCGCTGATAGTTAAATCAACGGTCTGGATCTGATTGTGTTTTCTCTGTGAGTGTGGAAGACGGGTGACGTGGCAAACTGTTATTGGCTCACATAGATTGACATGGATTGACAAATTGGGCTTGTGTATTTGAGCCAGTAACAGTGGAAATAGGATTTAAACCATAACCACTTTGAGTTTTGTTAATTAATTGCAATTGTAGCCTTTTGAGCTTTGAACCCCTTTAAAGATTAACTTAATTAAACTTAACTAATTCTAATTAAATGTGATAAAATATAATCACCAAATATATTATAAATTACTGTAACTAATTATTTATTTAGTAAAACACTTAATTTATTAGATTATGAAACTAATTTTGGATTAATTAAAGTAATAAAAGTGATATAATTATAAATCAAAGGTTAATTCATTAAATTAATTGTAAAACTTATTTATTAAAATATAAAGATTATTTTAATAATTTCAAAATAGTAGGAGTAATATAATTCATAAATATCTAATACCAAATTATTAATTAAACATTGTTAATTATTTCCTATTATATTTTAAGAAAAATTAGTATTATTGATTTGGAAATATTTTACCACATTTATTTCAAATCACTAAGCACAAATAATTTAATTTTAAAAGGGAGGGTCAAAATTGGTCGTCAATAGCTGCCCCTCTTTAACCGGAGACAATGAAAGAGTTTGCTCGCAAAGAAATTGACTTAAAGATCAATTTTGTCCTGACTCTAGGCTTGTATTGCAAGAATGATATATGGATTTGGGAAAGATTATGAGTTGTGAGAATAACGGCTGAATTCTAGCTTTGAATCAACTACATACCTCGGGCTTAACGAGGATCGGGCCTCATGTAGTTCTGGAATGATGATTTGGAGAGGGTGGTGCTTGCAGGAGTTGCCCCGGTATCATGTTATGACGATATTGCAAGACGAGTAGATCTTGGAACCTAGAGTGACTCCACAAATTGTAGCTTGATTATGAGACTTGAAAGACTTGACGATTTTGGAGTTCTACTGATCGAACTGATTGGAGTTGGATCCTTGGCTCGCTTATTAGTTTGTTGTTCCTCATAGCGGTGTAACTTGGTTTGTTGCTTAGAATAAGTTTCACGTCGTAGTGTTTGAACCTGAAAAAGAGCTTACACATATACCCATATATCGTAATGCAAATACGTTTAGATATGATGTAAATAATACAGGAATGATGATGCCTGACTGCCGACTAGCGGTTATTTAGGAGGGCAACGAGACGTTTGAATCTGAAGTCTTCGAGCTCTGGAGCATTATTTGGGATGCCAAGGATGGGCCTTTGAATTTGAATTGATTGTTAGCCAGGCTGTATACCGTTCCGCAGATGTTGGAGCATTTGAATCTCCACGCGATGGGAGTAATTGACTTTGAATTTATAATCTCAGCACAATTTTGGGATGCCAGGGATGGGCCTTTGAATTTGACTTGATTGTTAGCCGGGTTGTATACCGTTCCACAGATGTCAGACCATTTGAATCTCCACGCGATGGGAGTATCTCCGTGCGATGGGAGTAATTGACTTTGAATTTAAAATCTCCGCACTATGGGAGTATGACTTCGAATATAAAATCTTCGCACGATAGGAGTATCTCCACGCGAGGAGTAGATGACTTTGAATGTAAAATGCGTGTAAGCTGCATAAATAAAACTTCAAAACATTCAAGATAAAATAGAGAAATAAATGAGCATGTCCAAGAGATACTCTTGTCTGCAGAACTAATTTACGGTCGTCGATTGGCGAAACGTGTGGCAGAATTGGATGGTCCATCCTTCGATTGGCGGAGTCGGCGATGAAGTTTGCGACTATCTACTTGGAATCTCCTATATAGCAGAGTGATGGTGCGATATGTGTGACATACTCTAGTTGGCGAAGTGAACAATTTTCTATATACAGTGCTCCGATTGGCGAAGTGAACATTTTTTATATACAGGGCTCCGATTTGCGGGGCCAGCGGTTCGATATGTACAAGGCATTTTGATTGGTAGAGCAGACGATTTGATATATACAAGGCTCTGATTGGTGGGGCCGGGCGGTTGATACATAAAAGGCACTCCGATTGGTAGAGCAGACAATTTGATATATACAAGGTGCTCTAAATGCGTCGAAGACTTGGTTCCGGAATACCTGCAAAGAATTTGAAGTTAGTCCTTAACAATATGAGAAAATTAATTGAATAATAAGGAAGAGATATGGGCTCATGAGATGGTAGCGGGTCCGTCCTGTACTTCCACTATATCAATTGTACTTGAATTGTTAGATAATCATAGTCGATGATAACATTACTGTGTCCATCCCTATTACAGAACCGTACATGAGATTCTAACCTCATACGGCTCCTCAGAGGTCACAAATAAATCTAAGGACCCTTTCCTATTCTTTATCTCGATATATTTGCTAGATAGAGTCAAAATCTATCCTTAGGTACCAAATTGGACAAATGGAATTTTTTCTGCTATATTTAAAAGTAATAAATATAGGCTTCTGAAATGATCCCATCTTTTAAGAATTTTCGTTGTTCTTTGTTTATTAATAACCTTATCATTAAATAAAATGCGCTTTATAGCAATATCACATATACATTTCAAACTCGAATTTTTAATTATGAAAACAAATTATTCCCGATGCGCTCTAGTATCCTTTGATTCCTGTCGATCCTGCACTCAAAAACAATATCTTAGTTGGGGAAGGGGAGGGGGAGGGGGAGGGGGTATTGATTTGTGTTGATTGTAGGCCTGGCCTTGCTATCTAGTGGGTTACGCCACAAAGTTCGGTAGATGGAATGGTAGAATTTTCTAAAAACATTTTGAAAATCGTTTATTCTTTATGGAAAGTGCCGTTGTTCTAGTTTATGACACGTTTAGAAATTCTCTCTGAAGCGAGTATTGTTTCTGGATGATTTTGTCCCACTGATGACAGTTTCTGGATATGCCCTTGATGACGTAGATTCTTGCCATCGCGACCTCATCCTAATCTAAACAAATGAATTACAAAGGCTTTCCTAGGGTTATGACCGAAATTTTTTAGGTTGCCTGCGTATCCGAATGGAATCAGGTTTGAACGTAGTTCGAGGATGATAGAATGATGAATGAATTATGATGGAATGACCAAGTGTGAATCAGGCAGCCTACATATCCAAATGGTCAAAATGTAGTTCGATTCAAATGTATGCAAAATGGTAAGAAATTGAAATGAAGTGTCCGAGTGTGACTCAGACTACCTAACGTATCCAAATGGAATCAGGCCAAAATATAGTTCAATTACAATGGATGACTAAATCCGATGTGAATTGCCTGCGTATTTATGTCAAAGGAAATCAAGTCGTGGCGTAGTTTCGAATACATACAAAAAGACATTTGGATTTTCTATTACAAAGGGGAAGGGAGACTGGATCATACGTGGGTTGCCTACATATCCCACCGTGGAAAGTCAGGTCGGGCTTAGTTTTGTAATAACCAAATCCTAATTCTATTGTCTTCAAATATAGTATCTCTTGATTGCGTCTGAGTTGATGGGCTTTGTGCTAACTCTGCTGTCCATTTTTGCTAGGATCAATGCTCCTCCCGACAACACTCGATGGACCACATAAGGACCTTGCCAGTTCGGTGAGAACTTACTCTTGACTTCTTCCTGATGAGGGAATATCTTCTTCAAAACTAGTTGCCCCGATGCGAATTGCTGAGGTTTCACCTTTTTGGTGAACGCATTGGCCATCCTGTTAGGATACAACTAACCATGACATACTGCGTTCATTCTCTTTTTGTCTATGAGCATGAGTTGCTCCTATCTGACGCATATCCATTATGCGTCGTCTAACTTGGCTTCCAGAATGACTCTTAAAGATGGTATCTTGACCTCTGCGGGTATAACAACTTATGTGCCATATACCAACATGTATGGCATTGCCCCCATGGATGTTCTCATAGTGGTGTGATAACCCAATAAAGTGAAGGATAGCTTCTCGTGCCATTGCCTGTGATTGTCTAATGTCTTTCGTAAAATCCTTTTGATGTTTTTGTTGGCTGCTTCAACTGCTCCATTCATTTGTGGCCTGTAGGCTGTGGAGTTACGGTGGATGATTCTGAACTTTTCCCAGATCTCCCTCATGAGATCACTGTTGAGATTGTCTGTATTGTCAGTGATAATTGACTCTGGGATCCAAAATCTGCAGACTATGTTGTTATGCACGAAATTTGCCACCACTTTCTTTGTATGCTCTTGTGTCCTCCTCAAAGGTTTAAATATGTAACGACCTGACCGATCATTTTAAGAATTAGCATTCCATTTAGTGGATTAAGGTCTCGAGCAACTTCGTATTGTGTATCCTGACTTGCATATATGGACGGGTTCAGTTTTCGGATGATTCATGATTGATTTTGAAGAATGACTCTTGTTTTAGAAGCTTAAGTGGCAAGAGTTGACCGAAGTTTGACTTTTGTGTAGCTTACTCCAGAATGGTATTTTGATGATTCTAATAGATTCGTATGGTGATTTTGAACTTAGGCATTTGCCCTGATTTGGATTTGGAGGTCCGTAGGTTGATTTGATGCATTTTGGCGAAAGTTGGAAAGTTGAAGGTTTGGAAGGTTGAGAGGTTTGACCGGGAGTTGACATTGTTGAGATCGGGATCCGATTGCGATTCCAGGAGATGGAATAGCTCTGTTGTGTCATTTGAGACTTGTATGCAAAATTTGACGTCATTCCGGGATGATTTGATATGATTCAGCATGAGTTATAGAAGTTGAAAGTTCATAAGTTCATTAAGTTCGATTTGAGGTGCGATTCGTAGTTTTGATGTAATTTGAGGCCTCGAGCAAGTATGCGTTATGTTATGGAACTTATTGATATGTTCGGATGGGGTCCCGAGGGCCTCAGGTGTGTTTTGGATGGGCTACAAGCCATTTCCTCCCATATTTGGATAGATGTTCTGTCATCTGGTATCTTGTTAATCGCGTTCGCCTGTTTATTCGCGTTCGCATAGTGTTATGGTGGACTCAGGTATTTTTTTCTTCACGGTCTCAAAGAGGCGAACGCGGTCGTGAAGAGGTGACTGCATTCGCGAAGCTTGAGGGCTTATGCAATCGTGTTTGCGATCACAGGTACGCGATCGCGTATACGGGAAGCTGGAAGGGGCGCCGGGCCTAATTTATCCGCGACCGCGTAGTGAGCTGGAGGCACGCGTGCGCGAAGAAATTTTGGTCAGCTATTATTTTTTGTTTCCGCGATCGCGAACGTAATACCGCGATCGCGATGAGTAAATCACTGGCAGAATATAAAGTACTCTATTTCAAGGGCTTTTGATATTTTATCACTTTTTGGATTAGGGAGCTCGGTTTTGGGCGATTTTGGAGGGAATTTTCATGCTTTGGATTGGGGTAAGTGTTCTTCACCCGGATTTGATTATATTTCATGATTCCATCTTTGCTTTTATCATTAAATTAGTGATTTGCATTGGAGAAAATTGGAGATTTTTGTAAAAACATTCTATCATGTAAAATGAGGATTTGAATGCAAATTTGATGTCGAAATTGGATAATTTTGGTATGGTTGGACTTGTAATGGAATGGGTGTTCAGATTTTATAAATTTTGTCGGGTTCCGAGGTGCGGGCCTGGGGTTGACCTTTTGAGTTGTCTTTTTAGTTTTCATAAAAGATTGAAGCTTTATTATCCGAAATTATTTCGTATGATTTTTATTTATGATATTGAGTTATTTTGGCTAGATTTGAGCCGTTCGGATTTTTGTTTCACACGAGAAGGTCATTTAGAGTATTGATTTGGCTTCTTTGAGGTAAGTATCTTGCCTAACTTTGTGCGGGGGAACTACCCCCTTAGGATTTGAGTCGTTTGTGCTATTTGTGTCATGTGAAAGCCGTGTACGCGAGGTGACGGATGCGTACTCGGGCTTATATATGGAAATTGACCGGTTTAGACTCTTAGGCTTCTTTCATGTATTTATTTGAAGTTGTTCACGCATGTTATATCCTTTATTTGTCATATTTACTTTCACATGTTTTATTTGAAGTTGTTGTTACATGATATCCTTTTGTTGCCGGGTTATTCCCATGCATTTAGATGTAGTTTCTAGTTCGTACCATCTCTTTCATTGTTAGCGTATTTCATGCATTAGAATCCGAACTTTGCCATTCATGGAAATACCTTCATTATCGAGTTTATTCATAAGCAACTAATTGAAGTGGAAGTTATAAAAAGTCATTAATCTATTTTAATTGAAGTTGTGTTTAAAGGGGGTGTTGTTCACTGCTGAGTTACTTTCCCATTTATTTTGTTTGTTATTGAGATTCTATACACATTGTGTTTGAGTCGTGGGCTATTTGTTGTGAAAATATTGATATTGGTGGCTCTTTTGGAAAGGTGTGACATGTGAGCACTTGTGGTACGAGTTGATATGTCGTGTTGTTGTGATGTTAGCACATATGAATTGTTGTGTGGATTGATTGTTGTTATGCGGAGCATAAGGGTGCCATCTCACTATTGTTGTTATGCAGGGCATAAGGGTGGAAACTCAGTGTTGTTGATTGTGCGGAGTGATACGGCTGGCTATCAGAGTGATATGGGTGGATAATGGTATTGTTAGGGCGGAGTGATACGGGTGGCTATCAGAGAGATAAGGGTGGCAATGTCAGAGATGATGTGTGATGGCCTATGGGGATTTTGTTGATGATACTCATGTGATGATGTGATTTTCCTTATATCTATCATACACCTTATGTGACTTGTTATGTTGCTTCAATGAGATGCTTGATGTCTTTGATATTACTTATTGAATTGGGTTGTAATAGTACACTCGCACAAGCATACACCGTAGCATGTCACTCATACTAGTTCAGGAGTGCGAGACTTAACATTTATTGATCATGCCCATGTATTCTTGTATTATTTTCTTTCATTGTGATAATGAGCCTATGACCACATCGGGTGGATTGTGATTGTGAGCCCGTGATCATGCCGGGTGGATTGAGATATTGGCACATGAGTTGTCTGAGCGGTTGTGATTAGTAATGTGGGCACAATGTGCCGTGAGAATATGATTGGTGGGTTGACACTCGTAACTTGTGATTATGAGATGAGGTATATCGGAGTAATTTCATTGCAAAACTTGTATTCGAACAACTTGATTAATTGGTTGTTATTGGTTTCCTTAGTTTGTTTCAATGGTACTTTCACGGTGTTCTTATTACTTTACTGTTTATATCACATGTTGATTCTTGTTGCCATTTACTGATTTCTGCTTTCATTATTAGCTTTATACTTCTATACTGCACATGTTATTTTGACTAATAGGTGTCTTGACTTGTACCTCGTCACTACTCCACCGAGGTTAGTCTTGATACTTACTGGGTGCCGATTGTGGTGTACTCATACTACACTTTTGCACATTATTGTGCAGATCCAGGTATTGGTGATATCGGACTCAGGCAAAGTTAGCTTATCGGTCCCGAGGATTCAAGGTAGAGCTGCTTGGTCGTCGCAGTCCCTTGGAGTCATTTCATTTTATTATACTGTCAGCTTGATATCCGAACAGTATTGTATTTCAATTTTTGAGATCTTTTCATATATTTAGCTAGAGTTCGTGACTCTGTATTATCTAGTCTTGGGAGGTTATTATGAATATTGCCGTGTAGGCTTATTTCGCTTTTGTTTCAGTATTCATATTAAACTCTATTTTAAATTATCATTATTAAATTGACTTAATTATTGTAAGTAATCGGCTTACCTAATTTTGGAGACTAGGTGCTATCATGACATATGTGGTGGGATTTTGGGTCGTGACAAAACATAATTAAAAAGGCTAACGGAGCAACAAACTGTAGGTACAAGAATCATGGTGAACCTTTTAAAAAGTTCAAACACACAAAGCTTGAAGACTAATGAACAGATAGGATACTACAATTCATCATCAAAGCATAAAAGCAGTCAAGGGCACAATATTGATTTAAGAGGTCTCATATCTGTATATATAAGAAGGCAAGAGATCATTATGAAGACATAGCAAAACAAAAGTACAAGCGACATACAGGTTTTACCGCTTATAGAGTTTAGACTTAGAAGTGTTATAGACAAGTTTTACAGAGGTGGGCATAGATGTATGTTCTATTGGTTTCACTATAGGTTTGGTGTTTCAGAATTCTTTTTAAATAAGTTCAAGTCATAAGGACTGTCCATAGGTGTTTCTGAAGCCTTAGCATAGTTAACAACAAATATACATTTCACTAGAATCCTATCACTTAACGGTTAGGTTAATGATGCTCACTTAGCATTCCTAAAAGACATGTCAATTTACAATGGGACATCAACTAGGGATAAGTTAATCTTGGCCTTCCACATACACTAATTATAACAACACACAGGTCTTCAACCTTTTCAGCTATCAGATTTAAACGAACTTCAAACAATGACACCAATATGTATAAGATAGTAAGTAATGACATTTCACTTTAACTTGGTAAGACAGATAAGTCACAATAAACCAACATTTAGACATGTAGGTAAGATTTACTAGCATAGCGTATCAATAGAACTCAAATAATTTATATACTAGTTATCATGACAGACACATGGAGATCATGGTAGTGTGAGGTCATGATTAAGACCAACATTTAAAGTCACAAGCATTTGTCATTATAAACATTAGGAACAAATCTTCCTAGAGAGAGATATTCACAAGTACAGACCAATGTAACACTATAGCTGTCACGACCCCAATTTTCCTCTGTAGGATATCATGACAGAACCTAGTCTCTAAGACTAGGTAAGCCTAACAGGTATGCGGAATAACTGAAATATTAAGCTAAAACTCAAAACATCAATACCTGTAATAAATAAAGACTGCAACTCCTGTATAAAAAACTCCCAAAACCCGGTAGATATAAGTCATAAGCTCTAAAGAGAAATACAAAATATCCCTATACATCAGAGTCTAATGAGGATAAGGAAAAAATATAATAAAGAAAGAGGGGAACTCCGAGGTCTGCGGACGTTAGCAGATGTACCTTGAAGTTTCCACGTACGGACTAGCTCACCGATACCTGGTTTGGTAGGCAGTACCTGGATCTGCACAAAAATATATGCAGAAGCGTAGTATGAGTATACCACAACGGTACCCAGTAAGTGCCAAGCCTAACCTCGGTAGAGTAGTGACGAGGTCCGGGTAGGGCCCTACTGGAAATAATAAGAAACAAGGGAGAAGATATAATAATATAATGAAATGAAAAAGAAGTGAATCAATGAGAATTTATGGAAGGTAATAACACGAAATCAAAGAAAGACAAATACAACATGAAAGGAAAACAAAATCTTACAAGTTAAGGAACAACAACAACAACAACAATACAACAAATAGAGAAAATCAACAGGGGCACCGCCTCATAGTCCCAAAAGTAAATGTCTCACAATCTTTTCTTATATCACCGCGGGAGCCTTTATATTTTGTTTTGAAAAATTATTTTCCCGAAATAGCATCCCACGTTTTAGCCAACCTTATCACACCGCATGACTTCTAGTAGTTCCCCTACTAGTCACACGTATCAAGCCCACTTTATCTCACCGCATGCGTTTCAACACCCAAACCTTTTACCACCGCATGCATATCAATAATCACAATGGTACGGCAGAAACCTCGTGCAAACAATAAGATCCGCACGGCAAAAACCTCGTGCAACAATAACAACCGCACGGCAGAAACCTCGTGCTACAACCAAACAATCATCTCAACGATAAATCACGGAAACCAAAACATAACAACTGAAACAACTATATTTCAAGGATAGCAATTTCAAGTAAAGAATCCCACAGTTAAATAAGGAATATGAAATCAAGAAAGCCGGTAATTCAACTAAGCATGTGGTACAAGTTGCAAATAAGAGATAAGACAAGTAGACATGTGAAAGTAGGCTAAACATGATGACTATACATGCTAAAGTAACTCAACTAAGGCATAAAAAGGAAACTACGTAAATAAAATTGGAATTTCAATATCTAGCCCGTGTGTACGCACTCGTAACCTCGCATACACGGCCCTCACTTATCACAAATTGTCACAACAATACCAAATCCTAAGGAAAATTTCTCCCACACAAGGTTAGACGAGTCACTTACCTCAAACCGTGCTAACTCAATCAACTAGAAGGCCTTTCCCTCAATTTTTCAACTCTCAACGGCTCGAATCTAGCCAAAAACATTTCATACTATAAATATAACTATAGGAAACTTATTTAAATAATGAAATTATGACTTTAGTAAAGAATTGAAAATTTTTTTCTAAAAGGTCGACCCGGGCCCACGTCTCAGAACCCGATCAAAATAATAAAATCCGAATACCCATTCGATATCGAGTCCAACTATACAAGAACTATTCAAATCCGGTCTCATTTCGCCTTTCAAAACCCAAATATTTAGCCCAGGGAGTTTTTACCATTTTTCCTAAATTTCAAACTCCAAAACACTAATTAAATGATGAAATTATCAATATATTCATGGGAATTAATCAAAAACGAGTTAGAATTCCTTACCCCAAACTCCTCTCTGAAAATCCATCGAAATATCGCCTCAAACTGTGCTTTCAAAGTCCCAAAATGAATTATGAAATGAAACCCTCGAAAATCCCCTTTTCTGCCTAGTGAATCCGCATCTGCGGGCCTTACTACCGCACCTGCAAAATTTCTATTACAGGTGTGGTCATGACTAAATCCTCATTATCCGCTTCTGCGGACAAAGGGCCACACCTGCGCGTGCGCGCTTGCGTCTTAAAGTGTCGTGCCTCAAACTTCTGTCTCCCTTGAGATTCTCCCCACCGCAGAAGCGAAGCCACTTCTGCGGGATATATTTTGCTTCTGCGCCCCCAGCTGGGCGTGCCCAAATCCGCACCTGCAACCAAGTTCTTTCTTTTGCGATCCCGCACCTGCGGACAATCCTTCCGCAAGTGCGAAGACACCAGAACTGCCAACTTCAGCAAAAACTCAACAAGTTCAATTTGATCCGATTTCAATTCGATTCACACCCCGGGCCCCCGGGATCCCCGAGACCCTATATAAATACACCAACTAGTTACAAAATATATAACGAACCTGCTCGAGGCCAAAAATCACATACATTATACGAATCGCAACCCAAATTCAAGCTTATGAACTATGAACTTCCAAATTCCGAAACCAACGCCGATTTATACCAAAATAACTCCGATTGACACCAAATTTTGCATACAAGATAGAATTGATATTACAGACGTATTCCAACTTCCGGAATTGGGATCCAACTCCGATATAAAAAAGTCCACTCCCGGTCAAACCTTCCAAAATCTTTCAACTTTTGCCAATAACACAGAAACGACCTACGGACCTCCAAATCAACATCCGAACACGCTCCTAAGACCAAAATCACCATACGAATCTATTGGAATCATTAAAACTATATTTCAGAGTCGTCTTCACATAATTCGACTACGATCAACTCCTATGACTTTAACTTTCAATTTAGGGACTATGTGTCCCATTCAACCCTGAAACTCTCCCAAACCCGACACCAAGCACCCCTGCAAGTTGAGTAACCACAAAATGTTATAGAGGGGGCAATAAATAGGGGTTTGGGACTAGCACTCTCAAAATAAACGGCCGCGTCGTTACAATAGCAAGT
This sequence comes from Nicotiana tomentosiformis, assembly GCF_000390325.3. Taxonomy (NCBI): domain Eukaryota; kingdom Viridiplantae; phylum Streptophyta; class Magnoliopsida; order Solanales; family Solanaceae; genus Nicotiana; species Nicotiana tomentosiformis. The sequence goes on from NC_090817.1 coordinate 65,874,858, forward strand.
CATGATCATTGTAGGTAGAGAGCTAACACAAAGGTATAAGTGTACAATTCCTCAATCCTAAATTCATGCATGGTCTATGAGCACAGTACAATTAACATGACAAATGTGCACTCAGACATGGAGAGTATTAATATAATAGCAGGAGTTTCAAAAAACTCAAACAGTCATCAAATAGTAAGTATCAACATTCACTATAGAGATTTTTCCTAGCCAAGTCATATTCAGTTATGTGTGCAGGTTCCCTAACTCATTAGCAAGGTTTATTGTATATTTCCAAGTTAATTGCAGAGAACACATGGAGGTTATTCTGTTATAATAACATGAGCAGATTATTAATTAGAGTGCAAACAAGCCATCATGGAGATAGGAACTGAAACCAAACAAACAGGATATTACAAGTATAAAAAATGGCTTAGTGTTGATAAATATCAACAATGTTCTCAAGAGGAGCTTAAAGATATGATTTTATTCCATTTTCATCTAAAGATAATTAATCATGCAGCTTTAATAGGATCTAATAGTAATAACTATGCACAGAACATGTAGGTCATCCCTCACATACTTATCAACCAAGAGTATTAGGTCAGGCAGGTTAAATGCACAACATGGAATACAGGGGATATATTTGTAAGATCAACATTATACCGTAAATAGTAGGGTTAAGTAACCTGGAGGTACAAGGACACAAAGAAATGTTCAAGGACATGATTCAACTAGCTTAGAAGACATGACAGTGTTCATGCAATCATCATTAACATAAAGTCTAGTCTATTTAGTCATGAGGAAACTTAACAGGGTTTAGTCATGAGAGAATGTCGATTCAAAATATTTCCAACTAACTAAGTCATGATAGATCATGTTCATTAACATCACAAGTTGATAACAGTACCAAGAACAATATAATTTAATCTGAAAATTTATGACCTAACAACAAGGATTCAATACAGGTGATTGACAATGAAAACATTGTGAACATAGGACTACATGATTAAAATGAGATAAAGGGAGTCAGTGTGCACTGACCTTCTGCAGGGCAGCAAACCAAGTAAGAGCAATTCAATAGCCGCTTAAGGATTAAAACTCACAGCCAAAACCCAGTAGTTGAACTCGAACAAGAAGAGAAGAAAAGAAAAGAGATTAAAACAAAAGCTCTAGACTTTTAGAACAACCGGGAATTCTCAAATTTTTAATGCTTTTATCTATATTTCTTTGTGTATTTCTAATGGTCTTAGATGCGTGGTTGTTAAAGACATTGAATGCCCCTTTTTTTATAGTGACATTCAAGTCCTAGGATTCCGATTGATTTCAAATATTAGTGGGGTGTGATGATGAGGTGGATGGTGATAGCAAGCAGGTGAAAATCAGAAGGAAAAGAGGGGAAAAAGTGTAGGATTTACCTAGGCACAAGGAGGTCGACCGTTGAAGCCATGTATCGATTGGTTTTGGATTTCTGGGGGTTCGGAGTTTGAATCAAAGTGATGAAGGGGAAAATTTCAGGCGGGATTCGCAGTTAGCAGGGACAGAAAGGATGATTTAAGTTCGGATTTTTTTGCAAGGTTTTTGTACTGATGGGGTTAATGGGGATGAGAGAAAAGAGAGGAAATTGGGAAATGAGGGCGGCTGGGTATGTTGAAAGTGATTAGGGTTTATGGGGTCGTCTCTAGGTTAAAAGTGGGAGACGAGATCTGGGCTGTTGGATCGTTTGATCAACGGTACTGATAATTCAAGGCATAAGGATTAATAAAAGGTTTTTATTATAAAAAAGGACGGCCGTTGGATCCCTATAATCCAATGGTGGAGATGAGGTCTCAGCAATATTTAAAGAAAGGAGAAAAATAGAGATTAATCATAGACCGTTGATGAGTTGAATCAATGGTCCGGATCTGTTTGTGTTTTCTCTGTGCGTGTGGAAGACAGGTGACGTGGCACACTGCTATTGGCTCACAGAGATTGGCATGGATTGCCAAATTGGACAAGGCTAAGGGTTCTAGACCGGGTTGTGACGCTTGGTCTTGTGTATTTGGGCCAATAACAATGAAATAGGATTTAAACCATAGCCACTTTGAGTTTAGTTAATTAATTGTAATTGTGCCTTTTGTGCTTTTTAACCCCTTAAAGATTAACTTAATTAAACATAATTAATTAAAAATAAATATGATAAAATATAATCATCAAATATATTACGAATTACTATAACTAATTATTTATTTATTAAAATACTTCATTTATTAAATTATGATACTAATTTTGGATTAATTAAAGTAATAAAAGTGATATAATTATAAATCAAAGATTAATTCATTAAATTAATTGTAAAAATTATTTATTAAAATATAAAGGTTATTTTAATAATTCTAAAATAGTAGGAGTAACATAATTCAAAATTATTTAATACCAAATTATTAATTCAACATTGTTAATTATTATTTCTTATTATATTTTAAGAAAAATAAGTATTATGGATTTGAAAATATTTTACCACATTTATTGTAAATTACTGAGCATAAATAATTTAATTTTAAAAGGGAGGGTCAAAATTGGTCGTCAACAGCTGGTAGCTGTTATTGAAGGCAAATTTAACAGTAGAAACTGATCCCACTTGTCACGACCCTAAATTCCCAGATGTCGTGATGGCACCTAGTCCCTAAGACTAGGTAAGCCTAACACATGCTGAGTTAATAACAAAATTGAATTATTTAATCATTAGACATAAATAAGTAAATGACATACATAGCTGCAAACGGCCAATAGTTATGCATTTCCCAAAACCAATAGTATGGAGTCATAAGCTCTACTGATATACACTAGAATTTCTAAATACAACACTGTTCTAAATTGAAGATAAACAACAGTAAAGATAATATCCGAAGGTGACTCCGAGGTCTACGAACGTCAAGCAGGTATACTTGAAGTCTCCCCCTGAGCAGACACAACTCTCAACAACACGATCAGAAGTACCTGGATCTGCACAAAAAATGTACAGAAGCGTAGCATGAGAACACCACAACGCTACCCAGTAAGTATCAAGCCTAACCTCGGTAGAGTAGTGACGAGACTAGATCAAGATACCTACTAGCCAAATAAACCTGTGCAAAATATTATATAAACCTAACAATGGAAAGAGCATCAATGTAAGACTAACATCGATAAGATAATTGATTTACAAACAACATGGAAAATAATAGAAGCACAAATGGCAGCAAGAAGTAGACGGGTAATAAATCAGCAACATAATCAGAGCACGAATGAGATATGAATGAACTCAAATGAGAAAAAGCAGATGAAAACTCAATTAATCAATCATTTCCAATGCATGGACTTACAACAAGAATTACCCCGATGCACCACACCTCGTAACCACAAATCATGAGCCACAATTTCCAAATCTTACACGTTTGGCACCTCGTGCCCACAATAACAATCACCTTCACACGGCAAAGCCAATGTGCTACCATGTACATTGTATCCCTGTCAAATATCAATTAAGTGTTTGAGAGATATATTTAAATACAATAAAGCATAATAACAATCTTGAATAAAGTAAGACGTCAAATGAGATAACGAGTATTTTAGAATCAATTTAAGTAAGATAAATCATAATTTATACAAAATAGAGTATCAGATGAGCTTAGTTTAGAAATCAATAAAATAAAGTAAAAATATCGTGTTTAAACAAAGTAAAACATCAGTTAAATTAACGAATTAAATATAAAATTTGTTAAAGTAAAATGTGATAACAATTTTAAGTAAAGTAAACATCAAATAGGGTGATAGGTATAATTTGAGTACCAACTTAAAGTAAAAATGTGATGACCATTTAAAATAGTAAAGTACCGAGTAAGATAATGAGTTCTCTTTTAAGAGACACTTACTATAAAGCATGTTGTTAAGCCTTTTATTTAAACAGTTATGTTACAAACAACTCTACATAATATGAGCTAATGACTCCACGCAAGTAATTTCACATTGACAATCAATTTACCAAGTAATAACAGAGGCACAGATTGGTATGCTAAAGCAACATAACAAATCACGTGTAATGTATGATTCACACAAGAAGCCACAAACGTTCTAGCACCAAGATAACAACGAATAACCAAATACAATCAAAATACAAATGAATGAATGAAGGAAGAACAATAACCGTTCAAGTCAACAAGCCTTTCCAACATAGAATGTATAATAAGAATCATATCGAGGTACCACACCTCATATTCACATTTCTCAATTCACAATCACAATCTTTTTTTATATCGCCGCGTGAGCCTTACATTTAGATATTTTTGAAAACATTTTTCCGAAATAGCTACACGCGCTTTAGCCCCCTTATGTCGCTGCGTGGCTTCAAGTAATTTCATTACTAGCAACACGCACATAAATCTCATCTTATGTCGCCGCATGCACATCAACCCCTATCCTTATACCGCCATATGAAAATCAATATCATAACATAATAACATCTCGCACCACATGTGGTCACATACCACCACTTTTCAAAATTAACAAAATCAATGTTACTATAACACATAGCCCACGGCTCAACCATAATGTGTAGAAGAATCTCAAAATAACAAAATAAATGAGAAATACTCAACAAGGAAAGATATCTCAATAATCAACAATCTCAACTTCAATGTGCTAATAGCTTTCACGACTTCAACTTCAATAGCTCAAAATAAAGGTATTACCACGAAATAACAATTTCCAATTCAAATGTATAACATAAACTTAACAATGAAAGAGATAATTTGAAATAGTAACTACGTCAAAATGCATGAGAATAACTCAACACAAAGAGGCTTCATGGAATAACAACTCCAAATAAGTATAACTCAACAGTAAAGTTTGTAACATGACAATAAGAGAGGTAACATCTTCAATTAAGGCATATAAGAGCACATTTGACAATAAGAGATAGAACATGTACTTACAACGTCAAACAAGGCATGTAAGAGTAAACTAAATAATAGAAGATATAACATGATATGATAATTTAAATTAAATGCATGAAAGAAGCCTAAGAGTCTAAATTGGTCAAAATACCATATATGAGCGCGTGTACACACTCATCACCTTGTGTACACATCTCCCACATTATTCACTTAAGACAAACAACCAAAATCCTAAGGGGTAGTTCCCCCACAAAAAGTTAGGTAAAATACTTACTTCAAAGAAGCTAAATCAATACTCAAAGAAGCACTTCCTGTGCGAAACAACATCCGGACGGCTCGAATCTAGCCAAAATAACTTAATATTATACATAAAAGCCGTAGGAAATAATTTCAGATAATAAAGCTTCGATCTTTAATGAAAACCAAAATGTTAACCCCGGGCCTGCACCTCGGAACCCGGCAAAACTCATAAATTCTGAACACCCATTCCGATACGAGTCCAACCATACAAAAATCATTCAATTCCGAACTTAAATCGACCTTCAAACCATCAATTTATATTTTAGAATTTTTTACTAAAATCCCCAATTTTACCAATTTAAATCATTAATCAAATGCTAAAATCGAGGTTGGAATCATTAAATAATAACACATTCGAGTCAAAAATACTTATCTCAATCCAAATAATAAATATTCCTCCAAAATCGCCCAAAACCGAGCTCCCAAACCTTGTAAGAAGAAATAAATTCCCAAATAAGAAAAAAATGCAGCAGCTGTCCTAGCTCGTATCCAGTCCTAGATGATCCCTAAACTCATGCTTGATAAGCCCAACATGATTCTTGTGAGATTACACCCAAGATAGCCTCTTGAATCACCAAAATTGACTTTAAAATAAGGGAAATATGATGTTTTGAAGTTTTAAAAGAAATCTGAAAATTTCAGGGATATAAATGACAATTTCGCAATTACTTGAACTAGAAAAAAAAATCACCAATAAGAAAATATTCATTTTAGTACCCAAAACTCATTCGGAACCTCTCAAACACAAACCATATATGCATTTCAATCATAAACAACGTTATGAACCTGCTCGCGCACTCAAAACACAAAAAAGAGGTCATTTTGACGCGATATTGACCATGGTCAAACTTCAAATCCTTAACTTAAATAGTTTCTCCACCAATAATTTAAAATACACCCGAGCCCCTCGGGACCCCATCCAATCATACCAACTAATACAAATACATCATCCAAACTTATCCAATGTCTCAAAACACACATGGGAACATCACAACAAAAGATCGAGGCTCAAACCTAATATAATTTTTCTTAAGTTGTTAAATCTTCATTCTTTCAAAAAAGTCTCTAAATCACACTTAAACACTTCGGATTACTTTCAAACTCTGCACACAAGTTCAATTCTACTATATAGACATATCCAAAGTCTCAGAATACCAATTGGAGTTCAATAACATCAAAGTCAACTCTTGGTCAAACTTTTGAACTCTTAAATTCTTCAAATTGCCAACTTTTGACAAATAGTGTCGAATTCTTCTAGTAACCTCCGAAACAAAATGCGAACATACGTACAAGTCCAAAATCATCTACGAACCTATCGGCACATTCAAAATACGATTCCGAGTCAGTTTACCCAAAAGTCAAACCTTGGTCAACTTAAAGCTTAAAGCGAGAATCATTCTTCTAAATCAATCCTGAACTGCTCGAAAATCAAAATCAATCATGCACACAAGTCATAATACATAATATGAAGTTACTCGAAGTCTCAAACCACTGAATGGAATGCTAAATCTCAAAACGGCCGGTCAGGTTGTTACATTCTCCCCACTTATGTTCGTCCTCGAACGTGCCAAGAGTCATTCCAAAGCCATCAAATCGGTGTATAAACTTTCCATATACATACCCATGAGTGATCCCACATAACCTCAACCTATATAAGTCCGACAACACAATCTAACCAAAGATCTTTACCTCAACCTTAGCTCACAACCCTTAGAACCCAATCTCCAACTTCCAAAATTCATTATAATACCCGATTCTCGCATCTACTTTTTTATAAGTCTGAATCAAGCTGTATCAAGCAGTAACCGTATCCTAAGTATAATCACATGATATTCCACACAACCCAGATACACATAGCAATAGCTCCCTACCATAATAACTGCTCAAATAGCAAATTCGGTATCAATATCTAACCTCCTATCAATAAAAACCTTGTTCCAAATATTCGTACACTGCCAATGATGAAAGAAACTGCCAGAAACTCATACCCACCCATCACATCAACAAGTCATGGAGCTCTCTTACCCGACAAGAATCTTACCCGAAATCTAAGCTGACTAGTGATCTTATCCTTCCAACATACCTTAATCAAGTCTGATAACACTTATTCCAGGTCAAATAACCTCACCCCATCCACTAAAGGCTACTCTACCAATATGGCACACCAATCCTATTTAGAGTCACATACCATGCAATCCGTGCACCATGGAAAGAGAATGAAATGAAAGAACTGCCCTGCCAGCTCAACAAATACCATCACTAGGCGCAATTCTACGAGCCCATCACATAAGGAGAAGCAAACATACAGGATATGCTCAAGGATCATATCCCAACATAACCCCGCTGCGACATGTGACCAAATCCAGACACCGGTCCATATGGAATACGTCGAGAGATGAGGCTCGCAATACACATATGTATGCATATCAACAACAAATAGTCGAAGCGCATGACCATAAACATGGAGAAACGAATATTACTATATATCACAAACAAAAGACCATAATCAAGGCGTGGTCAACCATGCAACACCCTAAGAGCCACCTCACTCGAATTCTGCCACAAGGCCCAAACAGTACCGCATCATGTGTGAAAATAGTCAACAGTCTCACAACTCATCGTAGCATAGGAGAGTAACATATGGAACACATAAGAACACAAATAAGAACAACTCTAATCGATGACACTACCATTAATATCAGCTGTGTCGGGTAAATAATTTCGACCTGATATAGAATACAGATTCTTATTAGGCCTACTAGTGGCCTCCATATCAATTCTGATCTTTTCGAAATAGGTAGATAGCATCCGAAAATCCCACAATAACATATCTATAGCACATACCATCAGTCGCCAACCTCTTAGCATGCCTTCATCCTTCACAACTATAGAACAATCTGCCTCTGAGAACCCTCTTAGTCTTCAAATCCTTAGAATACCAGAATATCCATATCTGACCCCAACTACACTACTCAAATGACTGACACATTCCTCAAACACGATCCTCCCACGAGAAATACTTCTATAATTCTTTCTTTCCACATAGCAAAATATGAACATGAGTGGTCGATCAACCAAGATATTACCATAATACCAGTCAAGCATCTGCAAGCCAAAACACCATCAAGAACTCTTCGACACCCGTTACCATATAACCAAGCCATTAGAATTGATGTTCCCCACCAAAAGAACCAATAACCTTTATTGCCATGCTGACCCAACGCCACCGAGCTGACCCATTTCTTCGAATCCTCCTCGACTTGTCTTTAGGTCAACACTTCTCCTCGTCGGTACATAATGATCCTAAACCAAGCTCGCTGCAGGAAATCCTAGCACAAACCACATCGTCCGAAAGCCCATAAACCGATGTATTTCCTCTTAAGCACCTAATAATTCTGCAACTGAGATACCCTCTCTAAAGCGACCTTCTATGAATCTGAAGTTATTTCTATAACCTCTCTGATATTGGAATGTAGAATTAATAATGATATAGAAATTTTGCAAGTCCCAACACTATCCCATGCAAAGCTCGGACCTTAGCCATATACAATTCTGGGGAATCCTTCAATACCACATAAATACCTCAGACAAGACATATATAACACATGACCATGCAATATGATCATCATAGTAGACTCCCCCACTTGGAATGAAGCCATAGGACATAACATTCGATGATCCACAATACCAACCTTTATAAGCCCATACAACTCCAATCAGATACAAGAACCCGTTGCATCCCACACTTGAAAAACTGAATATCTACTAACACGTCCGCATCCTCAGTATGGAAACACCTCGAGACAATGATCGAGCCGCCATGGCCCTCTCATAGCCCATTCACAGCTTCACAAACCATCGGTGCATAGATGATACCGAGTGCGCAATATCGTATATGAGTGGATGTAAGGGAATGTAAGAAATGTTCTTCAAGCTGAATCAATGCCGCACAATAAGGAATGAATGAAGTGGAATTTCCTTATAATTCTGTAGCCTCCCAAAGATAAGTACAGACATCTCTATACCGATCCGCAAAACTTTACCTAACTTGCTTATGACTCTAGCACCTATGAACCTAGAGCTCTGATACCAACATGTCACGACCCCAAATTTCCACTTTAGGATGTCGTGATGGCACCTAGTCCCTAAGACTAGGTAAGCCTAACACATGTTGAGTTAATAACAGAATTGAACTATTTAATCATTAGACATAATCTAGTAAATGACATATATACCTGCAAACGACCAATAGTTATATATTTTCCAAAACCGGTAGTACGAAGTCATAAGCTCTACTGACATACAATAGAATTTCTAAATACAATAATGTTCTGAATTGAAAATAAACAACAATAAAGATAATGTCTGAAGGTGACTCCGAGGCTTGCGAATGTCAAGCAGGTATACCTTGAAGTCTCCCGCCGCGCAGACACAACTCTTAACAACACGATCAAAAGTACCTGGATCTGCACAAAAATGTGCAAATACGTAGCATGAGTACACCACAACGGAACCCAGTAAGTATCAAACCTAATCTCGTTAGAGTAGTGATGAGGCCAGCTAAAGATACCTACTAGCCATAGAAACCTGTGCAGAATATAACATAAATCTAATAATGGAAAGAACATCAATGTAAGACTAACATTGGAAAGATAATTGATTTACAACCAGCATTGAAAATAATAGAAGCATAAATGGCAGCAAGAAGTAGACGAGTAATAAAACAATAACATAATCAGAACACAGATGAGACATGAATTAACTCAAATAAGTAAACACAGATGACAACTCAATTAATCAATCGTTTCCAACGCATGGACCTAAAACAAGAATTACCTCGATGCACCACACCTCGTAAACACAAATCATGAGCCACAATTTCTTAATCTTACACATCAGGCACCTCGTGCCCACAATAACAATCACCTTCGCACAGCAAAGCCCACATGCTACCATGTACATTGTATCCGTGTCAAATATCAATTAAATTATTTGAGAGATATATTTTAACAAAATAAAGCATAATAACAATCGTGAATAAAGTAAGCCATAAAAATGAGATAATATATATTTTTTAGAACCAATTTAATTAATATAAAGCACAATTTATACAAAATAGAGTATCAGATGAGCTTAGTTTAGAAATCAATAAAATAAAGTAAAAATATCGTGTTTAAACAAAGTAAAACATCAATTAAATTAACGAATTAAATATAAAATTTGTTAAAGTAAACGTGATAACAATTTTAAGTAAAGTAAACATCAAATAGGGTGACATGTATAATTTTTGAATCCAATAAAGTAAAAATGTGATGACCATTTAAAATAGTAAAGTACAGAGTAAGATAACGAGTTCTATCTTAAGAGACAATTAGAATAAAGCATGTTGATAATTCTTTTATTTAAACAATTATCTTACCAACAACTTAACAAAATATGAGATAATGACTCCACGCAAGTAAATTCACACTGACAATCAATTTACCAAGTAATAACGTAGGCATAGATTGGTGTGTAAAAGCAGCATAACAAATCACGTGGAATGCATGACTCACACAAGAATCCACAATCGTTCCAACACTAAGATAACAACGAATAACCAAATACAATCAAAATACAAATGAATGAATGAAGGAAGAACAATAACCTTTCAAGTCAACAAGTCATTCAAAAACAGAATGTATAATAACAATCACATCGAGGTACCACACCTCATATTCACATTTCTCAATTCACAATCACAATCTTTCTTTATATCGTCGTGTGAGCCTTACATTTAGATATTTTTTAAAATATTTTTCCGAAATAGCTACATGCGCTTTAGCCCCCCTTTGTTGCCGCGTGGCTTCATGTAATTTCCTTACTACCAATGCGCATATAAATCCCACCGTATATTGCTTCATACACACAACCCCTATCCTTATACCGCCGTATACGAATCAATATTACAACACAATAACTGTCACGACCCAAAATCCAGTAAGGTCGTGATGGCGCCGGATACCACTTTCAGGCAAGCCAACAATAATTACTTAATTTGGTTCTCATCTTAATATTTTAGAAATCATATTTTTCTTCAATTAAACAGTAAAAGATGGAATCTACAGTGTAAATAATAATATCTTACAATAATTTCAATACAGTGTAACCCATAATCACCCCAAAACCCGATGTCACAAGTGCATGAGCATCAGCTAGGAATGTAAAATAAAATACAGCATCTGTCCGAAATACTAATTTGGACAGGAGAAATATAAATACACTGAAGGAGACTCTGCCGGCTGTGGGTCGTAATATGGAATGCAGCTCACGTAAGTCCCTACGTGCATACATGCCTCTGCTCTCACAAGGCCACTAGTCACATATGTACCTATACAAAAATGTGCAGCAAGTGTAGTGTGAATACATAAATCCACGTGTACCCAGTAAGTATCTAGCCTAACCACGGAGAAGTAGTGACGAGGGGTCGACATCGACACTCACTAGTAGTCCAATAATATCAAGTACAGTAAGAAGGTGAACAAATACGAGGCAAAGTAAATAAATGAAATAAACAAGTGTAAATATGTGGTACAATTATCCTCCTTACAATAAACTCAAGCTCTTAATTAGCAAATTCCTCCTCAACCGGAGCATATATATGTGTATAATGGATCTCACCAAGTAGGTTGTTATAATTCGAATCTGGGGGAAATTTACAGATACCCTGGCTTCTTGCCAAATATTACGCACGATTCCATGAGGATATGATATAGGAAATACCGAGGCGTACAGCCCGATACAACATAAATATTTAAACTGTGAACTGCCGAGGGTTGAACGGAAAGAACCATAGATGCATCTATTATACTGCCGAGGCAAACGACTCGCTCCCATGAGAGTGTGGAACATAAATCCTACCGAGGCGAACAACCCAATCCCATAAGAAGTGAAATACATACTCCTGCCGAGGAGAACAACACGATCCCATAAGAATAAGAGGCTTTGACGGGTCCTTGACCCCACTCACGAATAAACGTGTGAGTTGTAATTTCTTTAACAAAAACCTTTCAATGAAACATATATCTATATATCCCGAAAACATGCCGTAAGAGGAGTAACATTATTCGGTGACTAATCATGAACTCGTGAGGTCTCTACAAAGGCAATTCTAGTCTCAAGTAGTAATATAAAACAGAGGAATAAAATAGGCGAGAGACTGCTCAAATAGTACAGCTATAGCATGATGTGAACCTAAGTCTACCCGGATAATAACATGAATCTAACTACATACGGACTCTCGTCACCTCGTGCGTACGTAGTCCCCTCAACAAGTTGCACACATTAAATACATCACCTATGGGTAGTTTTCCCCCTCACAGAGTTAGACATGAGACTTACCTCGCTCCGAAGTTCCATAACCGGCTCTAACACAGCTCTAATACCTCAAACCGATGCCCATCACTCCAAAACTAGTCAAACAATATGCAAACCAATAAGAATATACTCTAATACTAATGACAAATCAATTTAGATAAATTTCCAACTACGCTTGAAAAGTCAATAAAAATTACCCTCGGGCCCACGTGCCCGGATTCCAAAAATTTCCGAAGATAACTATTACCCATAACCTCACAAACTCAAATATATAATTTATTTCCAATTCCATGCCCAAATTCGTGGTCAAAATCCAAAAATACCAATTTTTAGGTTTTTCTTCAAAATCCTAATTTCTACAAATTTTCATATCTAAATCCATATATAATCCAAGTATTTAACTTGCAATAGATGGGAATCACTTACCTTAACATAGATGACTAAAATCTCCCTTCCAAGAGCTCCAAAAATCGCCCAACCAAATGAATAATGGTGAAAAATGGCCAAATCCCGTCTTTTAAAAACCTCACTACCCAGGCGACCCTTCTTCGCGAACGCGGCACACCCCTCGCGTTTACGAGGCTCAACAACCTCACGCCCAAAAATATCTCTTCGCGTTCACGACACTCTGATCGCATTCGCGAATGCCAGCTGCCCGAACCCCTCGCGTTCGCGTTCCCTTCTATGTGTTCGCGTAGGCCAAATGGCCTTAGGCCCATCTCCCCCTTTCTTCTTCACGTTCGCGTCACCTCGGTCGCGTTCGCGAAGGCTTGCCCAGCTCTTGCCTCGCATTCGCGTCCACTTGCTCGCGTTCACGAAGGCCAACCCAGTAGCCTCACAATTTCCTCAACGCGTTCGCGAAGAAGGACACCAGACACCAGCAACAGCAATCCAAAACAACCCGAAATGATCTGAAACCATCCCGGAACACACCTGAGGCCCCTGGGACCCCATCCAAATCGCACAAACCAGTCCCAGAATATAACACGGACCTGCTCAAGGCCTCAAATCACATTAAACAACATCAAAATCATGAATCGCACCACAATTCAAACTTAATGAAATTTAGAACTTCAAACATCTACATTCGATGCCGAAACCCATCAAATCACGTCCGATTGACCTCAAATTTTGTACACAAGTCACATTCGACATTACGGACCTACTTCAACTCCCAGAATCAGATTCCGACCCCGATATAAAAAATGTCCACTCCGGGTCAAACTTCTCATAAACCTTCAAATTTCTATCTTTCGCCAAATGACCCCAAAATGACCTACTGACCTCAGAATCCACTTTCGGACGCGCTCCCAATATCAGAATCACCATACGGATCTATTCCCAGACTCTGAATCCCAAACGGACATCGATAACATTGAAATACACTTCAACCCAAATTTATGAAATTCTTCCAAAATGCCAACTTCTACAATAGGCGCCGAAACGCTCCCGGGTCATCCAAAACCCGATCCGGACATACGCCCAAGTCCAAAATCATCATACGAACCTGTTGGTACCTTCAAATCCCAGTTCTGAGATCGTTTACTCAAAAACTATACTTTTGTCAATTCCTCCAACTTAAGGCTTCCGAAATTAGAATTCGCTTTCCAAATCAACTCCGAACTTCTCGAAATTCAATTCCGACCATACGTACAAGTCATAATACCCAAAGTGAAGCTGCTCATGGCCTCAAACCGCCGAACGACACGTTTGAGCTCAAAACGACCGGTCGAGTCGTTATAATAACATCTCACACCACACGTGCCCATATACCACCACTTTCCAAAATTAACAAAATTAATCTTACCATAACACATAGCCCATGGCTCAACCACAACGTGTACAAGAATCTCAAATTAAGAAAATGAATGAGAAATACTCAACAAGGAAAGTATCTCAATAATCAACAACCTCAACTTCAATGTGCTAATAGCTTTCACGACTTCAACTTCAATAACTCAAAATAAAGGTATTCCCACAAAATGACAATTTTCAATTCAAATGTATAACATAAACTTAACAATGAAAGATATAAAATGAAATAGTAACTACGTCAAAGTGCATGAGAATAAGTCAACACAATAAGACTTCATGTAATAACAACTCCAAATAAGAATAACTCAATAATAAAGGATGTAACATGACAATAAGAGAGGTAACATCTTTAATTAAAGCATATAAGAGCAAATTTGACAATAAGAGATAGGACATGTACGAACAACGTCAAACAAGGCATGTAAGAGTAAACTAATCAATTGAAGATATATCATGATATGACAATTTCAATTAAATGCATGAAAGAAGCCTAACAGTCTAAACCGGTCAAAATACCACATATGAGCGCGTGTACACACTCGACACCTCCTGTACACGCCTCCTACATAATTCAATTAATACAAACAATCCAAATCCAAAGGGGTAGTTCCCCCACACAAAGTTAGGCAAAATACTTACCTCAAAGAAGATAAATCAATACTCAAAAAGCCCTTCCCGTGTGAAACAGCCTCCGGACGGATCGAATCTAGCCAAAATAACTTAATATTATAAATCAAAGTCATAGGAAATAATTTTGGATAATAAAGCTTCGATCTTTAATGAAAACCAAAAAGTCAACCCCGGACTTGCACCTCGAAACACGACAATACTCATAAATTCTGAATATCCATTCGGATACGAGTCTAACCATCAAAATCATTCAATTCAGACCTCAAATTGGCCTTCAAACCATCAATTTATGTTTTAGAATACTTTTACTAAAATCTCCCATTTCACCAATTTAAATCATTAATCAAACACTAAAATCGAGGTTAGAATCATGAAATAATAACAAATCTGAGTCAAAAATACTTACCCCAATCCAAGTAATAAAAATTTCATCCAAAATTGCTCAAAACCGAGCTCCAAAACCTTGTGAAAAGAAGTAACTAAATTCCGAAACGAAAAAACAAAATGCAGCAGCTGTCGCAGCTCGTATCAGGTCATAGATTATCCCCAAACTCATGTTTGATAAGCCCAATATGATCCTTGCGATATTGCACCCAAGAGAGCCTCTCGAGTCACCCAATTTGGCTTTAAAATGAGGGAGATGTGATGTTTTGAAGTTTTAAAAGAAATCTGAAAATTTCAAAGATATAAATGGCATATTTCATAATTACTTGCACCAGGAAAAAGAAAACCACCAATAAGAAAATCTTCATTTTAGCACCCAAAATTCATTCAGAACCTCCCAGACACAAACCATATATGCATTTCAATCATAAAATACGCTACGAACCTGCTCGCGCACTCAAAACACCAAAAAGAGGTCATCTTGACCTGATATTGACCATGGTCAGACTTAAAATCTTTAACTTAACTAGTTTCTCCACTAATGATCCAAAACACACCCGAGCCCTTTGGGACCCCATCCAATCATACCAACAAGTACAAATACATCATCCAAACTTATCCAAGGCCTCAAACACACATACGAAAACATCACAACAAAGAATCGAGGCCCAAACCGAATAGAATTTCTCTTAGGTTGTTAAATATTCATTCTTTCAAAAGAGTATACGAATCACACTTAACACTTCGGATTACTTTCAAACTTTGCATACAAGTTCAATTCAACTATATAGACCTATCCAAAGTCTCGGAATACCAATTGGAGTCCAATAACATCAAAGTCAATTCTTGGTTAAAATTATGAACTCTTAAGTTTTTCAAATTGCCAAGTTTTGACAAATAGTGTTGAATTCTTCTAGTAACCTCCAAAACCAAATTTGAACATATGTATATGTCCAAAATCATCATACAAACCTATCGGCACAATAAAAATCCGATTCCAAATCAATTTACTAAAAAGTCAAACCTTAGTCAACTATTTTAACTTAAATCTTCTAAAACAAGAATCATTCTTCCAAACCGAAACAAATCAATCCCGAGCCACTCGAAAACCGAAACCAATCATACACTCGAGTATTAATATATAATATGATGCTACTCAAAGTCTCAAACTACCGAATGGAATGTTAAAGCTCAAAATGACCGACCGGATCGTTACACCACTGGCCCCAGAAATCAATGGCACTTTCTCTCAACATGTCGTCCAAGATCTGAATAGTACCCTCTGACTGCCCGTCTGTTTGGGGATGAAATGTCGTACTCAGCTTATCCTATGTGCCCAACTCATGCTACACGACTCTCCAAAAATGTGATATAAACTGAGTGCCTTGATCCAAGATAATAGACACAGGAACACCATGTAGGCGAACAATGTCATGCCTCAAACCTGGGGAGGCGTGACAAAGTGGTATCAGAGCAGGTCGTATCCTAGTGAGTCTACAAAGCCGTGCCTAGTAGAGTCTCACTTATGGGTGTGTTGCACGTGACATTTTTAATTGAGAGGCTACAGGGCATTTAGGAAATGTTACCCATCTTTTATTTCCTGATCGTGCCATAGAGCCGAGTCGTAAGAAGTCAGTATGAAGCTTCCGCCAAATTTTGTATACACCAGTGGTGCAGGTATCACAGTAGAGCTTTAAGGCGTGGATGTAATTTTCATATATGTCGAAGGGAGGTTATGAAAGTGATAGAAGATACGATGCGAGATTGAAGGTTAAGTAAGGTTGTGAATAGTCCAGACTTCAGATGAAGGTTGGGTTTTAGATTAGTTTATAGAGGGGACTCCGTAAAAGTTTCGTAAGTCTCTAAGAGTTAACATTTGAGGATGAATGTTTCTAAAGGGGGAAGGATGTTACATCCCGCACTTTTGTACGTTAGATTTGTCGTAAGATAATTGACATAAGTTCAAGGACAAAATTATTTTTGAAGTTATAAGTATTTATGCTATTTATAACAAGTGATAAGTAAGTGTCGTGAAGTTCAGAGGGAAAACGAGTTGAAGAAAATAAGTTTCGTCGAAGTTTGACATTTTGGAATAAAATACGGTCCAAGCTATAATACCCCGTATTTATGGATTAGTGCTATACAATATACCACATGACCATGATAGTAAAGTATATTATAGTAAGGTATATGAAGTATATTAGTATTTAAGTAAAATGAGACCAAGAAATTAATTATGTGGCTAATTGGTTAAATATTGGACTTTAGTGGAAGATTAATAGACTAATTAGTGAATAATTATTATGTGGGCATGATTCACATGGGTTAGGAATAGGTGGCAGACAAGGGATGGAGACATGAATGCATAAGGTGGAGGGGACACCTATTTTGTTTATAAAAGTTACATGTATATTTAAAAGGTGTGTTGGCATCTTATTAAAAAGGATGACCTATGATTGACACATGTATAGATAAATTTACTACTTAATAAATTTATATGACTTTCTTAACTTTTCATTTAAGTAAGATACTTGCTCAAAACGTGAATGGAGATACAGACCTCATTAACGTAATATTTCAAGGGATTAAGGTCATTCATGAGGTTATAGAGGATTAGTGACTATGTTATTGTAAGATCCTATAAGTTTAACAACCTTGATACCGTTAGATACATTTTGATATGGTATTTATTTTGAGTGGAACATTTTTTGAAAAATATAATTTTATATAGTTATTAATATTACTACTTCCGAATATGCTTTAAATTATACACATAATATGAGAAAGTTTATGACATTTTCTTTTTTGTAAAGATAGAAGTTATTTTCTCACAAAAGAAGGTTATGTTTTTACCATTTTAGAATTAAGCGTACGAAAATTTGTACTCTTTATATGAGATTAGAAAAATTAGAAGTTGACAAAATATATATATTTTTACATGGATATTTTAATGAAATAATAGTGGATGTATTGACTTTATATGGTGCTCTGACCAATTGAAGAACAGAAATATCATTCGATTCGTCGATCAATTACAAGGTGACAAGGATGTCACCACATGGCTACATAGCAATGAGCAACAAGTGCCTAATACAAATTATCATATTGGTGGCATCTTTATAGCCAATTTCTTATTGATAAAGTCATGGCTTTAATTGTGTGGGCCCATGGACATAAGTAGAGCAATTCTTCACTTAAGATCTCATTTTAATGATTTGGAATTGAACAAAATGGGGCTTCTCTCTATGGATCTTAGACAAACAAAAATGAACAGATGGGTTAGTCACAACAAGTATACATTTGTTTGGTTGTTTCGAACTCGTGGTGCTATCGTTAAGCCGTAAGTAGTTCGAGATTGAGGCGTAGAGGAGATTGTTCACAAATACAAGTAGGAAGTTGATATTAAATGTATGTTAAGGCTAATCCTTCCTTATTTTGGCATGATCCAAGCATTAAATGTCCATTTGCTTTCATTTTGGCAAAAGCTACTTATAACATTTACACTTCATTTTCTGTGGAGAATGAATTTACAACGTTCAACATCTTTTTGGTTAATGATTAATTCTTTCATTTGGTGAATTCATGCCAACACCTTGAGGGTAAGTTATTTTAGAATAAGTATGATATTGGCATGTCTACGCGGAGCCATGACAATATGTAACATATGACTAATGTCCTTTATAGGATTTATGAGCAGACATTTGGAAGAAGTTAGTGATATGGGGAGCAAACGCACAACTTTCATAAATGACTCTATTAATAGAAGTACTAGGGGTGTCAGAAAAATATGTAGTTGATAAAGTTTATCCGAAGGCATATTGATCTTATGACATTCCGAGAGATTATATTGACTTACTTCTTATACATTACAATCATTTATACATGTACATTGACCCATGATCAGATACGTTATATACGCGTATATTATATGTATATGGGGTATGGGGAAAGGTTATGGCTTTATATACGCACCTCCACCTGATCAGTTGGTATACGTTGATGATTTCGCCCACAGAGGCCGAGATGATATGATGGGATACCCTCAGAGGCTTGATGATGTTATGTACGCATATACATATGCATGATATGTATATGCATGACATTATAAATATTTCATGATTTACAGAGCTATCCAGACTTACAGGTTGAGTCATTTATTCCATATTTCTTTTATTTCCTTTATATACTAATTTATGTGCCTTACATACTCGGTACATTATTCGTACTGACATCCTTTTGTTGTGGACGCTGCATTCATGTCTGCAGGTGTAGGTAATCAGTTTGACGAGCCCTCATAGTAGACGAGGTCAGCATTTTGCGAAGGATCGGTAAGACTCCACTTCATTCGAGGTGCAGTCGAGTCTATAAGTCATCATGTTAGAGTTTTGCTACAGACCTATGGGTAGGCAGGAGCCGTGTACCGTTTGATGTCGAATACTCTTAGAGGCTTTGTAGACGCAGGTTCATTATGTACAGTATGTCAGAGGCCTTGACGGGCGTGTGTATTCATGTTTTAAGTACGATGGATCGCTAATACAACGTTTGCCCACTTACATTTATACATTATGAGCTGTGGCCATGTTGGCCCATGATAGTTACAAAAAGAATGAGTTTAGCCAACTCGACCTATGTATGTTCTGGTTTTCGTCGAACGATCATGAGTTACAGAGGGGTTCGCTCGGGCCAGTATGGCACCTGATGCCAGCCACGCCTCCCCAGGTTTGGGGCGTGACAAACAATCTCTCTACGATAAATTCGAGCCAGTTGCTTTGAAGTGTAGGTAGTCATGACTGGAATGAAATGTGAAAACTTGGTCAGTCTGTCCACAATGACCCAGACGACATCAAATCACCTCAAGGTCCGTCGCAACCCAACCACAAAATGCATAGTGATACGCTCCCACTTCTACTCTGGTATATCTAGACTCTAATGCAACCCACTCGGTCTCTGATGCTCACACTTAACCTGCTGATAGTTCAAACACAGTAAAACATACTCAACAATGTCTTTCTTCATCCTTTGCCACCAATAATGCTACTTCAAATCATGGTACATTTTTAGGGCACCCGAATAAATAGAATATCGTGAACTATGGGCTTCCTTAAGAATTAGCTCCTGCAACCCATCCACATTAGGCACATAAATCCGACTCTGAAGAAGCAACACACAATCATCACCAATAGTCACCTCCTTAGCATCCCATTGTTGTATTGTGTCCCTAAGAACAAGCAAATGAGGATCATCATAGTGACGCGCCTTGATGTGCTCAAACAAGGCCGCCCGTGATATAACACAAGCAAGAACCCTGCTAGGCTCCGAAATATCCAACCTCATGAACTTGTTGGCCAAAGCCTCAACATCCAAAGCTAACGGTCTCTTCCTATCTGGAAGAAAAGCAAGACTCTCCATACTCTCCGCCTTCCTACTCAAGGCATTGACCATCACATTGGCCTTTCCGGGATGATAAAGAATGGTGATATCATAGTCTTTCAATAGCTCGGGCCACCACTGTTGCCTCAAGTTCAAATCCTTCTACTTGAATAGATGTTGAAGACTCTGATGATCCACATACACCTTACAAGACACGCCATAAAGATAATTCCTCCAAATCTTGAGCGCATATACAATAGCTTCTTACTCCAAATAATGCACTGGATAGTTTTTCTCATGGGGCTTCAGCTGACGCGAAGCATAGGCAATTATCCTACCATCCTGCATCAACACACACCCAATTCCAACCCGTGAAACATCACAGTAGACTGTATATGAACACGATTCCGAAGGAAAAACCAGAACTAAAGTTGTAGTCAAGACTGTCTTGAGTTTTTGAAAGCTCTCTTCACACTCGCCAGAATACCTGAATGGGTAACCCTTCTAAGTCAACTTAGTCAATGGGGTTGCGATAGACAAACAATCCTCCACAAAGCAGCGATAATACCCAGCCGACCCAAGGAAACTCCGAATCTCTGTAGCAGTAGAAGGTCTGGGCCAACACTGAACTGCCTCAATCTT
Source organism: Nicotiana tomentosiformis (assembly GCF_000390325.3). Classification (NCBI taxonomy): domain Eukaryota; kingdom Viridiplantae; phylum Streptophyta; class Magnoliopsida; order Solanales; family Solanaceae; genus Nicotiana; species Nicotiana tomentosiformis. The sequence continues at coordinate 65,896,247 of NC_090817.1, forward strand.
CTTCGGATCCAACTTAATTCCCTCACTAGACACCACATGACCTAAAAATGCCACAAAGTCTAACCAGAACTCGCACTTGGACAACTTTGCATATATCTTCTTCTCCCTCAAGTCTAGAGCACGATCCTCAAATGCTACTCATGCTCCTCCCGACTGCGAGAATACACCAATATATCATCAATGAGTGCAATGATAAAGGAATCCAGATAAGGCTAAAATACACTGTTCATCAAGTGCATGAAAGTTATTGGGGCATTGGTTAGCCCACAAGACATCACCAAGAACTCATAGTGCCCATAAGGGTCCTGAAAGCCGTCTTAGGAACATCTAAAGCCTCGATCTTCAATGGATGGTACCCCGATCTCAAATCAATCTTCGAGAATACCCTAACACCTTGAAGTTGATCAAATAAATCATCAATATGCGGTTGTGGATACTTGTTTTTGATAGTAACCTTGTTCAATTGCTTATACCCAATGCACATCCTCATGGAACCGTCATTCTTCTTCACAAATTGAACTAGAGCACCCCAGGGTGAAACACTTAGCCTAATGAAACTTTATCTAGAAATTCCTGCAACTGTTCCTGTAATTCCTTCAACTCAGTTAGAGCCATGCGGTACGATGGAATAGATACGGGCTGAGTGCCCGGTACCAAGTCAATACCAAAATCAATATCCCTATCTGGTGGCATACCGGGTAGGTCTGCAGGAAAAACATCTAAAAATTCCCTCACCATGGGGACTGAATCAACTATGGGAGTATCAAACTCACATACCTAACAAAGGCTAAGTACGCCAAGCACCCATTCTCAACCATCCGTTGAGCCTTCAGAAAAGACACCACTCTACTTGGAACATGACCCAAGGAACTTCTGCACTCCAACATTGATAACCCCGGCATAGACAACGTCACAGTCTTAGCGTGATAATCAATAATAGCATGCTACATAGATAACCAATCCATACCTAGAATCACATTGAAATCCACCATATTAAGCAACAGAAGATCAACCCAATAGTGACCAAACAAGAACGATAGATACAGTCCACCACAATAGAATCCCCAACGAGTGTAGACACATAAATAGGAGTATCTAGAGGAACACGAGATATATCCAAATATAAAGCAAAACAGGACAACACATACAGATAAGTAGAACCCAGATCAAATAAAACCGATGCATCTCTATGACAGACCAGAATAATACATGTAATGACTGCATTTGATGCAACTACCTCGGTCCTATTAGGGAAACCAAAACAATGGGCAGGGTCTCCTCCTCTAGAATGTGCTCTACCTGCCTACCCTCCACCTCTAGCTGGTTTTGATGGTGGAGTAGCAACTAGAGAGGAAACCATAACCCGAGTACCCTGCTGAGATCCACCTTTTCAAAGTCTATGACAATCTCTAATAAGGTGCCTAGTATCACCACACTCAAAACAACTCCTCTGCGGGCGTGGCTGCTGGTACTGAGTCTGGGAGGGACAACTGGAATAACCGCTATAGGAACCCCATGCACAAGGTGCACTAAAAGATGGCTCTTCGGTATAGGTACCATGGGGTCCCTAGATAGCTGGAGCACTACGGGTAACCTAAAGTGCATACTGAACTGGTCGAATGGCAAAGCCTCTGCCATGACAGGTCGGAGCCAAAGAGTGGGAACCGCTAAATCCTCCAGAACCTCGAGGCTTCTTAACCTCCATATTCCCCCTATCCTACTCGCGTATACGCTTCAACCTCCTAGCAATCTCCACAACCTGATGGAATGTAGTCTCAGTCTCCAACTCCCCTGCCATCCCAAAACTGAGGCTATAGACAAGTCCCTCAATAAACCTATAGACTTTTCTCTATCAGTGGACACCAAGGAAGGTTCATGATGAGATAACTCTGTAAACCTCATAGCATACTAGGACACAATCATACCCCCTTAGCGCAAGTGCTCAAACTCATTGTGCAACTCATCCCTGCATTATGGAATAAACTCCTTCAATAAAATATTAGAGAACTGGGGCCAAGTAAGTAGTGCTGCGCTAGCTGGTCTGCTCGCCTCATGAGTTTGCCATCATCTAGGCCGATCCCGTCAACTGAAAGGTAGTAAGGTTGACCCCGCTCAACTCTACCAAACCCATAGTATTCAAAATGCGGTGACACTGATCCGAGAAACCATGTGCATCCTCAGAAGACCCTCCAGTGAATTGGAGAGGATGGAACTTTTGAAACCTCTCCAAACTCCTCTGCCCCTCTGCCAACACAACTAGCCCTACCTCGGGCAGAACTGTGACTACTGGCTGCACCAGCACAATACCTGGTGTCTGATAAGCATGAGCTAGCTACTGTGGTGTATGGGCGGAGGGAGTTTGAGTTCCTCCCCCAGCCTGTGAAGTAGCTGGTGCAACTGGAATCAACCTTGCATGGGCCAAACTCCCGAACATACTCATGAAGTGTGCCAAGGTCTCCTGGAGCCCCAACGTAGAAATAGGCTGCTCAGGTGCACACTCAACATGCTTGGGCCCCTGGTACTCAACTAGAGCTGCTAGAGGTTCTAGAGCTGCAGCTCTGACAGGTTCTCTAGATGTAGCACGTGCCCCTCCTCATCCTCTACCTCAGCCCCGGCCTCTCGCGGCTATAGCAGGGGATGTTGGTGTCTACTCAAGTGATCCAGTAGCACGTTTTCTCACCATCTACGAGGGAAAGAAGAGTAAAGGTTCAAATTTCAGAATAACAAATCGGCATGATAATGAATGAAAGAAGATGATGTTTCCTAATAGTTCGGTAGCCTCTCGAAGATAAGTACAAACATCTCCATACCGATCTACAAGACTCTACTAAACTTGCTTGTAACACATAGGACTTATGAATCTAGAGCTCTGATTTAAACTTGTCACGAACCACATCCCTCCACAGGAGTCATGATGTCACCTAGTCTCTAAAACTAGGTAAGTCGATCAGTTAACAATATTTAAACAAAAAAAACATGTTATAATAGGACATAGAGTTAATTTAAAAATAGAAATAGAGTCAATACAGGCAAAAGTGGCAATACTCAACATAACTCCCCAAAACTAGGGAGTACAGAGCCACGAGCTCTAATTGAATACATAAGAATATCTTAAAAAGCAATATTGTTCGGATATAGAAATAACAGTATTAATGTAAGGATATGACTCCAAGGAACTGCGACGGTCAATGTAACTCTATATTGAATCATCGCGGTCAAAGAAATCTCTCATTGCCTAGATCTGTTGCCTTGAGCGCCTAAATCTACACAAAAATGTGCAAAAGTGTAGTATGAGTACATCACAGTCGGTACCCAGTAAGTATCAAGACTAACCTCGGTGAAGTAGTGACGAGGTTCAAGTCATGTGATATTCGCTAGTCAAATACCCAGTGCAATATATCAAAGACTGGAAACATAAAATATAGTAGTAAAATAATAACAATAATCACATCAGAATAAGTGATAACGATTCAATACAAGTAAAGGCTCAGCTTCAAATAGAAATGCACACATATGGCACCTCGTGCCCACATTATCAATCACACTTGCACGACAAAGACCTCGTGCAACAATACCAGTCACACTTGCACGACAAAGATATCGTGCCAATATCAATCACACTCTCACAATAAAGACCTCGTGCCAATATCACACTCGCACGGCAAAGACCTCGTGCCACAATATCATACTCGCACGGCAAAGACCTCCTGCCATAATATCAAAATCGCACACCAAAGACCTCGTGCCACAATATCACACTCGTATGATAAATATCATTGTGCCACAATATCACATTCGCATGGCAAAGACCCCGTGCCACAATATCACACTCGCACGGTAAAGACCTCATGCCAACACCCAAATAATTCGCTCAACATGTCCACATGTGCCACAATAATCACAAGACAATAATGCCAAATTTCTATCAAGGATATATGAGCTCACAACTTATCAACAAGGTGTACAAGGACATGATTAAAGTAAAATATGGATGAGTGTTTAACAAATAAAGCATTATTATGGCTAAAAGAAGTGTAGTGATTATGTTCACGTAGCCACAAAGTAATCAAGAATGTTTCATGTACAATACATCCTCAAACTAAGGCATATTAATAGACTAAGGTCTAACCCGGTCACAAGCCACGCATAGCCCTCGTGTACACGCTCGTCACCTCGTGTACACGTCATTTTTCACACAACACAATTAGGCAATTAAGTCTAAATCCTAAGAGGTATCCCCCAACATAAGGTTAGGCAAGATACTTACCTCAAACAAATCAAATCAATACTCTAAAAAGCCCTTTCCTCTCGAATCTGCCTCTGAACGGGTTAAATCCCAATCCAAGTAGTAAAAGTCCCCTAAAACATTAACAAAATCCGAGCTCCCAATCTCAAAATGTGATAAAATAACTCAAACCTCGAAAATGATATTTTATAACACTCCTCAATGATACCCTTCACGATTGTGAGACCTATTTCGCAATGACGAAGCACAAATCAAAACTGTTCTAGAATTACCCTTTGTGAACGCAGTCTGGCACCCGCGAACGTGATGCATAACCTCCATTGGCGCGGTCCCCCACGCGTGACGCGAAGGCCAAAAGCTTGGCAACCATATCCGCCTTCCCTCTATGCGAACGCGACGCCCAGGTCACGAACACGAAGGTCACTACCCACCATGCTCTGCGAACGCAACAGCCTCATTGCGAATACGCAAAGCAAAAATGCCAGCCACCAAAAACACTCTGTGACCACAAGAGAGAAATGTTCTAAAACCTATCTGAAACACACTTGAGGCACCGGGGACCCTCTCCAAACACACCAACAAGTCCTAAAATACAACACGGACTTACTCGAGGCCTCAAATCACAAAAAATAACATCAAAACTATGAATTGCACCTCAATTCAAACTTAATGAACTAATCCAAATTTCCGAATTCTAAACTTATGCCGAAGATTCCTAAATAACTCGGAATGACCCAAATTTTATACACAAGTCATAAATCACCATACGAACCTATTCCAAGGCTCAGAATCTCAAACGTACATCAACAAACACAAAGTCAACTATGGGTCAAACCTATGAACATCTAAACCTTGAAATTGACAACTTTCGCTAATTAGAGCGAAATCAACCTAGGAACCTCCTAATCCAAATACGGACATACACTTAAGTTCAAAATCACCATCTTGACCTAACAGAACTGTCAAAATTCCGATATGAGGTCAAATACACAAAAGTATAACTTGGTCAACACTCTTAAGCTTCCAAACTAGGAACTTAGTGTTCCAATTCAATTCAAAACCTCCCAAAAATCAACCCAACCATCCACGCAAGCCACACAATAACAAATAATATACGGGGAGCATCAAATAGGGGAACGAGGCTCGAATACCCAAAATTACCGGTCGGGTCGTTAAATTCTCCCCCCCTTAAACAAACATTCGCCCTCGAACGAGTTTAGCATCAAACCTGAGGTATAAAAACGGTGAGGGTATCTGTTCCGCATATCATGCTCGGTCTGCCAAGTCGTCTCCTTGACCGGTTGACCTCTTCATTGAACCTTCATCGATGAAATATTATTTGATCTCAGCTTCCAAACCTTCCTATCCCAATTGCCACCAAATTGTCATCATAAATCAAATCCTTGTCTAACTACAATGAGCTGAAGTCAAACACATGTGACTGGGCCTCATAATACTTTTGGAGATTGAAAACATGAAACACCGGATGGAGTCACGATAAGCAGGGTGGCAAAGCAAGTCTATTGGCCTCCTCACCAACTCTCTCTAGAACCTCAAAAGGACCAATATACCGAGGGCTCAACTTTTGCTTCCTCCTGAAGCTTATCACATCCTTCATGGGTGAAACTCTGAGTAGAACCCTCTCACCTACCATGAATGCCACATCTCAAGCCTTTCTATCATCATAACTCTTTTTCCTAGACTAAATTGTATGAAGCCGCTCCTGAATCAATTTCACCTTCTCCAAAGCATCACGAACTAGATCAGTGCCCAACAACCTAGCCTTCCGAGGCTCATAGCAACCAACTGAAGAACGAAAATGCCTCCTATATAAGGCCTCATACAAAGCCATCCGGATACTCGATTGGTACATATTTTTGTAGGCGAACTCTGCTAACAGTAGAAACTGATCCCACTGGACCCTAAAATCAATGGCACAGCCTCTCAACATGTCCTCCAAGAGCTGAATAGTACGGTCGGACTACCCGTATGTGTAGAGAAAAAATATCGTACTCAACTAAACATGTGTGCCTATCTCACACTACACGGCTCTCCGAAAATGCAATGTAAAATGCGTGCCTCAATCTGAGATAATAGACACAGGCACATCATGCAGGAGAATAATCTCTCTAAGATAAATTTGAGCCAGCTGCTCTAAAGTTTAGGTAGTCATGACGAAAATGAAGTGTGCAGACTTGGTTAGTTTGTACACAATGACCCATACGACATCAAATATTTTCAAGGTACGTGGCAACCCTACCACCAAATCCATAGTGATACCCTCACACTTCCACTCCGGTATATCTAGTCTTTGAAGCAACCCACCCAGTATTTGATGCTCATACTTAACCTGCTTACAGTTCAATCACCGTGCAATATACTTAACAATGTCTTTCTTCATCTTCCGACACCAATAATGCAGCTTCAAATCATGGTACATATTCCCGGCACCCGGATGAATGGAATACCGCAAACTATGGGCATCCTCAAGAATCAGCTCCCGCAACTCATCCATATTAGGAGCACAAATCCGAACCCAAAACGGCAGCACACCATCATTACCAATAGTCACATCCTTAGCATCACGGTGCTGTATCATGTCCTTAAGGAAAAGCAAGTGGGGATCATCATACTGAGGTTCCTTGATGCGCTCAAACAAGGATGCCCGTGATTCAACACAAGCAACAATGTTGCTAGGCTCCAAAATATCCAACCTCACGAACCTATTGGCCAAAGCCTGCACGTACAAAGCTAATGGTCTCTCCCCAACTAGAAGAAAAGCAAGACTCCCCATACTCTTCGCCTTCTTACTCAAGGCGTAAGCCACCACATTGGCCTTTTCGGGATGATAAAGAATGGTGATATCATAGTCTTTCAATAGCTCCAACCACCTCTGTTGCCTCAAGTTCAAATCTTTATTCTTGAATAGGTGTTGAAAACTCCAGTGATCTGCATACACCTTACAAGACACGCCATAAAAATAATGCCTCCAAATCTTGAGCGCGTGTACAATAGCTGCTAATGCACTGGTAGTTCTTCTCATGGGGCTTCAACTAACGCAAAGCATAGGCAATCAGCCTACCATCATGCATCAACACACACTGAATGCCAAGTCGTGAAGCATCATAATAGACTGTATATGAACCCGATGTTGAAGGCAAAACAAGAACTAGAGTTGTAGTCAAGGCCGTCTTGAGCTTCTGAAAGCTCTCCTCACACTCATCATACCATCTGAATAGGGAACCCTTCTGAGTCAACTTAGTCAATGGGGCTGCGATAGATGAAAACCCCTTCACGAAGGGGCGATAATTCCCAGCCAACCCAAGGAAACTCGAAATCTCTATAGCGGTAGAAGGTTTGGGCCTACTCTGAACTATATTAATCTTCTTTGGATCAACCTTAATCCCCTCATAGGACATCACGTGACCCAAGAATTCAACCTAGTCTAATAGAACTCGCACTTGGAGAACTTAGCATATATCGTTTTGTCACTCAAAGTCTGGATCACGATCCTTAAATTCTGTTCATGCTCCTCCTGGCTGCGGGAATACATCAATATTTTATGAATGAACACAATAACAAAGGAATCCAGATAAGGCTAAATCACACATTTCATCAGGTGCATGTAAGTTTTTGGGTCATTGGTAAGCCCAAAGGACATCACTAAGAACTCATAGTGCCTTTTTTCAAACATTCGTTGAGCCTTAAGAAGAAAACACCACTCTACTAGGATCATGACCCAAGGAATCTCTCCACTCCAACATCGGTAACTCCGGTATAGCCAACAACATAGCCTTAGCGTGACAAATAAGAATAGCATGATACGGTGATAACCAATCCATACCCAGAATCACATTAAAATCCACCATATTAAGCAATAGAAGATTAATCCAATAGTGACCAAACAAGAACGATAGATACGGTCCACCACAATAGAATTCCCAACGGGTGTAGACACATAAACAAGAGTATCCATATAATCACAAGATATATCCAAATATAAAGCAAAATAGGATGACACATTCTAATAAGTAGAACCCGAATCAAATAAAATGGATGCATCTCTATGACACATCGGAATAATACTTGTAATGAATGCATCTGATGCAATCTCCTCGACCCTACCAGGGAAAGCATAACAACAAGCATGGCTTTCCTCTCTAGGACGTCCTCTACCCACCTGCCCTCCACCTCTAGCTGGTTGTGCCAGTGGAGTAGCAACTGGAGTGGAAGCCATAACTTGAGTACCCTTTGAGGTCCACCCCTCCAAAGTCTGGGACAATCTCTAATAAGGTGCCTAATATTACCACACTCAAAATAACTCTTCTGCGGGCATGGATGCTGGTATTGAGTTTGCACCGGACGACTAGAATAATTATTGTAGGAATCCCGTGTAGAAGGTGCACTGAAAGTTGAATCTCTGGTATAGGTACCTTGGGGTCCCTGGCTAGCTAGAGCAATACGGGTAACCTAAAGTGTGGTTTGAAGACAAAGACTCTACCAGGACGGGTCAGAGCCAAATATTGGGAACCACTAAATCCTCCAGAACCTAGAGGCTTCTTAACCTCCCTATTCCCCCTCTCCTACTCGCAAATACGCTCCAACCTCCTAACAATCTCTAGGACCTGATGGAATGCAATCTTAGTCTCCAACTCCCATGCCATCCAAAACTTTAGGCTATAGACGAGTCCCTCAATAAACCTATGGACTCTCTCTCTATTAGTGGAAACCAAGGAAGGTGCATGACAAGATAACTCTGTAAACCTCATAGCATACTCAAACACACTCATACTCTTGGGCAACTATTCAAACTCGCTACGCAATTGTCCCTACGGGTCTTTGGAATAAACCCCTTCAAGAAAAGATCAGAGAACTGGGACCATGTAAGTGGTGCTGCACTAGCTGGTTTGCCCGCTCATAACTTTACCACTATCTATATACCAACCCTATCTGTTAACGACTAATTTTGACCCTACCTTTTAAAATTAAATTAATTATACTTATTACTTAGCAACAAATGTGGTAAAATATTTTCTAATCAATAATACCTATTTTTTCTAAAAGATAATAGGAAAATAACAAAAAATATTGTTGAATTAATAGCAATTTGATATTAAAATTTATAAATTATATTATTCTTACTATTTTGAAATATTAAAATAACTTTTATATCTTAATAAAAATGTTTTACAATTAGTTTATTAAATTAATCCTCAATTTATAATTATATTATCTTATTTACTTTAAGTAGCCAAAACTAGTTTCATAATTCAATAAATTATATATTATAGAAATTAATAATTAATTATATATTTGATGATTATATTTTAATGTATTTAATTATAATTAATTAAGCCTAATTAAGTTGATTTTAAAAGGGTTAAAAGCTCAAAAGGCTACAATTGCACATAATCAATTAAACTCAATGTGGCTATGTGTTAAAGTCTATTTCAGTTGTTTTGGCTCAAATGCACGAGCCCAAACACCTTGACCCTGTCCAGACCCACCCTTCCTACTCCATGTTGGCAATCCATGCCACTTCCTCTGAACCGATGGTATCGTGCAACGCCGCCCCTCTCCTACACTCACAAAAGAAATACAACACATCTGGACCGTTGATCCAACTCGTCAACGGTCCGTAATTAATTTTAGTTTTCTCTTTTCTTTTAATTCTCACCTAAACCTCATTTCCACCGTCGAATTACAGGGATCCAACGGCCATCGTTTTTCATAACAAAACTTTTTATTAATACTCATCTCCCTAAAATATCTGGGTAGTTGATCCAAAGATCCAATGTCCCAAATTCCGTCTCGTATTTTAAACCTTCCAAACACCCCTAACCCTACTCATTTGCATCTCACCCGGCCGCCCTTCTTTCCCCATTCTCTCTCATTTTTTTCATCCCCATCAACCCCATCAATCCGAAAACCTTGCACAAATTTGTGCAAGTTCATCCCAATCGAACCCTGGAACATCTATCTTGTCCCTGATAGCTGCAAATCACATCGGCTTCCATTCCTTTTTCTTCGATTTAATTCGAATTTCGAATCTCAAATTCGTAAACCTAAAATGCACAAATGGGTATACTATCAATCCTTGCTCTGTTCTGTCAAATCAGTGCATGAATGAACATAATCTGTAGATTTTTCATCATTATTCGATGTTCAGAGGTCAAACACAGTGACCTCCGGATATTAGATTTTGACCAGCAATCCAACGGCTTCAACGGCCATCTCCTCATACCCAGGTAAATCCGTGTTAAAAGGGGCATTCAATGCCTTGACAAACGACACATTAAATACTATCTGAAACACAAAGAAAGAAAGAAAGAAAGAAAAGAGTTAAAATTTATGTTTTCCTTACTAAGTGTTCGCTAATTTTTCTGTTTTCTTTCTCTTCTCCGGTTTGAGTTCATCTCCTATACTTATGTTGAGTTTGGATTCCTAAAAGGCTGTCAAACACTCCCTTACATGGTTCGCTACCCTACAGAAGACCAGTACACACTAATCCCCTTTCTTACTTTGAGTTTGTAGTATGGTTATGTATTCATGATGATTTCCTAGTTGATTTTCTATCATTTATGTTAGCTATTGATGATAAGAAATTGTGTTTGTCATGACCAGCCTTTACATGATATTTTCATTGTTAACATAGGGATTTTTTGATTAAAATATATTATATTGACACTGTTATCAAATTTGTGTAATTGAACTTTATCTTTCATGATTTAATTAGTAAAAATAACTCCGGACTAAGTAATATTCTGATGATAAATATCACTAAACCTCTGTGATTTAGTTAAGTAAATTTTAGTGTTGATTTTGTGTAATTTACCAATGTTAGTTGAACAATAGTACTAGGTCAACTGAGCTAATTGAAATCATGCTCTTGAACCTTCTTTGTGATTATGTACCTCTAGATTACTTGACCCTTCTACTTATGTCATTATTTTGATATTATAAATGGAATTCCCAACCGTTCATATTATGTTGAACTATCTACTTTAATAACTTTAGCTAATAAGATTGTTGATGATATCTTGTTTGTTCTATACTCTCAGTAATCCATGTATCTATACTGTTGTTACCCTTAAGATCCTACTGAGCTTCATGATTAATTGATCTAGATCATATGCTGATAATGTTGTTTGTAATCTTTTCTATTAGCCAAAAGGTTGGAATAGAATCAGTCTTCTAAACTTCTCTGAAATACTATCAATACTTGTCACATTGCACCATATTGATTCCTATGATGTTTTGCTATCCTGATTCAGTTCCTGCCCTCATGAAAATTTGTTTTGACTCTAATTAATAGCATGTTCATGTCATTGCAATACAATAATCTCTACATGTTCTCTGAAATAACTTGAAACCATGTGATGAATTTCATTAATGTATTAGGGAACCTAGAGTCAGTTTTGAATATAACTTGATGTAACGACCCGACCAGTCGTTTCGGGAGTTATAGCCTCATTTCCCCCATTTCTGTTTCCTTTATGCTCTTAAGCTATATTATGATATACTGGGTTAGTTGATTCGGGCCCGGAGTGGTTTCGGAGTGGAATGAGACACTTAGTCTCTAATTTAGAACCTTAAGTTGGAAAAGTCAACATGATGTTGACCTATGTGTAAACGATCTCGGATTTGAATTATGATGGTTCTGTTAGCTCCGTTAGGCGATTTTGGACTTAGGAGTGCGTCTGGAATGTGATTTGGAAGTCCGTGGTAGAATTAGGCTTGAATTGGTAAAATTTAGAAATTTGGCAATTTTGGTCGGCAGTGGAAAATTTGATATCAGGGTCGGAATGGAATTCCAGAAGTTAGAGTAGGTTCGTAGTGTTATTTGTGATGTGTGTGCGAAATTTGAGGTCATTCGGACGTGGTTTGGTTGGTTTCGGAATTAGTTGCCGAATTTGAAAATTTAGAAGTTCTTACACTTGAATCCGAGGGTAATTTGATGATTTGATGTTGTTTTGAGTGATTTGAAGGTTCAACTAAGTTTGTATGTTGATATATGACTTGTTGGTATTTTTGGTTGAGGTCCCGAGGGCCTCGGGGTGATTTCGGGTGGTTAACGGATTTGTCGAAGTTGGAAAATGCAGTTGAAGCTGCTGCTACTGCTATTTTCGTACCTACGGAAGAAAGATTCGCAGGTGCAAGGCCGCTGGTGTGCGTGGGGAGTTCGTAGGTGCGGGCAATGCCGGGCTAGGCAGGTTGCGCAGGTGCGAGTTGGAGGTCGCATCTACGATCCCGCAGGTGCGAAACCTGGGGCGCAGATGCAGAAAGGGGGATGCTAGGCAGGCTTCGCAGAAGCGGAGTATGAGCGCGCAGGTGCGCTTGCGCAGGCGCGATAATTTGCTGCGCATATGCGGAAAAATGTGAGGCCAAGGCTGGAGCGCATGCGCGAAGGATTTGGCCGCACCTGCGAGCTCGCATGTGCGAGGCCTAGAGCATAGGTGCGGAAGATGGGGAATTAAGTGGAGTTCGTGGATGCAGCACCCTGACCGCAGGTGTGGAAAAAGAGCCCGCAGGTGCAAAAACCTGGGCAGAAACCATAAATAGAACACTTCGCGAATTTGGTTCATTTCCACCATTTTCAAGTCGGTTTGTGGAGCTTTTGGAGTGATGTTTGAAGGGTGATTCAAGGGCTATCAGTGAGGTAAGTTGCTTGAGCCCTAATACTCGTATATATGGTGATTCCCGTTGTTTAATCATGTAATTAGTGAAAATGAGGGATTAGGGCTTGAAATTTTTGGAGAGTAATTTAAGGATTTGAAGGACCAAACGATGTCGGATTTTGATGATTTTGGTATGGTTAGATTCGTGAGTGAATGTGCTTTCTAGTTTTGTGAATTTTGTCAGATTTTGAGACGTGGGCCCGAGGGGCGGGTTTGAGCCAATTTCGGATTTTGGTCTAATTTTGTAGCTTTTCTTGTGGAATTCATTCCATTAGCGCGTATTGATAGTATTGTACTGATTATGAATAGATTCGGAGCATTTGGAGGCCGAGTCCAGAGCCAAGAGCATGGCGGGGTAGAGATTTAACCAGTTTGAGGTAAGTAACGATTGTAAATCTAGTCCTGAGGGTACGAAACCTCGGATTTTGTATCATTCTACTATTTTTAGTTACGCACATGCTAGGTGACGGGCGTGTGGGCGTGCACTATTGGGGATTGTGACTTGGTCCATCCCGTAGCAACTGTAAAGTTGCATACTTTGTTGAATCTATTCGATACTTATATGTTTTAGAAAGAGTTTCTGTAAGTTGGGCCTTGTGCCAGTGTTGTTTGGACCCTTAGGGGCCTTTTCTTACTATCCTCTCATTGTTTTCGATTGAAAATCTATACTCAGTCATGGTTATACTTGTTTACTACATAACTCAGTTTTATGACTCTGTTTTGATATATATAAATGTTATTTTGGGCCGAATGCCCTGTTTTATAGAAACGCCCGAGTGGCTTGAGAGGTTTATGACTGAGTGGGGCCGAGGGCCTGATTTGTGAGGACATTTATGGGATCGGGCTGCACGCCACATCATGTTGCATATTTATGGGATCGGGCTGCACGCCGCAGCATGTTGCATATTTATGGGATCGGGCTGTACGCCGCAACATGTTTGATATAGGCCGAGGGCCTGAGTGATTTATGCCATGATTTGGCTTGATATAGCACTTGGGCTGAAGGAGCCCCTTCGGAGTCTGTACACACCCCCAGTGAGCGCAGGTACCTATTGAGTGCGAGTGCCGAGTGCTGAGTGACTGGGAGGCATGAGTGATTGTAAGGTATGCCCGAGTGGCAAGAGTGATTGTGAGGTACGCCCGAGTGGCAAGAGTGATGGTGAGGTTTGCCCAAGGGGCTGTTTATGATTTCATCATTTTTGCTCACCTTTGCATTTTTCCTATGTTTGAAAACTGTTGAAAAATATCTTTAAATAATTTTTACTAGAATTGGGTTTAAACGAGATATTTTGATTCAAATCCCAATTTTAAAAGCATGTGGTATTTTACTAAAATTTTCTGATATGAACGTTATATGCTTTATTGCTCATCACTATTGCTCATTATTTATTTATTGTTGTTACTTACTGAGTTGGCGTACTCACACTACTCCCTGCACCTTGTGTGCAAATCCAGGTGTAACTGGACACGGTAGCGGTTGTTGATTATTTTGGTTGCAGATTTTCTCGGGGATAGCAAGGTAGCTGTTTGGGGACCACAGCCCCTGCTCTTCTTCCTCTTATCTTCCTCTAGTTGTATTTAGCTATTTTTTCAGGCTGAGTTAGCCTTGATATTGTTAGATAGATTGTAGTAAATGCTCATGACTAGTGACACCCCGATGTCGGGCTTTTCTTTCCGCACTTTTATTTTGATTGTAACTCCTTTACGAAGGTTTTTATGTTAAATAACATTGAAATTATCTTTGAAATGAAAATATAGGTTTGTTTTGGAAATGAGTCGGCTTGCCTAGTTCCACGATAGGCGTCATCACGATAGGGGTTAGTTTGGGTCGCGACACTTGACTAAAATAAATTTCTATAGTGAGTGTTTACATTTGCCATCTCATGCTTGTTTGAGCCCTGTGATTGAAAACTACATGAAATTCTCTGCTACTATGTTAATCAAATGACTCTCCTTAGCTTCTACACCTGAGTTCACACATGTTGTAGCTGTACTGCTGCACTCATAGAGCATCTTATCATAGTAGCTTGGAGTGGTTTATCCTTGCATCTATGTGTTCACTTGTAATAGTCCCGATCTGTCTGTGATGATAAAATGGTTTGAGTTCAGTGAGTGATCCTTTATAAGAGACATACCCTAATGATCTGTCCCAGTTTAAATAACTTTAACTGTTAAGCTAAGCCATGGTGTTGTAATGACTTGTACACTAACTCATGTATCAAATGAACCTGTTTGCATATCTGGGTGTTAGTATTCTACGATTTGATAGCTTAATTTTTAAGGTGATGAGGTCTTAGTGAGATGTATGCTTGCCTTGCCTTAGAAGTATTTGAGACCTGTTCTTATAATCTGAAATTGCTTGGTAAAACTCTGAATTAGCTGATCTACAGTGAAGCCAACAGAACAATGCTTACCTCTGTGTGATACTTCCAAGTCTATAATCTATGAGAAATGAAACATGTTTGCTGCTTGAACTTTATTTCCCTGTTTGACTATGTCTCCACAGTGATCTCATGCCTACCTATATATCCTTTACTCTAACCCTCTTAAGTCAGTATTGTGCCCTTGACTGATATTGTGCTTTGATGATGTATTATAGTATCCTATTTGTTCATAGTGGTTGAGTTTTTGTGTGTTTGAACTTTTAAAGAGTTGACCATGACTCTTGTACCTACTGTTTGTATCTTAGCAGTATAAAATTATTATGTTGATCATTTATTTATGTTTAAACCTTTGAGGTAGATTAGATGTATGTGGTTGATGGTATTTGGATGTGAAACCTGGTTGTGGATAAGGCACCCTTCCCTGACACAAGCATTGCTTGGGGTCCGTGACACCCTCGTGAACTCTGAAGTGTCAGAGGTTCACAAGGGAATTTTATCCATAAATAAGGATTCACTCCAAGCCTTTAATCTTTAGCTCCTATTAATTCTCATAGGATTAACATAAATAAAATTTGTCTCACCACATTCTTTAGCTTGTTATTCGTATTTTGTCATAATTTCAGTCTTATTTCATTTTTATGTTTGATATACTCTAATGATATTTTTTGTTTAAATTTCTGTGCATGTTTTCGAATTGGGCCTATTGAGTTTCATTGGGAACTCAGGCCCAATTTCCAATCCAGTCTGCTCGTTTGTCCGCATGAAGGATGTCTGCTGAATCCTGCGGGGCCTGGTCGAGCTTACCAAGCTCAATTGTCAAGAGTCCAACCCTCTCCCTTATATATTCCCAACTTTATTTGTTTCTGTTGTTATTTCGCATATGTGTATCCTTGAATGACTAACTTCATTAGTGGATAACTTTATTACTTTGATGGAGTAGGAACATAGGCAAACCAAAGCTCATAGGTAAAAGAATAAAAGATCAGAGATTCTTCTCTTTAAACTCCTTTCATATTTGGTCACTTATTAAATTCAAATTCATATTTTCTTAACAAATGAAAGAATTTATCTTGTTATCACTAACAATTTCCAACAAGTTTGGACTTTGACAGATTCTAAAGCAAAACGAACTCTCTTTGGAAATCAGAACTGCGAAAACAATTGTGAACCCGTTTTTTAAAAAATAAAACCAAACACAATCGGTGCTTATGAATTGATGGACCTCAACGAATTTCAAAGTATGAGGTTCTGTTTGAACTTAATTTTCAAATAAAAGTATAACCATTCCAAATTAAGGCATAATTTCAAATAGTCTTTTATTTACTAAAGTTACATTTTCCCAAGAACACACAATTTTTTCAAACAAAAGATATCTTACAAACAGTTTTTCGAAAATAAAGCATATCTAGTTTTTCAACTTAGTAAATATACATGCATATTTTAAAGGGCGGTTTCTTTTCAAGAATATTAAAGCCAAAAACTAACTTCTTTTCAAAGTACATACATGACCTTTTATCAAGTAGTAGATCTTTAGATAAACTTAGGATATTAACATGACTAAGCAGAATATAGACATTTCTTTCCTCGAACCTAGCCTAAGCTTAAGGAGCTACCTCAGGTATATTTTGAGGGGTGCCTAATACCTTCCCCTTATAATAACTAGAGCCCTTACCCAAAACTCACTGGCTAGTAGACCATTAAGATAATGATCTTATTCACCCATAGGTACCCTAATATACCTTAAAATATTAGGAGGTGACTCTCTTCTACCAACTTCAGATGAACCATTAGTTGTATTTTATTTTGACTAGTGCAAAATAGGGTGCAACACCGTCAACTGAAAGGTAGTAAGGTCGACCCCGCTCGACTCCACCAAACCCATAGTATGCAGAATGTGGTGACATTGATCCAAGGAACCCTGTGCATCCTCAGAAGACCCTCTACTGAACTTGGGAGGAAGGAACTTTTGAAACCTCTCCAAACTCCTCTACCCCTCTGCCGACACAATTAGCCCTACCTCGGGCTGAACTGTGACTATTGGCACACAATTTCCGATGTCTTATAAGCATGAGCTGGCTACTCTAGTGTACTGGCGGCGGGAGAATGAGTTCCTTCTCCACCCTGTGAAGTAGCTGGTACAACAGGAATCAACCCTGCCTAGGCCAAACTCTCGACATACTCATGAAATGTGCCAAGTTCTCCTAGAGCCCCGGCGTAGCAATAGGCTGCTCAGGTGCACACTCAACATGCTCGGGACCCTTGTCCTCAACTATAGTTGCTGGAGACTCCACAGCTGCTACTCTGGCAAGTGATCTAGATGTAGCACGTGCCCATTCTCGGCCTCTACCTCAACCTCGGCCTCTCGCGACTCTTCTGCTTAGCTGATTCGGTAGGGCGTGTCCTCACCATCTGTGAGAGAATAGAAGAGTAAAGGTTTAAACTTCGAAATAAAAAAGCATCACGATAAAGAATGAAAGAAGATGATGTTTCCTAAAAGATTGGTAGCCTATCGAAGATATGTACAGACATCTCCATACCAATCTACAAGACTCTACAAAACTTGCTCGTGACTCGTGAGACCTATGAATCTATAGCTCTGCTACCAACTTGCTACAACCTAAATTCCATCATATGGGTCGTGGTGACACCTAGTCTTTAAAACTAGGTAAGCCGGTTGCTTAACAATATTTAAAAAATAGAACATCATATATTAGGACACAGAGTTAATTAAAATATATAATTAGAGTCAATACAGGACAAAGTGGAAATACTCAACATAACTCCACAGAATTAGGTAGTACAGAGTCACGAGCTCTAACTGAATACATAAGTACCCTAATATATGTTATAATATTAGGTGGCGACTCTCTTATAATAGGTACCCTAATATAACTTAAAATATTAGGTGGCGACTCTCTTCTATTAACTTCAGATGAACCATTCGTTGTATTTTGTTTTGACTAGTGCAAAATAGGGTGCAATAATATGGCGACTCTACTAGGGATTTTTTTTAGGTTCTGACCTTAGCGGACTTAGGCTAAACATGAACTTTAAGGATGCTTGTCATATTCAGCTTTAATTATTCTTAACCTGCAAATACGTGCTTACTCGCTTTATTCTACTTGCTTATGCTTTTCAACACGCTGATACATGCTTACCTGCTTATATTACTACTTTGTCAATATTATCTGTTACTGCTTTATATACTGTCATCATATTTTTCCTATCGAGTCTTGGCCGTACACCATCATACACAAATGACATGCGAGGGTTATCTTTTACACCCCTCCGAATCTTCTTTCAAAAACTCTATAGTTTCATAGAACGACTTTGTTAGGTCAACTGACATAACGTCTCGCAGTTATTCAGTCCAACTCCAAAACTAAGGAAACACTCTACTTTTAGCAAACATAGGTCATGCTGCATAAACCTTAGGTGAGTCAGTCATTGGTATTGACTCACAATTAGAAAAGCCACCTTAATGTCAATGGGTCATGCACCCAACGATATGCCTTTTATGGAATGTCGAACCAATCCATATGAGACGCTAAAAATCCAGAGCATACACTTACAAACCTTTCACTTTTCTAGATGGAAATCAACCACAACATCCTCAATATTAACATGGTCATGGGTGCACCTCACAAGTAAAAGAAATGGTGGAGGAACATTTGACGGGAGCATGGGAATTAGATCATAACACACTTGGGAGCACTAACCGCCTTGATGAACATCTGAGCCGACAAAGTCCTTCCTAGGCTGATGAAGAGTTTTGGGACCCAGCTAGGTGGTCTTCAAGTCTGTATATTGTGAGTTGATTCTAACACTAGAAGAGATTACCAGCTTTACGAATTTACCATTCGTCGGGCGGAAACCAATACTGCCAGTTGTCATGCCAGACCACAGATTCTTTCATGCACTGGGTCTGACAAGCAACAAAAATTTAAGAAACGTCGAAGATTGATAGGTGAGTTTGGACAAACTATTTGATAGATTCAGACGCTGGGAGAGTTATGAGTGGTATCTTGAAGAATTTCAGTGCGATCAAGCGGCATGGGAGAGTCTCCGCCCCTTAACCTTTTCTCTGGTAGTGTTGGGATTGTTGGTTTTCCCACAAGGAAGGGACGAATCAATATCAACTTGCTTCCCCTGGTTTTGGCAACCTTTCGAGGAAACCTGCAATTGACCCTCGTTCCTATGATACTGGAAGAGATATTTCGGGCACTATCGGCATGCTCAAGAGGATATGATTTCTTCAGATGATGCAACTTGCTACTCTAGATATGGGCTACAAAACACTTCTTTCAGAGGGAGGCAGCCGTTGACTACTTTGTTGGCATCAATAACATGATCTGCAACCATAATGAAAAGATGAGGCACTGGGTTACACCGCATGGCCAGGAGGAGTCACTACTAGAAAATAGGCCTATGGCAACGCCACGAGTTCTGTTGCCATAGGAAGGAAAACTGTTGAAATAAACCTAGTGCCACGGTTTAGGGTTCGTTGCGGGATCAAGAGTCGCTATAGGTCTATTGCAACGGTTTAAAGCAACAGTTTCTTGACTGTTCCCATAGGCACATCTACCGTGACTGTTTTACTATGATCAAAAGTCTTGGGAAGTAATTTGGGAAATGAGTAATTAATGATAAGAGACAAACACGAAGAAAAAAGATTATCTTTCTCTTGATTTAGTATAGTGGACAAGTAAAAGTAAAAATATATTTTTAATATAGTAGACAAGTAAATGAACGGAAGAAGTAGATTCCGTAAATTTTAAGTTGCTACCATAAAATTCTGCATCACCAATGTAATTTATGCATAAGTACAATGATTGGTTTTCATGATAAAATTCCGTACAATTAATGTGTTTGCTTTTTTATATTAAATTATCAATAAAAACATAACTTATGAGAGAATATTAAAATTATAAATGCTCTGATCGTGCGATCAGCCTACGGTCGAAGCAAATGATTGTATCCCATTTCTCCACTGCCACCATTTCTGCTACAATGCAATCGTTTAAATTTCTAGAAGCCTAGCAATAGCTTGTCCAGCGAAGTCATGCTAGTCGTGCATCAGCCAGAGGTGAATCTGACCGTGAGTTTGCAAGTTCTACAGAACTTAATGTTTTAGGATTGAAATTATTGTATTAGTGCGAAAACAAGTACAGAGAGAATTAGATACATATATTATGGAATTCATTCTTTCCGTTGAGAATTTACCACGTCTAAATTTTGAATCCCATTTTAACATATTTGACAGGTAAGATTCGCGTAAACTCTTATGTCTTGCTCCTCTACGCCATTATCTCCCAAATAGTACGGTATACTCTTGTGAACCATGTTGTGGTCATTGGGTTGGAAATGAATAAACGGCAAGCGTAACGTTATAGGCCATATACTATAGTGGTTGCAGCCTACTCATGAAACTTTGAATGGCTTTACCTCCAAAATCCAGGTGCTGTATTTGACATTGTTACGGAAAATGTTGATTGGCATCTATTTGCTGAATCGTGGCTAAATCATAACCTGCCGTGACAAACTATTTCACTCAACAATACAATACGTTAAGAATGTAAATTTTCGTGCTGCTATTCTTACTGCTAACTTGCTAAGCTAGTCTATATTTGACGAAAGCTGCACGGCTGAACTGTCTAGAGAACTCATTTTTGTATAACGAAAATTAAGTTTGATCTCCAGCGAGCAGAACATAAACAACAAAGTCATTGTACTATAGTGGTAAGTATTCCCGCCTGTCACCTGGGTTCGATTCCGGCAACGGCGCAAAGCAATTTTTTCCTTTGGCGGGAAACATTTTTTTTCCTTTGGTGAGAAACATAAACAGCATTTTGGGCTCGGGATGGAATGATTCTGAAACCCACAGGCCCAACTATCTTCACGTCGGGCTAGAAGGAGAACAAACCATTGGGAAAAATTCGAAAATAGTCAGATTTACAAGTGGTCGTTCAAAAATAGCCACAGTTTTAAAAGTCATCGAAATTTAGCCACTTTTCATGTAATGATAAATCTGAACGAAAACACTGTTCAAAATTCGGAAAATACTCCAACATAATATACTGGAATTCCAGTATAATATACTGGAACTCCAGCATACTTTGCTGGAACTCTAGTATATTATACTGGAGTTCCAGCAAAGTATACTGGAACTCCAGTATATTATACTAGAGCCAGCAAAGTATACCGGTCCAGCATAATATGCTGAAAGTTCATACACAGGTGCACCGAACTCCAGTATATTATGCTGGACCGGTCTCTGTTGCAGCAAAATAGTGACTATTTTTCAATGACTTGACAAACGCCGGCTATTTTTGAATGACCGGTCCGAAAACTGGCTAGCCCATGCTATTTTAACCAAATCATGAGATACCAAATTAGTAGTAGAAATGGCGTGGGATATCCACTTTTTAACATGGTATTTAGTTTTTATCTAGTATTTTTAATGATGAGCAAAATTAACCACTACTCTATTAAAATTAATACGAAAAGACGTTGTTACCTTTCTTCATGAGTGTTGTGTAAATATTAATGACATAGTGTCCTTAACATTTACACTACACACATGAAGTTAAGGATGCCATGTCCTTAACATTTATACTGCACATATGAAGTTAAGGACATGATGTCCTAAAGTTTAACAACGGAAGATGCAAATACAGGACACTTTGTCTTTAATATTTACACAACATTCTTGAAGTTAAGGACACTATGTCCTTAATATTTACACAACAGTCATAAAGTTAAGGACACTATGTCCTTAACATTTACACTGCACACATGAAGTTAAGGACACCATGTCCTTAATATTTACACTGCACATATGAAGCTAAGGACATGAGATCCTAAAGTTTAGCAACAAAAGGTGCAAATATAAGTTAAGGACATTATGTCCTTAACATTTACACTGCACACATGAAGTTAAGGACGCCATGTTCTTAACATTTATACTGCACATATGAAGTTAAGGATATGATGTCCTAAAGTTTAACAACGGAAGGTGCAAATGCAGGACACTTTGCCCTTAATATTTACACAACATTCATGAAGTTAAGGACACCATGTCCTTAGTATTTATACAACACCAATGTCTAGCACAGGGATATTTTTGTCCGGGCAGATAAAAATTTATTAAGCACCGGCTATAGAGTAAATATATTTTAAACAATAGCTAAACAGTAAATTTCATCTCTAATTAGTAGCTAACTGTGCACTTCCCCGAATTAGTACTCAAAAATCAATTGATTTTGGCCCTAACTTCAAATAGCGCACGGCTTTTATTTATTTTTTTTCTCCGCCAGTGAACATTCTTCTCCTAAGCGTACTCTCCCTCGGGCCGTTTGTTCCGCGCAACCAAGTTGTAAGATCTCCGTCTCTTTATTCCAATTGATTCTTGATGTAATAGTCGAATTACGAATAGGTTTTCTTTTTTCGTTTTGCATTTATATGCTTCTCGGGTAATAACTGTTCTTTATTTGTGAACTGTACTAATCCATATTTCAGAAAGAAAAAAGGAAAGGAATGGAGATGAACCATAATGTCTGTATTTTAACTTAACTAGTTAAAGGAGAAAGAGAATTATGCTATATATATGGAATAATTACCATTAATATGTGAGTTTTCAGCATTAGAAGTGAAAGTCAGAAAATTCAAGTAATTCACCAAAACCTTGCTACTTACTACGGAATTCAAGTTTTGACCCCCTCAAAATCTAATAGCTTTTGGGTTGAAGTGGTCTAAAGTATCCCTAATATTCATATCAGTCTATGACATCAACCCTTGACTTAAGGTTTGTATGTTTGGAGAACTTTATAATTGATATCTTTACATACAATATGGACAGGTCTATCTAGGGGTAAGAACACAACTCGTGACGTGTTGATTAGGCGCACGTCACGACTTTGAATCATGCTACAGACAAAATATGGTATTTAAGTGAAAGATGATAGAGGGATGGGCCCATTGAACCGAATTTTGAACTGTGCGCCAGTTGCCACCGGCCCTGTGGGATTTCTCGGTCATTAAAGAAACATATCATCTGCATTGGTTCATATTGGTCTGTGTTTCTTAAAAGTTATTATTCATTTTATTGTCCCCAAGAGGATGGTTGAGTGGTTGAGGAATAAAAGTTATATCCTAGAGATGCTAGGCTCGAGTCACAGCTACAATACTCAGCTTGATCAAAATAATTATGCACAAGCTGGTTCAAACTCCACCGTCATATAAATAAAAAGTTAATACGCATTTTATTTGCTTCTCATGTAATAATGGCTCCGAAGTTTTGAAGGTGCACTAATCTGCCTTTGAGGTCCTCTATGCCTATCTTTTTGAAAGAAAAATGTAGGAATGAAGAGGAACGATAATATATTGTATTGTGATTCTAAATGTACTGTCTTTCATTTCGTTTCCCTTTCTTTCCATTCCTTCAAACTTTCAGTAAGAGGAATAATTCCATAAAATATGGACTGTTTTTCATTACTTCATCAGTTTTCAGCACTAGAAATGGAAGCGGCCATAAAATCCATGCAATATGTTAGGATCGTGAAACCGGGTAATGCGGAATTTAGCCAAACAACGTTATAATGACAATAACAAAGACAATACAAGTTGATAATAACGGCAATTAAAGAAGATAAAGAAGATACAAATTTAACGTGGTTTGGTCAAGGTGACCTACATCCACAAGCGGGGAGAAACAATTTTACTATACCAACAAGAGTACAAAAGAGAGTACAAAATTAGAGTAAATATTCTAATTCCCAAATACCCCAAGAGAATAACCTCACAAGATCACTCTAAAGAAAGGGTTCACACAAGTGTTTCCCAACACTTACTCTCTTACAAAAATACTCTATAATAAAGGAGGAGAAAGAAAGATAAGAGTGAAAAGCTCTTGAATTGGTGTGTTCTCAAATGAGGAGAAGCTCCTCTATTTATAGCAAGAAATCCTTGTCCTAATACTGGATATTATCTCATGGCAAATGTCATGAAAACTTGGTCCACAAATGGTGTTATAATGGATATTATATCATGGCAAATATCATGAAAACTTGGTCCACAAAGTGTGTTATAGTGGATATTATATCATGAAAATTTGCCCCCACTTGAAAAAGCCAAATTAATGGCCATGTTACACAATATACCAAATTTCTGTATATATTGCAGCCACAGAGTTCAAGTTCTGACCATCTGAAATCTAATAATATCCCTTAGATCAGTTTCGTATGTTAGAGAACTTGATAAGTAATGTTCTTTCGAATATTAATTTCTATTTCTGCCAAGATTATTATAAGAGAATAGACTATATTTTGTAATCCTTCCTGTCAGATCAACTGTTATTATCCCAAATTCATTGGCCGTGCAACCATATGTCCTCGCGTTCCGAAGATTTTGAACTCAGGATCATCTCATTCTTTAAAGTTGATGTAGACAAAGAGAAGAAAAGCTGATCCAGTTCATTATACTGGTAAATATTTCAGCTTCAGAGAATTAGCCTTCCTTTCTTATTCTGTTCACTTTAATGAGTTCTGTTGTACAAGGAACAAAGTGAAACATAATTCTATAGCTATCACCTTCTCATGTTGATGATTGTGGGTTTTCAGTTTCTCAAATGGATCCAGACGCTGCACGCCATGCACGGGATTCACTGGATCTGGTATTTCACATGTCGAATATTCTTGACACTGGGCTTGATCGTCACACTCTATCCGTTCTGATTGCTCTCTGTGAAATGGGTTTCAGCCCTGAGGCTTTGGCCGCTGTAGTTAAGGAGCTTCGCAGAGAAACACCAGCTTCTTCTTCTGCCCAAGAAACTGCTCCATCAGCACCTTAGAAAGATTTCTTTCAATACTCTTAGATTGCTGAAAGTGGGAGGTACAATCTCAGGAGGAGCTCTTTTTTAACTCGTTTCTTTTTCCCTGTTGACTGATGTGTAAGTTGTTTGTTGTCTTTTCCTACTTTGGCATTAAACACAGTGTTTTACAAGTCTTGAGGTTTATATGGAGTGAGCCTTCTGGTTAATCCCTTATTATGCAAGCTTTGTTAGTTTCTGTTTCAACTTGTTGGTATCTGTATATTTCTTGACTATGTTGTAAAAAGATTATGTCATTGCTAATAGTGTATAGTATAGAACACCTCAATCCAAAAATTGGCTAATTCTACCATCTTTTAGTCTGTACAGTGTTTTTTTTCTATTCGAACTAATAAAGGATCAAACTGTCAGTTGAGTGTTCTGATATTGCCAACTTAGCTTATACGCAAGTACTCAACAAGGGCTAGTTTTAACAGAGTTCAAAGTGATGTATTTACTGGTTAATTATCTTATTAGGGGTACTCATTCCAATGCAACTCATCGATGACCAACTAAAACATATAGCCATTGAGCAGTTGTGAGTTGTGATCAATTTCACATTTTGCATTTTATATGAGCTGTTATCCTATTAGTAATGGGTTTTCTAGAGTTGAAGGATTATTGAATTGTTGAAGAAACTTGCTTTGCAATTGAATTTTTTTTCATTGCATGAAATTTTTTCCCATTATTATGGATAAAAAGGTTTTTTGTTTGGTTTATGGAAAACAGTCCTGTGTTTTGGGATTTGGTAGATTAGGCAAATATAATATATTAGGGTAATAGGAACATAGAATATTCTGAAAGACATCATATCCAGTATCTGCTCAATCAATTGGGATGCACTCTGAAGTTGGCTTTCGTCCATTTTTTGTGTGGTTATTTCTGTTTTTTATTAGCAGAATCCAGATTTATTCACTATATTTGTTCTCTCAGAACACAATTTTTTATTCCTGTTAAATGGACTACATTTTCATTGTGAGATATGTCACGACCCGGAAACCCAAACTCGGGGTCGTGATGAGGCCTAACATCCACTTGCTAGGCAAGCCGACGTGAAATAAGTAATTAACTAATTTTAACAGATAAAAATAAAATAATGATGTTGAACGAGAGATAAATGCCAAATCTAACACAACGCGAATATAAACCACGTGATACTAACTACCCCCAGAAATCCGGAGTCACGAGTATACGAGTAACTAGAAGTCTACAAACATAGTTTGAAATAAATACAACTGTTCGAAAAAGATAAACGGTAAAAGTGGGAAATGGAAGGGGAATTTAAGGTCTGCGAACGCCAGCAGATCTACCTCAAGTCTCCGAAGTAAATGTGATCTGAGCCGACGCACCTCAAGCACTGTTGGGGCCAATACCAGTATCTACACAAGAAATGCAGAAGTGTAGTAGGAGTACAACCGGCCCAATGTATTCCATAAGTGTCGAGACTAACCTCGACGAGGTAGTGAATAGGCTATAATACCTACGTAAAAAAAATTATGTATTCAAGTATATATAATGCAGTAAAATAACAAGAAAAATGATAGAATATTAATTGGGAGGGGACATGCGAAAGGGAAAAATATCATGAAAACAACAAGTACAAATCACGAAAAAACATCTTCCGAATTAAGCAACAATATAACCAAGTAAATCACCAAAAGCGGAAATCAAATAAAACAATGATATGAAAATGGCACTGCATTACTCTTCGTGCTTTTACTCTCGTCCTCACCATGTAATATCATGAATATAATGGCACGACATCACCCTTCGTACTTTTACTCACCGGCACGGCATCACCCTTCGTGGTTTTACTCTCAAATCTCTCAATCTATGATAATAAATGCAAATAAGGCACGGCAAGTGCAACACCCTTCGTACTTTTCTTTCTTTCTCACCAAGCAATAATATGAATCCGAATAATAAAAACAAGGTGGGAATAATTTCACTTCAAATATGGTGCCATGATATCAAACTTCAATTTTCAAAATATTCAACATCTTTAAAATAAATAATTAATACGAAACGAATAATTAAAAGAAGTAATAATCTAACATAAACATGGATAACATAATTAACGAAATAATATAACACAAAGAAATAATTTCCACCTGCATGCTTTAATCCAATGACAACCCATAGTTACTTGTCACCTCACATATTCGTTGTCCCCACATATAAAACACGTAGCAAATAGACCAACAAGTCTCAATCCCTCAAGTCAAAGTTAACCATGATATTTACCTCACTTCGCAACTAAATCAATGCTCAACTGCGATTTTTCCTCTAGAATCAGCCTCCAAACCAATCAAATCTAACCAAATATAGTTCAACTAATTCAAAATAAGCTTTAGAAACGACCCACGAGTGAAAAAGATTCAATCTATAATGATTTTGAAAAATTCAACAAAAGTGAACCCCGGGCTCGCTTGGTCAAACCCGAGATTCGGACCAAAACTCAATTACCCGTTCACCCTCGAGCCCGAGTAGGTGATTAGTTTTGAAATCCGACCTCAATTTGAGATCTAAATCTCAATTTCTACCTAAATCCCTAATTTCTACCATAAAAAGGCATAGATTAAAGGTTAAACATAAATGGGTGTTTATGAAAATGTAAGGAAACAAGTTAAAATCTACTGACCTATGAAGTTGGGATGAAATACCTCTTCAAAATCACCTCTAGGCCATACTCAATCTTGAAAATGGTGCGAAATGGGAAGAATCCCGATTTTTGGATTGTTTTAAATCATTGGCGTTAGGTCTTCTTCGAGTTCGCGAAGGACCTGACACGATCGCGAAGCAGCAGCGGCCAAAGGCCTACGCGTTTGCGAGCCACTCTTCGCGTTTGTGAAGGCTTACTCCCCCTGCCTTCGCGAACCAATGAACACGTTCGCGAAGAGTAACTGACAGGCTCTCTCTCAGGACCCCATAACCCTACGCATTCGCGAGAGAGAGGACGTATTCGCGAAGGGCAAGCCCCCCACTACTTCGCGTTCGTGACCAGATCCTCGCGTTCGCGAAGAGTAACTGACAGGCTCCCTCTCAGGACCCCATAACCCTACGCGCTCACGAGATAGAGGACGCATTCGCAAAGGGTAAGCCCCCCACTATTTCACATTCGCGAAGAAGAAACTCCTCCTTAGCCCAGATTCCCCTTCGCGATCGTAAAGCACATGACACCAGATATCACCAGCAGCAAAACCAGTAATTCTTTCCAAGTTCAAATAGTCTGTAGCCTATTCAGAACTCACCCGGGCCTCTCGGACTCCAAACCAAACATGCGCACAAGTGTAATAACATTATAAGAACTCGCTCGCGCGATCAAAACACCAAAATAATACCTAGAACTAAGAATCAAACATTAAAATGCATGAAATTTTCAAAGAAACTCAAGAACTTCCAAATTCACAACCGAGCGTCCGTATCCTATCAAATCAACTCCATTTTGCACAAAATTTTGCAGAGAAGTTTTATATAGTAAAATGAACATATACCAAGTTCTGGAACCAAAATCCAAACCCTAGTAATAAAGTCAATCTACGGTCAAACCTAGGAATTCTTTAAACCTTCAAGTTACTAGTTTTCAACAAATCACGTCAAATTAAGTTAAGGACTTCCAAATTTAATTCTGGGCATACGCCCAAGTCCAAAATAGCGATATGGACCCACCGGGATCGTCAAACTATTGACTCGGGGTCGTTTACACAAAATATTGACCGTAGTCAACTCAAGTCATTTTTAAAGCTAAAAATCATATTTTCTTGAATTTTCACATAAAAGTATTTCGAAAAAAGACACGGACTGCACACGCAAATTGAGAAATACTAAACGGAGCTAATCGAGATCTAGAAACACGAAAATAAGGGCTAGAACTCAAAATGACCTATCGGGTCATCACATTCTCCACCTCTAAAACAAACGTTCGTCCTCGACGGACATAGAAAGGTACCTGGACTGATGAAAACGTGTGAATATCTACTCCACATATCGGACTCGGACTCCCACGTAGCTGCCTCGATTGGCTGACCTCTCCACTACACTCTAACAGAAGAGTAACTCTTAGACCTCAACTTCCGGACCTGCCATGCTAGAATGGCCACCGGCTCCTCCTCGTAAGTCAAATCCTTGTCCAATTGGACTGAGCTGAAATCTAATACATGAGACGGATCACCGCGATACTTTCGGAGCATGAAAACATGGAACACCGGGTGAACTGCTGGTAAGCTATGTGGCAATGCAAGCTTGTAGGCCACCTCACCAACTCTCTCAAGGATCTCAAAGGGTCCGATATACCTAGGGCTCAACTTGCCCTTCTTCCCGAACCTCATCACACCCTTCATGGGCGAAACCCAGAGCAAAACCCTCTCTCCAACCATGAACGCAACATCACGAACTCTCCAATCGGCATAACTCTTATGCCTAGACTGTGTTGTA
Organism: Nicotiana tomentosiformis; assembly: GCF_000390325.3. Lineage (NCBI taxonomy): Eukaryota > Viridiplantae > Streptophyta > Magnoliopsida > Solanales > Solanaceae > Nicotiana > Nicotiana tomentosiformis. The sequence goes on from NC_090817.1 coordinate 65,925,854, forward strand.
CGAAGCCGATCCTAAATCATATTGACCTTTTCCAAGGCATCGTGAACCAAATCAGTACCTAACAACCGAGCCTCTCCCGGCTCAAACCAACCAACTAGAGAACGACACCGCCTCACATATAAGGCCTCATAAGGAGCTATCTAAATACTCGATTGGAAGCTGTTGTTGTAGGCAAACTCCGCAAGCGACAAGAACTGATCCCAAGAGCCCCCAAAATCCATAACACAGGCGTGAAGCATATCCTCCTATATCTGAATGGTGTGCTCGAACTGCCCGTATGTCTGGGGGTGAAATGTTTTACTCAACTCAACCCGTGTGCCTAACTCGCGTTGTACAGCCCTCCAGAAATAAGATGTGAATTGCGTAGCCCGATCAGAAATAATGGACATCGACAAACCATGAAGACAATCAATCTCGCGGATATAGATCTCAGCCAGCCGCTCTGAAGAATAGGTAGCTGCCACCGGAATGAAATGCGCCGACTTGGTCAACCTATCCACAATGATCCATAATGTGTCAAATTTCTTCAAAGTCCATGGGAGCCCAACAACGAAATCTATGGTAATACGCTTCCACATCCACTCGGGAATCTCAAGTATCTAAAGCAAACCGCCATGTCTCTGATGCTCGTACTTCACCTGCTGGCAATTCAAATACCGAGCCACATACTCAACTATATATTTCTTCATTATTCTCCACCAATAATGTTGCCTCAAATCCTGATACCTCTTGGCGGTATCCGGATGAATAAAATATTGCAAATTATGGGCCTCCTCAAGAATCAACTCACAAAGCCCATCCATATTGGGAACACAAATTCGACCCTGGATCAGCAACACCCCATCATCTCTAATAGAAACCTTCTTGGCATCACCGTGTTGCACCATGTCCTTAAGGACAAGCAAATGGGGGTCGTCATACTGATGCTCTCTGATGCGCTCATACAAAGAAGACCGAGAGACCGTGAAAGCAAGAACCTGACCAGGCTCCGAAATATCTAACCTTATAAACTGATTGGCCAAGGCTTGAACATATGATGCTAGAGGTCTCTCACCAACTGGAATATATGCAAGGCTACCCATACTCACAACCGTTTTACTCAAGGCATCGGCCACCACATTGGCATTCACAGGATGATACAAAATGGTGATCTTATAGTCTTTCAACATCTCTAACCATCTCTGCTGCCTCAAGTTGAGATCCTTTTGCTTAAACAAGTACTGTAGACTTCGATGATCTGTAAATACCTCACATGACATGTCGTAGAGGTAATGTCTCAAAATCTTCAATACATGAATAATAGCTGCGAACTCTAAGTCATGAACATGGTAATTCTTCTCATAAACCTTCAACTGTCGAGGCGCGATTGCAATCACCATGACATCCTGCATCAGTACTGCACCAAGCCCAATACGCGATTCATCACAATACACGGTGTAGGATCCTGAACCCGTGGGCAACACCAACACTAGGGATATAGTCAAAGCAGTCTTGAGATTCTAAAAGCTCAACTCACACGCATCGGACCACCTGAATGGGGCACCCTTTTGGGTCAATCTAGTTGATGGGGTTGCAATAGATGAAAACCCCTCCACGAACTGGCGATAATAACCCGCCAAACTCAGGAAGCTCCGAATTTCCGTAGCTGAAGTAGGTCTAGGCCAGTTTTGAACTGCCTCTATCTTCATAGAATTCACTTTAATGCCATTTGAAGATACAACATGTCCCAAAAAGGCAACGGAATCCAACCAAAACTCACACTTTGAAAACTTGGCATATAATTGACTATCTCTCAGAGTCTGAAGTACAATCTAAAGATGCTGCTCATGCTCCTCTCGACTATGGGAGTAGATCAAAATATCACCAATGAAGACGATAAAAAAAGAATCCAAATAGGGCTTAAATACCCAATTCATCAAATCCATAAATGTTGTTGGGGAATTTGTCAAGCCAAATGACATCACTAGGAACTCATAATGCCCATACCGAGTCCGGAAAGCTGTGCTAGGGATATCCAATGCCCTAATCTTCAACTGATGGTATCCAGACCTCAAATAAATCTTTGAAAACTCTTTGGCACCCTGAAGCTGATCAAATAAGTGATCTATCCTCGGCAACGGGTACTTATTCTTGATAGTGACTTTGTTCAACTGCCGATAATCAATACACATCCTCATCGAACCATCCTTCTTCTTCACGAACAACACCGGCGCACCCCATAGGGAGACACGAGGCCTAATGAATCCTTTATCAAGCAAAACCTGCAACTGCTCTTTCAGTTCCTTCAACTCAGGTGGGGCCATATAATATGGTGGAATAGAAATGGACTGAGTGCTCGGAACCTCCGTGGGGCATGTGATAACAGGGAAATATTGACCAATAAGGTAGGGCATGCGATAACAGGGAAATATCGACCAATAACTCACAAAACACAAAGTGAAGTCATTTAAGGAAAACAAGAATATGTTCAAAACATCAACCCGTTCCAACACATGAAAACATCTAGAATCACCCTGAAATGCCACATAATATCATCAACAAACCACCCTTATGTCGCAGCGCGAGATTTACAATGAAATATTTTCCCTTATATAACTCCACCAGCATAAGCCCCCTTATCTCGACGCATGCGCATCAATAACACCACCCTTATGTCGCCGCATGCGCATCTCGCCACCCTTATACTCCACACAATAGCAATCAACCCGCACAAAACGTAAATATGTGCCACAACATCACCACAACAACAATACCAAAGGCACAACAAGATATAGCTCATGACTCAACAACAATGTGTATAAGAATCATAAAAATAACATAGGGGTGCGGGGAGCGAACAATAATAAAACATGTTTTATATATCAAACAATCCCAATTCAAGGCATATTAATAGTTCTAATCCGGTCAATTACCACACATACGCCCGTGTACATACTCGTCACCTTATTTACACGCCGTTTTACATAGCACAAATAATGAAAATTAGACAAATCCTAAGGGAAATTTTTTCCACACAAAGTTAGGTAAGATACTTACCTCAAACAAGCTAAGTCAATAATCTAACAAGCCCTTCATGCATGAATCAACCTCCGAACGGCTCAAATCTAGCCAAAATAAATTAATAACATCAATAAAAACCATAGGAAAGAAGCCCAAATGATAAAGCTAAGATCTTGGTTCAATTATGCAAAGTCAACTCAAAAAGCCAACCCCGGGCCCGCACCCCTAAACCCGTCAAAACTCACAAATTTTACATCCATTCCAATATGAGTCCAAATATATGTGTTTCATCCAAATCTGACCTTAAATCAACCCTCAAATCATCAATTTTTACTTTAGAAAGGTTTTTACTAAAATTCCCAATTTCTTCAATTAGATACACCAATTAAATGCTAAAATCAAGGTTGTGATCATGAATAATAAACAAATCCGAGTCAAAAATACTTACCCCAATCCAAATCATGAAAATTTCCTCCAAAATCGCCCAAATTTGAGCTCTAGATCTCAAAATGTAATAAAATAACCAAAACCCTCGAAAATAGAATATTTAAAGTGTTCCCACTTATACACTTCGTGAATACGGTACATGCCTTACGTTTGTGAAGCAAAAAATGATGACTATCTCTGAAAACCCCTACACAAATGCAAGGACCTGGTTGCGAACACGATGCAGATCACAACAGAACCTATGCGAACGCGATCCCTCCCTCGCGAACGCAGAGGCCAAAAGTCTGACGCCCCATCCGGCCTTCCCTTCTATGCGAACGCGTCTCCCAGTTCGCGATCGCGAAGGCCACTGCCTCTCCAAGCTCCGCGAACGCAATCACCCCTTGCGAATGCAAACAAATATGCATGCCACCAAAATACACTCCGCGAGGGCGACTTCTTTGTCGCGATTGCAATGAAGGAAACCAGACACTAACATCAGCAGTCCAAAATAAGAGAAAATGGTACGAAACCCATCTGAAACACACCAGAGGTTCCCGGGACCCCGTCCAATCACACCAACCTATTCCAAAACATAACACAAGGCCTCAAATCACACAAAATAATATCGAAACCATGAATCGCACCTCAATTCAAGCCTAAGGAACTAATCTAAATTTCCAAATTAAAAACCCATGCCAAACATGCCTAAACCACTCGGAATGACCTCAAGTTTTGCATGCAAGTCCCAAATGATACAACGGACTTATTCCAACTCTCGCAACCACAATCCAAGCCTAATATCATCCAAGTCAACTCTTAGTCAAACCTATCAACCTTCCAAACCTTCAAACTTAGAAAACTCCGGATCTCAGTAGCGGTAGAAGGCCTGAGCCAACTCTAAACTGCATCAATCTTCTTCGGATCCACCTTAATCCCCTCATTGGACACTATGCGGCCCAAGAATGCCACCGAGTCTAACCAAAACTCGCTCTTCGAGAATTTAGCATATAGCTTCTTCTCCCTCAAAGTCTAGAGTGCGATCCTCAAATGTTTCTCATGATCCTCCCGACTGTGAGAATACACCAATATATCATCAATAAACACAATAACAAATGAATCCAGATACGACTGAAACATGTTGTTCATCTAGTTCTTGAATGTTGTTGGGGCATTGGTCAGCCCAAAAGACATCACCAAGAACTCATAGTGACTATAGCAGATCTTGAAATCTGTCTTCGGAATATCTGATACCCGAATCTTCAACTGATGGTACCCGTTCTTAAATAAATCTTCGAAAACACCCTAGCACCCTGAAGCTAGTCAAATAAATCATCAATACGCTGTAGTGGGTACTTGTTCTTGACGGTAACCTTGTTCAACTGCTTGTAGTCAATGCACATCCTCATAGAACCGTCCTTCTTCTTCACAAATAAAATAGGATCACCCCAAAGTGAGATACTCGGTATGATGAAACCCTTATCAAGCTACTCCTGAAATTGTTCCTTCAATTCCTTCAACTCCAATAGTGCCATGCAATATGGTCAAATAAATATGTGCTGAGTGCTCGACCCCAAGTCAATACTAAAGTCAATATCCCTATCGGGTAGCATGCCCGATAGGTCTGATGGAAACACATCTGGAAACTCTATCACTATTGGAACTAACTCAAAGGTAGGAGTATCAACACTAGCATCCCTCACAAAGGCTAAGTATGCCAAGCACCCATTCTCAACCATCTATTGTTCCTTCAGAAAGGACACCACCCTACTAGGAACATGACCCGATGAACCTCTCCACTCCAGCCTAGGTAACCCCAGCATAACTAACATCACAGTCTTAGCGTGATAATCAAGAACTTCGTAATATGGTGACAACTAATTCATGCCTAAAATCGCATCAAAATCTACCATACTGAGTAACAGAAGATCAACCCTAGTCTCATATTCCCCCAATAGTGACCAAAGAAGAACGATAGACATGGTCCACCACAGTAGAATCCCCAACATGTATGGACACATAAACAGGAGTACCCAAAGAATCATGGGACATCTCCAAATATGAAGCAAAATAGGATGACACATATGAATAAGTAGAACCCGGGTCAAATAAAATTGATGCATCTCTATGAAAATATAAGAAAAATACCTGTAATGACGGCATCTGATGCAACTGCCTCAGTCCTATTAGAGAAAGCATAACAATAGGTCTGGCCTCCCCCTCTAGGACGTCCTCTACCTGCTTGTCCTCCACCCCTAGCTGGCTGTGCAGGTAGAGTAGCAACTGGAGTAGAAACCATATCCTAAGTACCCTATGGAGGCCTACCCCTCCGAAGTCAGGGACAATGCCTCACCATGTGCCTAGTATCACCACACTCGAAACAACCTCTCTATAGGCATGGCTACTGGTACTGAGTCTGACCCGGACGACTAAAATAACCAATGTAGGAACCCTGTGCAGAAGGTGCACTAAAAGATGGTTGTCCAATATGAGTACCCTAAGGTCCCTGATTAGCTGAAGCACTACAAATAACCTAAAGTGCGGACTGAACTGGTTGGCTGACAAAACCGCTGCCATGACGAGCTGAAACCATAGAACGGGAACCACTAAACCCACCAAAATCTCGAGGCCTCCTGGCCTCCCTATCCCCTCTCTCTGGTCCCGGATACGCTCCAACCTCCTAGAGATCTCCACAACCTGATGAAATTGAGTCTCAATCTCCAACTCCCGTGTCATCCCAAATATGAGGCCATAACCGAGTCCCTCTATAAATCTGTGGACTCTCTCTCTAACAATGGAAACCAAAGCAGGTGCATGACGAGATAACTCAGTAAATCTCATAGCATACTCAGACACAATCATAGTCCCCTAGCGTAACTGCTCAAACTCAGTGCGCAACGCATCCCTGAGGTTCTGTAGAACGAACTCCCTTAAGAAGAGATCGATGAACTGGACCAAGTAAGTGGCACTATGTGAGCTGGACTACTCTCCTCATAAGTCTTCCACCATTTATATGCCAGCCCCTTCAGCTGGAAAGTAGTAAGGTCAACCCCGCTAAACTTTACTATGCCCATGGTGCGCAGAATGCGATGACACTGGTCTAGGAAACCTTGTGCATCCTTAGAAGATCCACCACTGAAATGAGGAGGATGATACTTGTGGAACCTCTCTAACCTCTTCTACTCCTCCTCTGATGCCACTGGCCTGATCTCGGACTAAGCCGCAACCACGTGTTGCACCGGTATAACATCCGGAGCCTGATCAACATGAGCCCGCTGCTCTAAAGTACAAGCGGTGGGTGTCTGAGCTCCTTCCCTGGCCTTAGAAATAACTGACGCAACCGGGATCAACCCCGCCTGAGCCAAGGTACCAAACATGCTCAGAAAATATGCCAAAGTCTCCTGAAGTCCAGGGGTAACAACTGGCGCCTTGGGTGCCTGTTCCTCAACCGAAGCTACTGGTGGCTCCTCAGCTGCTGCTCTGGAAGGTGCTCTAGCTGTAGCATGTGCCCTACCTCGTCCTTAGCCTCTGCCCGGCCTCTAGCAACACTGGTACCAAGGGCATCATCATCAGTAACTGAAGCTCGTGTCCTCACCATCTGTGAGACAATAGAAAGTCAAAGGCTCATATTCCGTAATCAACAAATTCCCACGATAAGGAATAAAAGAAGTGAAATTTCCTAATAGTTTTGTATCCTCTCGAAGATAAGTACAGGCGTCTCTTTACCGATCCACAAGACTCTACTAAACTTTCTTATGACTCGTAGAACATATGAACCTAGAGCTTTGATACCAACTTATCACGACCCAAAATCCCACCATAAGGGTCTTGATGACACCTAGTTCCTAAGACTAGGTAAGCCTATCACAAGATGAGATCAATAGAATATAACAACTTAATATTAAATAACAACTGAAAAATGACATAACATAGCCGTAAAGTGAATACAACAGTTAAAATCCCAAAACCCGATAATACTGAGTCATAAGCTCTACAAGAAATACAAAATGAGTCTCAAATGTTTACATCATTGTTTGGAATAAATAAACAGTAATAAAGCAACTAAAGAGGGTGACTTCGAGGCCTACAAGTAGAACAACAGGTATAACTTGAAGTCTTCAACAGCTGGGCACCACTCCCTAACGTCCGACACGATATGCGGTACCTGGATCTGCACAAAAAATTGCAGAAGCGTAGTATGAGTACACCACAATTGGTACCCAGTAAGTATCAAGACTAACCTCGGTGGAGTAGTGACGAAGTTCATGTCAAGACACTCACTAATCAAATAACCTACGCAAGATATCAATATAGCAATGACGATGGAAAAATATAACAAAATAAATATAAACCAAGGGTGGGGCATGTGATAAGAGGGAAATATCGACCAACAAATCATAAAACACAAAGTGAAGTCATTTAAGGAAAACAAGAATATGTTCAAAGCATCAACCCATTCCAACACATAAATAACATCAAGAATCACCCTGAAATGCCACAAAACATCAACAAGCCACCCTTATGGCGTCGCGTGAGATTCACAATGATATATTTTCCCTTGTATAGCTACACGCGCATAAATCCCTTTATCTCATCGTATGATCATCAATAACACCCCCTTATGCTGCCACATACGCATCTCGTCACCCTTAACTCCACACAATAACTATCAACCCACACAACACGTACACATTTGCCACAACATCACAACAACAACAATACCAAAGTCACAACAAGATATAGCCAACGGCTCAACAACAATATGTACAAGAATCATAATAATAACATAGGGGAGCAGGGAGAAAATAATAATAAAACATGTTTCATATATAAAACAACCCCCAATTCAAGGCATAGTAATAGCCTAAGGTATAATCCGCTCAATTACCTACGCCTGTGTACACACTCGTCACCTTATGTATACATCGTTTCACATAGCACAGATATTGCAAACTAGACCAAATCCAAAGGGGAATTTCTCCCACACAATGTTAGGCAAGATACTTACCTCAAACTCCGGACGACTCGAATCTATCCAAACCAACTTACTAATATCAATAAAAACTATAGAAAACAAGCCCAAACGATAAAGCTAAAATATTGGTTCAATTATGCAAAATCAACCCAAAAGGTCAACCCCGGGCCCGCACCTCAGAACCTGTCAAAACTTACAAATTCTGAATACTCATTCCAATATGAGTCCAAATATATGTGTTTCATTCAAATCCGACCTCAAATTGATCCTCAAATTATCAATTTTTACTTTAAAAACGTTTTTACTAAAATCCCCAATTTTTCAATTAGATACACCAATCAAACGCTAAAATCAAGATTGGGATCATGAATAATAAACAAAATCGACTAAAAGTACTTACCCTAATCCAAATCATGAAAATCCACTCCAAAATTGCCCAAATCTAAGCTCTAGATCTCAAAATGTGATAAAATAATCAAAATCTTCAAAAATAGAATATTTTAGGTCTGCCCAGTTATACGCTTCGCGAACGCGGCACGTGTCTCGCGTTCGCGAAGCACAAATTGACGACTACCTCTGAAAACCCTACGCGAACGCGAGGACTTGGTCGCGAACGCGATGCATATCACAACAGAGCATACGCGAACGCAATCCCTCCCTCGTGAACACGGAGGCCAAAAGCCTAACGCCCCAACAGGCCTTCCCTTCTACGCGAACTCATCTCCCAGCTCGTGATAGCGAATACCACTGCCTCCCCAAGCTCTACGAATGCGATCAACCCTTCGCGAATGCGAAGAACAAATATGCCTGCCACCAAAATACACTCCATGAATGCAACTTCCTTGATGCGATCATGATAAAGGAAACCAGACACCAGCATCAACAGTCCAAAACAAGAGAAAATAGTCCCAAACCAATCTGAAACACACACGGGGTCTCTGGGACCCCATCCAATCACACCAACCAATCCCAAAACATAACACGAACCTACTTGAGGCCTCAAATCACATAAAATAACATCTAAACAATGAATCGCACCTCAATTCCTAAGGAACTAATCCAAATTTCAAAATTAAAAACTTACGTCGAACATGCCTAAAGCACTCGGAATGACCTCAAGTTTTTCATGCAAGTCCCAAATGACACAACGGACCTGTTCCAACTCCCGAAACCACAATCCGAGCCCAATATCATCCAAGTCATCTCTCAGTCAAACATATCAAACTTCCAAACCTTCAACTTTCTAACTTCAGCCAAATAGAACCAAATCAACCTAGGGACCTCCAAATCTGTACATATGCCTAAGTCTAAAATCACCATACGAACTTATTGAAACCACCAAAATACCATTTTGGGGGTCGTCTATACAAAATTCAAACTCTGATCAACTCTTACAACTTAAGCCTCCAAACTAAGAACCAAGCATTCCAAATCAATCCAAAACCTCCCCGAAATCCAACCAATCATCCCTGCAAGCCACAAAATCACAAATACATATACAGGGAGCTTCAAAAGGGGAAACGGAGCTCAAATACACAAAATAACCGATCGGGTCATTACATAGTCACAGAAATTATACTTCCTTTTACGGATTTATCCCGCGTTGTATATGTTTGTCCAAAATTTCCTTGAATTTCATAACTCACACATATATTCGTGAGTTGGGCCAGTGACACGTCAAGTTCCACTATTCTTATGGGATCGGGCAAAACGCCTTAGCAATACTATTATAAGATCGGGTTGAATGCCTCAACAGTACCATTATGGGATCCGGTCGTTCGCCTCGGTAGTATCATGTAACACACTCTCATCGGAGTGGGTCATTCGCCTCATCAGGATTATGAGTACTATTATGGGATAGGGCTATTTTCCTCGGCAATTTTAGGAAACACTCTTATGGGATCGGGTCGTTTGCCTCGGCATACTCGTGAGTTATATTTGATCGGGAGTCAACCTATATATATGAGTTTTTCCTGACTTGAGATTTGACACTGTATTTGATATTGGTTATCTTTGTTTCCTTTGCGGCAGTTTATGGTATTTGATCATTTTGAAATTTTCCTTACGATGAGAATCATGTTATTTATATTAGTCTGTTTTGTTGCTACTTGTTGTATTTCATACATGTCTACTTTTATGTAAATTATTATTGGACCACTAGTAAAATATAGATGTCGGCCCCTTGTCACTATTTCATTGAGGTTAGACTAGATACTTACTGGGTACGCGTTGATTTACGTACTCATACTACACTTCTACACTAATTATGCAGGTGCCGATACATGTACATTTGGTAGTCATCTAGGTGCGTATGCACAGTTGCTTAGGATTCTTTATGGTGAGATGCTCTCTATGTTATGATCCACAGCACACGGAGTTCTCGTCCTATTCATTTACTGCATTGTATCTATTTTCTATTCCAGATAGTTGTTATAGTAGTATTCTATATTCTATTATATGCCCATGCACTTGTGGCACCAAGTTTTGGGGTTTAGACTATTGTTCTTGGGTGTATTTCTGTGATGGTATTTGGTATTCTATTTTGATCCTATTCTAATCTTGAAGATGATGTTAGTATTTTCTATAAAAACAGAGAAATTCTGCTTAATTATTTCACCATTGTGTTAAAATGTGTTATGAAGTGGCGCTTTTTGTTTTATTAAAATGTTGGCTTGCCTAATGGCTGCGTTGGGTACCATCACGGCTTATGATGGGATTTGGGTCATGACAAATTGGAATAAGAGCACTAGGTTCACTTAGGTCTCATGAGTCATGAGCAAGTCTAGTAGAGTCTTGTGAATTGGTATTGAGACGTCTGTACTTATCTTCGAGAGGCTACAGAGCTATTAGGAGAACTTCCCTTTCTTGTTTCCTTATCGTGCGATTTGATTTCGATTTAAGCTTATGTCTTCAGTTTCTTCCTACTTATTCATATGCAATGTCGAGAAGTCGATGTCAGTTAGGTACCGACGAGTCGTGGTGGTGCTACATATATGGTGGAGGATATCTTTCCCTATGTATGTGCGTGGACTACTATCATTGTGTTGTGGAGAGGTGTTCAATCATTTCAGTCCAGTGTTGGTGTTGCCCACGGGTTCAGGGCTATACACAGTGCATTGTGAAGTTTCTCGCGTTGTTATCACACATTGTTGGTGTGAATGGTAGGGTTTTTACTTATGTGTCACGGAAATAAATGCTTCGGGAGGAGGATTATTCAGTTCAGGATTGGGAGATTGGTGTCTATTCAAGCGCATGAGAGGCATTTGGGCTATGTATGTTAATGCTTTGGCCAACGGAGTTGTGAGATTGGATATTTTCGAACATGTTGGAATTCCTGTCTGTGTTGTTGGGTTGTCATTCTTGTTTGATCGCATTAAGGCTTGTCCGTATGATGGTCTTCATTTGTTTGTCTTTGGGGGCACGGTGTTGCGAAGTGGTACCTGTGAAGCAGTTATCAGAGATGATGGTTTGTTTCGACTCCAGGATTGAATCTATATTTCCATTATTGATGGTTCGAGGGGGATGATCCTCGAGAAGGTTCAGAGGTTGTGTTATTTTATTCGTTTGTGCGTTGCGGAGATAGAACATGATTGGAGGCAGCATTATTGGTGGCGAAGGACGAAAAAGGACATGGTGGGAAATGTCTCGAGGTGGTTGAATTGTTAGGAGGTCATGTTTGAGCAGCAGAGATCGAGTAGTTTGCTTCGGAAGATGGATAAACCAGAACTGGAGTGAGGGCATATCCTATGGATTTTATGGTAGGATAGCCACATATTTTGAGAAAACTTAGTGTGATTTTGGTCATGGTGGACAAATGACTAAGTCTGTGTATTTCATTTGAGATGGTGGCTTCCATACATGGGAAAGTTTGAATGTGACAAAAGGAGTTGTTCGAAATGCAGAGGAAATGTGAATTCTTGATTATCATTTTAGGATGCAATATGGTCTCGAGCATTAAATGTGTTATTGGACCTTCAGTTGATGTTAATGGAATGAATAGATTCTTATGGTTAGCGGAAAAGTGTGGACTCAAGAGAATTAACTGATTTCATAGTGTATGTAAATATGGCAATGACGTTGGAGGATGTCGATATGAGGTTACACATGTGGGCTATCTCCTATGAGAAGGTTAGGGGTTGCATGATTTCTGATGAAGTGCCTATGAAGAGTTCTACCTTCTATCTAATGGGATGCATGTACTACGATGTGGGTCCGGATTGCCTAAGAAAGATGCGCGGCCTTCATGAAGTTGAGTGTATGTATGGGGCTAATAATTCGGGTTGTGTTAGGATTAGTGCAAAATATACTTATGAGGAATTCAGCTGGATAACAGTGCGGGATCATGGTAACTGAGAAGAAGAAGTCATGGTGTGTTCTTAGGTTATGTGATTGTGGATTAAATCCAAGTGGGGGAGTTTACCATTGATGATTAGGTCACATGGTCATGTGTCTTTGCAGTTTTCGGGTTTCGGTACATTGGTAGATTAGTTATGACTTGAAAAGGAGGACATCAAGGGTAACTCGAGCAAGGAATTTGATGGATGTATGTTACATTTCGGGTTATCGATTTATGTGAAGGTTGTGGAGTGACTCAAATTTTATACTTCTTTGTGATTGTGATGTGCAAGGGAAATGATTCATTCGGTGGATTCTTTTGGAGCAGTTGTGTGCCAACGCAACACTAGTTTTTTGGTTATATATTCGGGACTAGCTTAGAGAGGATACTCTCAACAATGGTTATAGTGGGTTCAAGATTTAAGTGGTGCCTAAGGATTTTCTGGTTCGTCGTGTGGCTAAGGATTGAGTTTTACAGCGGAGTGTGAAAAAGGCTTGGAGTATTTCTATGTTATCACCGGGTCTGCGATGCGGTGTTAGAGAGATGGAAGAAATAATTTTGGATTCGCATAAGGTTTCTTCGGAACGGGTGTATCAGTTGGAGGTACTATTGAGTGTGTGAGATGGTGTAAAATGGCTTATCGATATTGAGACGACGTGGTATTATGAGTTGGGGTCACTCGGGATGAGTGTTGATTGAAATCCATTGTGTGTTAGGGAGAGAAATGTTATTTTAGAAGCAAGTAAATAGGAAATTTGAAGAAGTGGGGTCGGTTTAGCAGTGACTTGGATCAGAATGGCAAGGGAAATAATCGGATCCTTCGATATGTTGAGGCTATACAGGTGTTGTGGAAAGAACTTGCCGGATTGGAAAACTACGTGATTTAGTTGATTTAGAAGACTCGATTTTCATAGATCGATTATGTGCAGATGGGTCCCGAAGAGTTATGATGGTTTCGATCACGACTTGAGGTTTTTGTCTTCTGCGGTTATGGGAAGTTGGTTGCGTGTTGCATTTTTTCTCCTGAAAGGAGTTAAGTGAGAGGGTTTTAGCCGATGGAGTTCTTATTCTACTGGTGATTCAGGATTTATGATAAGATTCTTGTACCCTCGCGTAACAGCATGATAGATGAAGTGAGCAATGTGGAAATTGGGATTGAAGTGTTAAGGTTGTGGTTCAGTTTGATAGGGATTTCACGAGCTTGAGGGTGCAGGGAAGATTTCAGGCGTTCAGAGTGTACTGGTGCTATTTTAGTATCACATGAGAATGGAATTCTGTGGTAGAGGCGATGTATATCCATTTGCGGATTCTAGATTAGCAGTACAAAAATAACATGGTTGGTATCCATGGATGTACAGATTTTGTTACTTGGTGCGGAAGATTGTGGGAGCACCTCTCATAGGATAATTGTGTAGGTGATACGTGTAAGTTATTTATGTGGGAGAGATTGAGATTACTATCACAGATTGGAGAGTTTATGTCTGAGAGACAAACTATTTATTTGGTTGTGGACTGTGGAAGTTTGCTCAGGATTTGACGGTTGATTGTATATGTATTGGATAGAGTCATTGAGGAGCTAGAAAGGATATTTACCTATTTTGAGATGTTCGAAATCGATTTTGAGCTCCATTGGCGGGCCTAATGTGAATGTATATTTTATACCATATCAGATATGTTTATTCAGCACAGCATTTCTCTATGGATGAGTTTTCGGGCGTGGTGGATGTTATTCCTGTCATCATCTATTTCATGTGTTACTCTTTTATGATATGTTATTTGTGAGGTGCCTTGATTATTCACGTGCGTGTTTTAGTCCTTTATAGGCTCTGTGGTGTTATATGAGCGAGATGGCTCTCGAGATGCAAGTTTGTTTATTGCACCTTAGTCGTGCTTGGCCTTTTTAGTAGTGCATTATGCTATCCATCTCCCCAAGGTTATATCTATACACTTGATGTGCTTGTTGTTGATATACGTCAATCTAGTGCGTATGAGCATTTTGGCTCGATGGGTATTTTCTATGCAGATTATTATATGTGGATCGGGTGACACGCCACCACGGGTATGTTGTTCAGATCAGATTACGCGCCGCAATAGTGATATATTGGATACGATTCCTTATACTTATTTTATGGGACAGACTCATAGCATTTTGTTTGGTTGTTACATCTGTTACGCATGCTGGATAGTTCTGTACTTGGGTTTCCTTTCCTTATTAGTCATATTCGAGTTGTGGCTTGTTTGGCACACAGATCATGTCGTATGAGATTTTAGATGGTAGTTGCGGTTGTTTGTCGGCCAAGAAACTTATACTGGGTGAGATGAGTTTGTTGGACCTAGAATCAGTGCAATCAGATTGGTATAATGTATGTTCGTGGGAGGGATGTCGCTAATCAGTTCAGAATACGACTATGGTTCTTGTCGAGCGGAGGAACTCCATGACTTATTGATCTGACGGGTGGTTATGAGTTTCTACACATCTCTTTCATCGTTGCAGTAATGCGAAGATTGGAACAGGGTTTTTACGTTTCATGAGGTGTAATAACATTACCGGGGTCAAATATTTGCAGCTATTGTGGTTGGATGATATTATTATGGGAATATGAGCTATGTGGTACATTGTGTGGTTATGACTTGGGTGTATAAATATGTTTTGGTATAGTTCGTTGAGATTTATACAATGTATGTATGCTAGAATCGGAATTTATAGGAAATTCCGGATATTGGAATTTGGTTTTAAGGCTTGTGGGATAAGGTAGAAGGAAGGATATTTAGTCGGGGTTAAGCTAACGTGCTCATATGGATTGAGGTGGGCCAGTATGTGCACGAGGAGTTATACAGTGATTCGGCAGCTTAGGGACGACCCTTGGCACGTTCAAGGACGAATGTATATTTAAGTGGGGGAGAATGTAACGGCCCCGACCGTTCGTTTTGAGATTTAGCATGTCGTGCAGCGGTTTGATACCTTGAGTAGCTTCATTATAGGTATTATGATTTGCATGTGCAGTTGGTTTCGATTTTTGAGAAGTTCGGAGTTAATTTGGAAGATTAATTCTCAATTCAGAAGCTTTAAGTTGTAAGAGTTTACCAAGGTTTGACTTTTAAGTAAACAACCTCGGAATCAAGATTTAAAGGTTCCTATAGGTTAGTAAGGTGATTTAGGACTTGGTATATGTTAGGGTTGAGTATCGGATGGTCCGCGAGCGATTCGGCGCTTATTGTGGAAGTTTGCATTTTAAAGGTTTTTGAATTTACTAAGTTTGACTTGGAGTGGACTTTGGTGTTATCGGACTTCGGATGGTATTCCGGGACCTTGGATAGGTTCATTTAGTTGATTGAAACTTGTGTGTGAAGTTTGGTCGTGATCCAGAATGTCTAAGCGTGATTTAGATGCGTTCGGCGATGTTTGAAGTTAAAAGAAGGATTTTGATCATCGATTCTTGGTTTTGATATTATTCATGGTGTTTCGAGCCTTTGGATAAGGTATGGTGACTAGTTGGTATGACTGGACGGTTCTCGAGGGACTCAGGTGTATTTCGGGATAGTTTCAGACCATTTCCCTTTGATTTGTTGATGCTGGTGTCTGGTGTCTTTGGTATGCATCGCGATCGCGAAAGTGATCTGGAGCTGGGGGCTGCTATTCTTCGCGATCGTGGGTGATGCTCTGCGTTCGCGTAGTTGCTTGGGCTGGGGCTTCGTGTTCTCTTGTTGAGGTCCACGTTCACGTAGGGTTGGGGTGAGCTTGTCTTTGCGAATGCGACAAGGTCCCGCATTCGCGTTGGAGGGGTTGTTCGTGTTTCACGATCGCGGAAGGTTAGACGCGATCGCATAGGCTATTTTGGTCAGAATGAGTGTTTTTTCTTTCGCGTTCGCGAGGCTATTGACCGCGATCGTGATGGGTAACGTCTGGGCAATGTATAAGATTGCAAATCGGGATTTAGCTCATTTTATCTCATTTCTCTCATTGGAGCCGATTTTGCGGCGATTTTGGAGAGGCATTTTCTCTATCACAAGGTAAGTGATTCCTACTCATTATGAGCTAAATACATGGATTATATATGGATTTTAACATGAAAATTGGTAGAAATTGTGGTATTTTGGAAGAACACCTAGAAATAATATTTTTGAGTTTTGACCACGAAATTGCCATGAAATTTGGAATATGTTATATATTTGAGTTCGTGGTCCTATGGGTAATATTTTTCGGAATCGTGGCACGTGGTCTCGGGGTTTGACTTTTTGTGTGGAATTGGTAATTATTTCTAATTGATAAATTATGAGTCTTTGAGTATATTTTGATAGATTTGCACGCTCTTTGACTAGTTTCGGGTCGTTTGCCAATGATTTGAGATGTTAGAGAGGCATTGGAGTCGGTTATCAGATTTCGGAGCGAGGTAAGTCTCATGTCTAGCCTTATAAGATGGAATTTACCCCGTAGGTTCTATTTTTGTTATGGGATCTACGCACGTATGAGGTGACGAGTGTCCGTGCGTATGCTAGATTCTTGATTATGTCCAGGTAGACTTAGACTCACACCATATTTTAATTATACTATTTGAGTTTTTCTTGCCTATTAAATACATTAATTTATATTTTAGCTTGAGACTAGACTTGCATGAGTAACGAACTTTGCTATTTTAGATAGTTGACACGCTACTTAACTAGTCGCGGAAATTATACTTCCTTTTACAGATTTCTCCCGCGTTGTACGTATTTGTCCGAAAGTTCCCTGAATTTCATAACCCAAATATATATATTCGTGAGTTGGGCCAGTGACCCGCCAAGTTCAACTATTCTTATGGGATCGGACTGAACGCTTCAGCAATATTATTATGAGATCGGGTTGAACGCCTTAGCAGTACTATTATGGGATCAGGCTGTTCGCCTCGGTAGTATCATGTTACACACTCTCATGGGAGCGGGTGGTTCGCCTTGGCAGGATTATGAATACTATTATGGGATCGGATCGTTCGCCTCGACAGTTCTATGAAACACTCTTATGGGATCGGGTCGTTCGCCTCGGCAAACTCGCGCATTATATTCAATCGGGAGTCAGCGTATATATATGATTTTTTCCTCACTTGAGATTTGATATTGTATTTGATATTGGTTATCTTTGTTTCCTTCGCGACACTTTATGGTATTTGATGATTTCAAAATTATTCTTATGATGAGAATCATGTTATTTTATATTAGTCTGTTTTATTGTTGTATTTCATACATGTTTACTTTTATGTACACTGTTATTGGATCGATATTAAGTGTCGATGTCGACCCTCGTCACTACTTCTTTGAGGTTAGACTAGATACTTAGTGGGTGCGCATTGATTTACGTACTCATACTACACTCTATACTAATTGTGCAGGTACTAAAACAGGTACATTTGGTGGTCATCTGGACATGTAGGCGCAGTTGCTGAGGAGACTTTGTGGTGAGCTGTTATCTATGTTACGATCCGCAGCACATGAAGTCCCCGTCCTATTCATTTACTGTATTCTGTCTATTTTCTAGTCTAGACAATTATTTTAGTAGTATTGTATATTCTAGTAGATGCTCATGCATTTGTGTGTCACGGACCCAAATTTCCTCCGTAGGATGTCGTGATGACACCTAGTCTCCAAGACTATGTAAGCCTATCAATGCGAAATAATTGAATATAAACTGAAATTTAATCCTTAATAGTTGAATAAATAAGAACTGCAAATTTAACAATTACAACTCCCAAAACCCGGTAGGAATAAGTCACAAGCTTCTAAGAATTTATTCTAAGTGTCTCCATATATCATAGTCTAAAGAAAATAAGGAAGCAACATAATAAGGATAGAAGGGGACTCCGGAGTCTGCGGACGCTGGCAGATATACCTCGAAGTCTCCGTACACAGGTAGTTCACTGATATCTAGGCTGGTAGAAAGTACTTGGATCTGGACAAAAAGATGTGCAGAAGCGTAGTATGAGTACACCATAGCGGTACCAAGTAAGTGCCAAGCCTAACCTCAGTAGAGTAGTGACGAGGTCAGGCCAGGCCCTTCTGGAATAATAAAAAATATGGTGAAATATTTAACAATATAATAACAATAAAATGACAATGAAAATGAATCAAGTAATAAGTAGGTCACCATTAAATTACCCAGAATAAGGGCAGATAATACCTCACGGAAACAAAACAGAAATTTAACAACTTTAAGAAAATCACAACAATAATCAAAGGCAATTGCAGCCATAAAGAAATATCAACAAGGGCACTCCCGAGGTACCGCCTCGTAGTCCCAAATCATAAATAAATTCACAATATCGCATTTTCTTATGTCACCGCGGGAGCCTTCACATTTAACTTTTAAAGAAATTATTTTTCTCGAAATAGCATCCCGTGTTTTAGCCACCCTTATCACACCGCATGACTTCTAGTAGTTCCCCTACTAGCCACGCGTATCAAGTCACCCTTATCTCACTGCATGCGTTTCAACACCCAGACCTTATACCACTGCATGCTTATCAATATCACAATATATCACAATCTACACCTCAAGTGCTCAAATATTTTAATTTGCCAAAATAAAACAACAACAATAATAATTTCCACAATAGGGAGATCACGGCTCAATCACAATGAGTACAAAATCTCACAAAATATTCGGGAATGAATAACTCAGCAAAAATAATATTTCACAATTTTTAACGCGTTGCCTCAACACCAAATTTAAAAATGTCAAGTACTTCATATTAATAATATTTAAATTAAAGAAATTCAACTTTCAAATAATGCACAGAATAAAAGAAACAAAGTTTCAACTAAACAGGTAAAATAATTAGCAGTAAAAGGTCAAGCAAATTTAAAATATAAAAATTAGATCAATGATGATAATTATAACAAGATAAAATAATTTAATTAATATGCAACAGTGATCTACACAATTTAAAGAAAAATACAAATTATCCAACAAAATCCGAAATTAAACTCAAAAATCGCCCGTGGGGCCCATGTCTCGAACCCGATAAAAGTTATAAAATATGAACCTCATTCAACCACGAGTCCAACCATACCAAAATTACTAAATTACAACATCAACTCGACCCTTAAATCTTCAATCTAAACTAAGATGGTTTTCACAATTTTTCAACTCAAATCACTAATTAAATCTTCAATATGCGCAACCGCAGGTGCGACCTCGCGTCCCGCTTCTACGCAACCTTTACTTATGTGGTAAGTTCCATCGCAGAAGCGGTTTCGCTTCTACGGAGCTCTTTCCGCTTCTGCGACTCTAACTGGGCAGCCCTTTGTCCGCTTCTGCGAGCCACAGCTCGCTTGTGCGAGTCTGCACCTGCGGTCAGTCCCTCCGCAGGTGCGATGACACCAGAAGCTTCAAATTTCAGAATTTGCCTAAGTCCAAAAATTGATCCGATTTTGATCCGGATCACACTCGGGGTACTCGGGACCCCGTCCAAATATACCAACAAGTCCATTAACATAACACGGACCTACTCGGGGTTTCAAATTACATCAAACAACATCGAAATTATGAATTGCACCTCGAATCGCACTTATGAGTTTTCAAGTTTCAAATTTACAAAACTCGTGTCTAAACATATTAAATCAAGTCCGTTTGACCGCAAATGTTGCACACAAGTCATAAATGATATAACAGGCCTATTCAAATTTCCAGAATTGGATTTCGACCCCGATATCAAAACATCAACTCCCCGATCAAACTTCCAAACTTAAATTTCTATTTTAGCCATTTCAAGCCTAATTTAACTAAGGACCTCCAAATAATTTTCCGGACATGCTCCTAAGTCCAAAATCACCATACGAAGCTATTAGAATCATCAAAATTCTATTCAGGGGTCGTTTTCACATAAGTCAACATCCAATTAACCTTTTCAACTTAAGCTTTCAACCTTTAGACTAAGTGTCTCAATTCATTCCAAAATCTCTCCGGACTCAAACCGACTACCCCGGCAAGTCACATAACAGTTATAAAGTATAGAATGAGCAGTAAATAGGGGAATGGGGCTACAACTCTTAAAACGACCGGTGGGGTCGTTACATCCTCCCCCTCTTAAACAAACGTTCGTCCTCGAACGGGTTTATAATTATAGCTGGAGTGGTGAAAAGATGAGGATAGCAGCTACGCATATCATGCTCGGTTTTCCAAGTCGCCTCCTCGACCGGATGACCCCTCCACTGTACCTTTACTGAAGCAATGCTCTTCGATCTCAACTTCCTAACCTGTCTGTCCAAAATGTCCACTGGTTCCTCAACATAAGATAGATCCTTGTCCAACTGGACTGAGCTGAAGTCTAACACATGAGACGGATCGCCGTGATACATTCGGAGCATGGAAACATAGAACACTGGATGAACTGCAGAGAGACTAGGTGGTAGTTCAAGTCTGTAAGCCACCTCTCCAACTCTCTCAAGAATCTTAAAAGGTCTGATATACCTCGGGCCTAACTTGCCCTTCTTTCTGAACCTCATAACACCCTTTATAGGCGAATCCCAGAGCAAGACCCGCTCACCAACCATGAATGCAACATCACAAACCTTCCGATCTGTATAACTCTTCTGTCTAGATTGAGCTGTACGAAGTCGATCCTGAATCAACTTAACCTTTTCCAAAGCATCCTGAACTAGGTCTGTATCCAATAGCCTAGCTTCACCCAGCTCAAACCATCCCATTGGGGACCGGTACCCCCTCCCATATAAGGCCTCATACGGTGCCATCTGAATGCTCGACTGATAACTATTGTTGTAAGCAAACTCTGCAAGTGGCAAGAACTAGTCCCAAGCACCCCCAAAATCCATCACACATGCACGAAGCATATCCTCCAATATCTGAATAGTGTGCTCGGACTGTCCGTCCGTCTGAGGGTGAAATGCTATACTCAACTCCATATGAGTACCCAACTCTCGTTGTACGGCTCTCCAGAAATGTGATGTAAATTGCATACCCCGGTCAGATATGATAGATACCGGTATGCCATGAAGCCTGACAATCTCGCGAATGTAAACCTGAGCCAGCTGCTCCGAAGAGTAAGTAGTAACCACAAGAATGAAATGAGCTGACTTGGTCAATCTATCCACAATCACCCAAACTGCATCGAACTTCTTCTGAGTCCATGGGAGCCCAACAACAAAATCTATAGTAATCCGCTCCAATTTCCATTCTGGAATCTCTAACTTCTGAAGCAATCCACCCGGTCGCTGATGCTCATATTTCACTTGTTGACAATTTAGGCACCAAGAGACATACTCCACTATGTCTTTCTTTATCCGTCTCCACCAATAGTGTTGCTTCAATCCTGATAAATCTTTGTAGCACCCGGATGAATGAAGTACCGCGAACAGTGAGCCTCTTGGAGAATCAACTCACGCAAGCCATCTACATTGGGTACACATAGCCTGCCCTGCATCCGTAATATACCGTCATCTCCAATAGTGACTTCCTTGGCATCATCATGTTGAACTGTGTCCTTAAGGACAAGCAGATGGGGGTCATCATACTGACGCTCTATGATACGATCATAAAGAGAAGACTAAGAAACTACACAAGACAAAACTCAGCTTGGCTCGGAAACGTCCAATCTAACAAACTGGTTGGTCAAGGCCTGAACATCCAAGGCTAAAGGCCTCTCTGCTACCGGTAAATATTCTAAGCTGCCCAAACTCTCTGCCTTACGACTCAAGGCATCAGTCACTACATTGGCCTTCCCGGGATGATAGAGAATGGTGATATCATAATCCTTAAGCAACTCCAACCACCTCCGCTGCCACAAAATAAGATCCTTCTGTTTAAACAGATGTTGTAGACTCCGGTGATCGGTGTAGACCTCACAATGGAAACCGTACAAATAATGCCACCAAATCTTCAAGGCATGAACAAAGCTGCTAACTTAAGGTCATGGACAGGATAATTCTTCTCATGAACCTTTAATTGTCTGGACGTATAGGCAATCACCCTACCGTCTTACATCAACACTGCGCCGAGACCAATGCGCGATGCATCACAATACACAGTATAAGACCCTGAACCTGTAGGCAATACCAATACTGGGGTTGTAGTCAAAGCTGTCTTGAGATTTTGAAAGTTCTCCTCACATTCCTCGGTCCACCTGAACGGAGCACCCTTCTGGGTCATTTTGGTCATAGGTGCAGCAATAGAAGAGAAACCCTCTACAAATCGGCAATAATACCCTGCCAAACCAAGAAAACTCTTGATCCCCTCACACGAAACTATATGACCCAAAAATCCCAGTAAATCGAGCGAGAATTCACACTTTGAAAATTTTGCATATAACTTCTTTTCTCTCAAAGTCTGAAGCACAGTCCTCAGGTGATGTTCATGATCCTCTCGGCTCCGGAAGTACACCAGAATGTCGTCAATAAATATAATGGTGAAGGAGTCAAGATAGGGATGAAATACATTGTTCATCAAGTGCATAAAATGTTGCTGGGGCGTTGGTCAGCCCAAATGACATTACAAGGAACTCGTAATGACCATACCGAGTCCTGAAGGCAGTCTTTGGAATATCTAGTTCTCGAATCTTCAACTGATGATAGCTTGAACGCAAGTCGATCTTATAGAACACTCTGGCACCCTGAAGTTGATCAAATAGGTCATCAATACGAGGCAATGGATACCTGTTCTTCACTGTAACCTTGTTCAACTGGCGGTAATCAATACACATCTGCATAGAACTATCCTTCTTCTTTACAAATAAGATAGGAGCACCCAAGGCGATGCACTGGGCTGAACAAAACCCTTATCAAGCAGCTCCTATAACTGCTCATTTAATTCCTTCAATTCTGCTGGGGCCACATGATATGGTGGTATATAAATGGGCTGAGTGTCCGGTAACAAATCAATATCCTTGTCGGGTGGCATATCCGGAAGATCCGCTGGGAATACATCTGAAAAATCCCTTACTACTGGAACTGACTCCACGGTAGGAGTATCAACACTAACATCTCTCACATAGGCCAGATACGCATCACACCCCTTCTCAACTATTCGTTGAGCTTTAAGAAATGAAATAACTCTGCTAGGAACATGATCCAAGGTACCTCTCCACTCTAGCCGCGGTAGACCTGGCATAGCCAACATCACCGTCTTGGCGTAACAATCAAAGATACTGTGATAGGGCAACAACCAGTCCATGCCCAAAATAATATCAAAATCTACCATACTGAGCAATAATAAATCAGCTATGGTCTCAAAATCACAGATAACAATCAAACATGACCGATACACGCTATCAACAATAATAGAATCACTCATGGGTGTAGATACACAAACAGAAGAACTGAAAAAATCACGAGGTACGCCCAAATACGGGGTAAAATAAGATGACATATAAGAATAAGTGGATCTTGGATCAAATAAGACTGATGCATCTCTATGACAGACTGGAATAATACATGTGATAACAGAATCGGATGCAACGGCTTCTATCCTAGCAGGAAGGGCATAATATCTGGCCTGGCTTCCCCCTCTAGGGCGACCTCTACCTGTCCGACCTCCAACTCTAGCTGGCTGTGAAGGTGGAGTAGAAACGGGTGCAGTAATCATGGCCTGGGAAGCTTGAGGGCCCTGTGGAATGGGAGAGGCCTGAGAAATTTATGGAGATGCACCCCTCCTAAGTCTGGGGCAATCCCTCGTGATATGACGAGGGTCGCCACACTCAAAATAAGCCCTCGGAGGATGTGGCTGCTGGGCCTGAATCGGGCCTGATCGACTGGACTACCCGCTGAAAGCACCCGTACAGGAGGTACAGTAGACACTGGCAGTGTATAATATGGAACCTGAGGTCTGGGAGTAGCCGGAATACCGCTAGAAGTGCTGAATGAATAGGAAGGCACACATAGCCTCTACCATGATAGGCTACAGTTGGGGCACGAGAATTATTATATGTGCCAGAATCTCGGGGTCTCTTAGCTTCCCTCTCTTCTCTCTCCTGGACCCACATACCTTCCAATCTCCTAGCAATTGACACCACATGTTGGTATGTGATGTCCATCTCCAGCTCTCGAGCCATACTGTATCTGATACTAGGGTGGAGCCCCTCAATAAACCAGTGAACCCCCTCTCGAACAGTAGCAACTAATGATGGTACATGCCTAGCCAAATCACTAAATCAGACCGCATACTCTGACACCATCACAGAACCCTGGCGCAACTGCTCAAACTCTGCGCGCCATGCATCTCTGAGACTCTGAGGAACATACTCTCTCAAGAATATATCTGAAAACTGAGTCCAAGTGAGTGAAGTTGCCTCAGCTGGACTATCCAACTCGTATGCCCGCCACCACTGGTAGGCCGCTCCTCTAAGCTGGAATGCCGTGAAAGGAACCCCACTAGAATCCACAATACCCATAGTACTGAGGATACAGTGACATTCCTCAAGAAAACTCTAAGCATCCTCTGAAGCCAAACTGGTGAAAGTGGGAGGGTGGTACTTCTTGTACCTCTAGTTCTTGAGTTGCTTCCCCTCCAAAACTAATTCCCTAGCCTCTGGCCTAAGTGGGATAGCTGGCTGCACTAGTATAACCTCTAGAGCATGGTCAACCTAGGCCCGTAGCTCTAGGGTACGGGCGGCGGGAGTCTGTGCTCCTCCCCCGGCCTGAGATGTGGCAGGAGTAAGTGGAATCAACCCTACCTGAGCTAGAGTGCCAAACATGATCAAGAACTGGGCAAGAGTCTCCTGAAGTGCAGGAGTAGTAACAGGCGTCTCAGGTGCCTACTCTCTAACTGGAGCTACTGGTGGTTCCTCTTCAGCAGCTCGTGCAAGTGCTCTGGCTGCACCACATGTTCTTCCCCAGCCTCTGGCTCGCCTCTGTCCCGGCCCCGGCCCCGGCCTCTTGCGGCTCTAACAGGGGCGTGGGTGTCTGATCATCGGATCCAGTTGTGCGTGTCCTCACCATCTGTGAGAGAATAGAAAGACAATGGTTTAAAATTTTGAAGTCAGCAGTAACGCATGATAAGGAATCAAAGAAGTGAATATTTTTTCCTAACAGTTCCATAGCCTCCCAAAGATAAGTACAGACGTCTTTGTACTGATCCGCGAGACTCTACTAAACCTGCTTGTGACTCATAACACCTATGAACCTAGAGCTCTGATACTAACTTGTCACGATCCCAAATTCCCTCCGTAGGATGTCGTGATGGCACCTAGTCTCCAAGACTAGGTAAGAGTGTCAATGCAGAATTATTGAATATAAACTGAAATTTAATCCTTAATAGTTGAATAAATAAGAACTGCAAATTTAACAATTACAACTCTCAAAAACCGGTAGGAATAAGTCACAAGCTTCTAAGAATTTATTCTAAGTCTCTCCATATATCAGAGTCTAAAGAAAATAAGGAAGCAACATAATAAGGATAAAAGGGGACTCCGGAGTCTGCGGACGCTGGCAGATATACCTCAAAGTCTTCGTACATAGGTAGCTCACTGATATTTGGGTTGGTAGGAAGTACCTGGATCTGTACAAAAAGATATGCAGAAGCGTAGTATGAGTATACCACAGCGGTACCCAGTAACTGCAAAGCCTAACCTCGATAGAGTAGTGGCGAGGTCGGGTAAGGCCCTTCTGAAAGAATAAAAGACATGGAAAAATATTTAACAATATAATAACAATAAAATGACAATGAAAATGAATCAACTAATAAGCAGGTCACCATTAAATTACTCAGAATAAGGGCAGATAATATCTCGCGGAAACAAGACAGAATCTTTACAACTTTAAGAAAATCACAACAATAATCAAAGGCAATTGCAGCCATAAAGAAATATCAACAAGGGAACTCCTGAGGTACAGCCTCATAGTCCCAAATCATAAATAAATTCACAATATCTCATTTTCTAATGTCACCGCGGGAGCATTCACATTTAATTTTTAAAGAAAACATTTTTCTCGAAATAGCATCCCGCGTTTTTGCCACCTTTATCACACCGCATGACTTCTAGTAGTTCCCCTACTAGCCATGCGTATCAAGCCACCCTAATCTCACCACATGTGTTTCAACACCCAGGCATTATACCACCGTATGCGTATCAATATCACAATATATCACAATCTGCACCTCAAGTGCTCAAATATTTTAATTTGCCAAAATAAATCAACAACAATAATAATTTCCACAATAGGGAGCTCACGGCTCAATCACAATGAGTACAAAATCTCACAAAATATTCGAGAAAGAATAACTCAGCAAAAATAATATTTCACAATTTTTAACATGTTGCCTCAATACCAAATTTAAAAATGTCAAGTACTTCATATTAATAATATATAAATTAAAGAAATTCAACCTTCAAATAATGCACAGAATAAAAAAAACAAACTTTCAACTAAACAGGTAAAACAATTAGCAGGAAAAGATCAGGCAAATTTAAAATATAAAAATTAGATCAATGATGATGATGATTATAAGAAGATAAAATAATTTAATTAATATACACAATCTAAAGACATAGTCTTCTATATTTAGCCCGTGTACACACTCATTACCTCGTGTACACGACTTTCAACATATTATAATTATCACATCAATACCAATCCTAGGAGAAATTTCTCCCACACAAGGTTAGACAAGTCACTTACCTCGAACCGGGTAATGCTTTACTCTGTTATGCCTTTGCCTCATGAATTGGCCTCCGAAAGCCTCGTATCTAGTCACAATTAATTCGATTCAATCAATACAAATTATTGGAATTTATTCCATATGAAATTACAAATGTTTCAACAAAATCTAAAATTTAACTCAAAAATCACGTGTGGGACCCATGTCTCGGAACCCGATAAAAGTTACAAAATATGAACGCACATTCGACCACGAGTCCAACCATACCAAAATTACTAAATTCTGACATCAACTCGACCCTCAAATCTTCAATCTAAACTAAGAGGTTTTCACAATTTTTCAACTCAAATCACCAATTAAATATTAAAAACAACCATGGATTCGGGTAATTTGACCAATATTGAGTTAAAAATACTTATCCCGATATTTTCCTTGAAACATCGCCTCAAAATCGCCTCACTCGAGCTCTTAAAATCCAAAAATGGGTAAAAATGGCCAACCCCCGAATTATATGTTCTGTTTAGGTATTTTCGCATTTGCAGACCAATAGTCGCTTCTGCGGAGTCGCATTTGCGACCACATTTCCGCTTCTGCAAATCAGCACTGGACAGCTTCCTTCGCACCTACGGACAATGGTCCGCTTCTGCGCAACCACAGGTGCGACCTCGCGTCCCGCTTCTGCGGTTCGTTCCATCGCAGAAGCGGCTTCGCTTCTGCGGAGCTCTTTCCGCTTCTGCGACTCCAACTGGGCAGCCCTTTGTCCACTTCTGCGAGCCACAGCTCGCTTGTGCGATGACACCAGAAGCTGCAAATTTTAGAATTTGCCTAAGTCCACAAATTGATCCGATTTCGATCCGGATCGCACTCAGGGTACTCGGGACCCCGTCCGAATATACCAACAAGTCTATTAACATAACACGGACCTACTCGGGGTTTCAAATTATATCAAACAACATCGAAATTATGAATTGTACCCCGAATCGCACTTATGAGTTTTGAAGTTTCAAATTTATAAAACTCGTGCCGAAATATATTAAATTAAGTCTAATTGACCTCAACTTTTGCACACAAGTCATAAATGACATAACGGACCTATTCAAATTTTCAGAATCGGATATCGACCCCGATATCAATAAGTCAACTCCTCGGTCAAACTTTCAAACTTAAATTTTTATTTTAGCCATTTCAAGCCTAATTTAACTACAAACCTTCAAATAATTTTCCGGTAAGCTTCTAAGTCCAAAATTACCATACGAAACTATTGAAATCATCAAAATTCTATTCCGGGGTCGTTTTCACATAAGTCAACATCCAATCAATATTTTCAACTTAAGCTTTCAACCTTGAGACTAAGTATCTCCATTCATTATGAAATCTCTCCGGACCCGAACTGACTACCCCGAAAAGTCACATAACAGTTATAAAGTATAGAATAAGCAGTAAATATGGGAGTGTGGCTACAAGTCACAAAACGACCGGCCGGGTCGTTACATTGTGATACCGCATTGTGGGATTTAGACTATTATTCTTGGGTGTATTTCTGTGATGGCATTCGGTATTTTGATCCTATTCTAATCTTGAATATGGTGTTTGTATTTTCTATAAAAACAGAGAAAATTTGCTTAATTATTTTACCAATGTATTAAAATGTGTAATGAACTGCCGATTTTTGTATTGTTAAATTGTTGGCTTGCCTAACGGCAGCGTTGGGCGCATCACGACCTATGGTGGGATTTGGTTCATAACAGTTTCTCAAAAGATTTGAGATGGATAGTATAGAGACAATTGATACTCCTATTGCAACTACAACTAGGTTGGATATGGATGAACCTGGTCTTCTTGTTGATGAAAAGAAATATATGGGTATGATTGGATCTTTGCTCTGCCTAAATGCAAATAGATTAGATATTGTGTATAGCGTTGGAATTTGTGCGATATTTCAATAAATCACAATGAGTCACATTTGAAAGATGTAGAAAGGATCTTGTGATATTTGAAAGGTACTCAAGATCTGGTTTTTTGGTATCCTTTGGGTGATACATTAGACTTGATTGGATATGCAGATGGATGATTATGCTGATTATCTGCTGGATAGAAAGAGCATACCTGGGATACCTCACTTTTTGTGTTCGTGTTTGTTCTCATGGGCTTCAAAGAAATAAAATTTTGTAGCTTTGTCAACTGCAAAATGCTGAGTACGTAGTTATTGCTTCATATTATGCTCAATTGTTATAGATCAAATAGCAATTAGAAGATTATGGTGTGGTGATAGAACGGGTTACTATATTTTATGGTAATACAAGTGCAATAAACAAGGCAAAAGGAATTCAGTTCATCACAAGAGAACAAAGAATATTGATGTGATACATCACTTCTGAGATATAATGTAGAAAAGAGCCACATCTTATGGATTTTTAAAGGAGTAAATTACGGATATATTTATCAAAGCTTCAAGCACGGATCACTTCGAGAACAACTGCTTGGAGCTTTGTTTGATCAAGATGAACTAAGACATTTGTGATTCCTTCAATGATTGGTTATATTTTAATGAAGTGTTTAGTAAGTCTAAGCGTGAAAATGTCTAACGCAGTCTTATATTACAACAAGTATGTACGCACAGCATAATAGGAGGGTTTAAAATGTCCATGGTCTCAAAAGGACATTTGGCCGCATTAAGGAAATCAGTCAAGAACCTAATTGTTTGACATCCATATATGCACCTCCTCTCTAATAAATAGTTATAATAAGTTGTTGAATTGCCACATCCTAAAACTAGGTTTGGAGTCACTTGATCATATCCCATAATCCTTAATTCTTTCATGTACAATTAAATAAATCAAGTTTTCCCACTTGGAACCAAATTAGAAGTTATTACCTTGATTGATTAGGACTTGAACTGTGAAATTATGTCCCTTGTTTAACTCCTCAATTTTAGTTACATCTCACAATTGCTCAACTCTCTCTAAATTTTCAAAAGCAGAAGCAAAATAAAAGAACCCCAAACCCCAGTTCTCTCAAAGAAACTGAAAAATCTCTAACAATGTCAACCTCACAAAACCTTCCCACATCTAGTTCTTTGGAACCTAAAACCACTCCAATTATTAACACCCCTTCTTTCTCACCTACCTAAATCGAGTATGAACAAAACCCAATTTAAGAAACCCTAAAAACTTCACTAGACCAGTCGATGGCTCTAATATGCAAGAAGGTGAAAAATCTAGACCTGCAAGTCCAGTAGCAGTGGAGGGTGAGAAGGAGAAGGAGAAAGAAAGTGAAAATGAGAGTGGTAATATTAATGATGTTATTGCTGAAGTGGAGGGAACTGAAGGCTCTAGTAATGAACTAGAGAGTGAGAATGTTAGTGCTAGTGTAGAAGCACCAGAAGCCCCTGGACAATAACTAGGTCCTTCTGCTGCTAGTAAGGGGGTAGAGGTGGGGGAAGAAAATTTTGAAAAAGTTCCTATAGCGAAGACTGTATAAGAGAATGTTGGAAAAAGGTGGCGAAGAGGACCAAGAACCTAGTTCTTTGGACTCTGACAAAGGAAAATCTTCATCTTTGGGGATATATTTTTCAGATACAGAGAAGGAAGAAGAGGGAGAACTTGAAGTAGACAAGGAAGGGATGGCAGCGATGATGTGATTTTGGCTAAGAGATTTACTCATTTGAAGCATAAAATGTGAGTAAATTGGATAAATCATCTGGGAGAGTTAAGCACATAGCTAAGAAGATAGTCAAAAAGGGAAAAGGTGTGAATCCTAAGGATAGAACTCCAAACACTAGGGGTAGGAGCAAAGTTGCTCTTGAGAAAGCTTTACATGAGGTATTAAAAAGAGAAAGGAGAGACAGGAGTTCCAGTTTAGGGATGAGTCTAATGTGGAATAAGTTGATTTGATTAGTGAGGATGATGAGAAAGATAAGGAGGACTTCCTCTTCAAAGAAGAAATGAAAAGGTTGGATCATCTTCAGCCACACCCAAAAAGAAAAGGACTCCCAGAAAGAGAAAGTCAGTGGACTCTAGGGTCAAAGGAACCATTTTCAAATGCTGAAAGAAAATGGAGAAACATATTGCTGTTGTAGGCAAAGAATGTTGGTTCAGTTTGTTAATGATGATGCAGGGTAGAGTGATAGACCTTGCAACTTCTAAGATGTTTGGGATGAAAGAGCTGGTAGAGAAGCTCAAACACCAAAAGTGGACTTGCTTGTTCATGTGCCCATTCCCTATGATGTATGATAAAGTCATGTTACATTTTTACTCGAATTTCAAACTGCTTGAGGATGGCACAATGAGTAGTATGGTGAGGAGAGTGGACCTGGTTCTTAATGCTGAGCTCCTGGGAGAGATCTTGAGGGTGCATGTAAATGGTTTTGATGTTGTCACGACACAAAATCCCATCTTAGACGTCGTGATGGCACCTAGTCTCTAAGACTAGGTAAGTTGATTATTCATAACAGTTAAACCAGTTAAACATGATGTTTTAAAGCAGAGTTTAATATAAATATTGAAATAAAGGTAAAACAAGCCTACGCAGCAATAATCACAACAATCCTCCTAAGACTAGGTAATACAGAGTCACGAACTCTAGATGAATACATAGAAATATCTCAAAATTAATATACAATATTGTTCTGATAATGAATTGACAGTACAATCAAAAGAAAAAGGACTCCAAGGGACAGCGACGACCAAGAAGCTCTACCTTGAATCCTCGCGATCAAGAAGCTAACTCTGCCTGAGTCTGTTATCTCTAATACCTGGATCTACACAAAAATGTGCAGAAGTGTAGTATGAGTATACCACGGTCAGTACCTAGTAAGTAGCAATACTAATCTTGGTGGAGTAGTAATGAGGTACAAGTCAAGACACCTACTAGTCATAATAACCTGTGTAGTATATAAGTATAAAGCTAATAATGAAAGCCAGAATTAGTAAATGGCAACAAGGAATAAACATGTGATATAAACAGTAAAGTAATCAAAACACCATTAAATTATCAGTGAAACCAAATAAGGAAAATAAATGACAACCAAATGATCAAGTCATTCTAACACAAGTCTCACAACAAAATTACTCCGAGATACCTCATCTCATAATCACAAGTAACGAGTCCCAAATCACCAATCATATTACCGTGGCACCTCGTGCCCACATTATAATTCACAACCGCATGGACGACTCACTTGCAAATACCTCAATCTTCCCGGCATGGTCACAGGCTCACTATCACAATCCGCCCGACGTGGTCACAGGCTCAATATCACAATGAAAGCAGACATGCAAGAATACATGTGCGAGATCAACAAAAGTCAAGTTTCATACTCCTGAACTGGTATAAGTGGCATGCTACGGTGTATGCATGTGCAAGTGTACTATTAAAATCCAAATCAACAAGTAATATCAAAGACATCGCGTAGCTCATTAGAAATAACACAACAAGTCACGTAAGGTGCACGACACACACAAGGAAAATCACACCATTACACGAATATCATCAACATTATGCCCTCAGGGCGACACATATCTTCCCTGACATAGCCACCCTTACCTCTCCGTATTGACAATATCATAATAGCCACCTGTATCACTCTGCCCACGCATTAACACAATAGCCACATGTATCAGTCCGACCATACAATATATCAACAGCCACCCGTATCACTCCACCCTGACATTATATCATTAGCCACATGTATCACTCCGCACAATCAATAACATTGAGATGCCACTCTTATTCTCCGCATAACAACAATCAATGCACACAACATATCCACAAGTGCTGACATCACAACAATACGACATATCAACTCGTACCACAAGTGCCCATAGGCCACAACCTTTTCAAAATAAAAATACCATTATCACCACAACACATAACCCATAGCTCAACCACAATGTGTACAAGAATCTCAATAGCAACAAGATGAAACAGGAAAAAATAACTCAACAATGAATAATACTCCATTAAATGACAACTTCTACTAAAACAGGTTAATGGCTTTCAGTAACTTCAACTTCAATTAATTGCTTAAGAATGAACTCAATAATGAAGATATTTTCATGAAATGGCAACTTCGAATTCTAGTGTATGACATAACCTAACAATGAAAGAGATGGCATGAACTAGCAATTACGTCTAAATGCATGAGAATAACTTGACAATGAAGGGATATCAGGTAATATCAACTCCAAATAACAATAATCCAATAATGAAAGAGGTAACGTGAAAATAGAAAGGTAACGACTTCAAATAAAGCATATAAGAGTAAACTTGACAAATAAAAGGTAGAACATGTACTAACAACTTCAAATAAAGCATGTAAGAATAAACTTGACAGCGGAATATGGAACTTGAAAGGAAAAACTCTATTAAAGCGTATAAGGATAAACTTAACAAAGGAATGTAGAACATGTAATGATAAATTCAATTAAATGTATATAAGAAGCCTAAGAGTCTAATCCGGTAAATTTTCACATATAAGATCGTGTACACACTCATCACCTCAAATACACGTCAGCCACATAATCCAATTAGTGCAACTAAACCAAATCCTACGGGGTAGTTTTTTCACACAAAGTTAAGCAAGATACTTACCTCAAAGAAGCTAAATCAATACTCTAAAAAGACCTTCCCGTGTGAAACAACCTCTAGACGGCTCTAATCTAGCCAAAATAACTTAATAACATAAATAAAAACCATAGGAAATAATTTCAAAAAATAAAGTTTCGATCTTTAATGAAAACCAAAAATTCAACCCCGAGCTCGCACCTCGGAACCCGAAAAAACTCACAAAATCCGAACACTCATTCCGATATGAGTCCAACCACACCAAAATCATCCAATTCCGACCTCAAATCGGCCTTCAAATCATCATTTTATGTTTTTGAAAGTTTTTACTGAAATCCCCAATTTCTCCAATTCAAATCACTAATTAAATGAAAAAAACAAGGATGGAATTATGAAATATAACCAAATCCGGGTCAAGAATACTTACCCCAATCCAAATCGTGAGAATCCCCTCCAAAATTGTCCAGAACCAAGCTCTTTAACTCAAAAAGTGATAAAATAAAAAAAACCCTCTAAATAGAGTACTTATAATTCTGCCCAGGTATTTATATATCGCGATCGCGGAACTTCTATCGGGATTGCGACGAAAAAATAACTCTGACCCACAAAATCACTACGCAAATGCGATAACAGGGGCGCGAACGCGATGCACCTAAACATCCAACTTACGCGATCGCGAACAACATAATGCAAACGCGAAGACCAAGGAACTTGGCCTTCCCAGCATGGTCGTCCACTACGCGATCGCGGTAAACCATCGCAAACACACTGAGTCAACAGTCCACAGGTCTGCAATCGCGAAACTTTCACTACGAATGCTAAGAAGGAATAGCAGCCAGTCATTAAACACCCTACGCGATCGTGACTTACTCTTTACGATCGCGAAGAAGAACATCATACCCCAGCTATGAGCAAATCCAAAAAAAAGAGAAATGGCCTGCAGCCCATTCAAAACATGCCTGAGGCCCTCGGGATCCCGTCCGAACATACCAACAAGTTCCATAATATAACGCGGACCTGCTCGAGGCCTCAAATCAACTCTAAATGAACTCAAATTTTGCATGCAAGTCCCAAATAATACAACATATCCATACCAACTCCCGAAATCATAATACAAACCCAATAACATTGAAGTCAACTCTCAGTTAAACTTCTCAATCTTCCAAACCTTCAACTTTCCAACTTTCGCCAAAAAGCATCAAATCAACCTACAATCCTCCAAATCCAAATTCGGACATACGCCTAAGTCCAAAATCACCCTACAAAGCTATTGGAATCATTAAAATACTATTTCGGAGTCGTCTACATAAAAGTCAAATCCCGGTCAACTCTTACAACTTAAACTTCTAAAATGAAGATCATCCTTCCAAATAATCCTGAATCATACGAAAAATGTAACTGACCATACACGCCAGTCATAATGCATAAGACGAAGCTACTCAATACCTTAAACCACTGAACAAAAATGCTAAAACTCAAAACGATCGGTCGGATTATTATAGATACATATGTTCGACGAGAATGGCCCACTTTAGGGTAAGAAGAGGATGATATGTATCTAAACTCTAATTATACCCAGAGAAGAGAGAAGCAGAAGTCTCTAAATATGGGAAAAGGTGAGATAAAACCAGTTCACAAGCTCTTATTTGAGTTTGCGAAGAAGTGTTTGATGCCTTGGTCTGAGAAGCCACATATTTAGACTTGGTAGTCATGAAGGTTCTAGATTAGAACAGGATGCTTAACTTGCCTTCTTTGATGATCAAACATATGGCTGGAACAACTGATCAATCGAAAGGTACTCATGCCTTGCTATATGAATTTCTGCTCACTAGGGTATTTAAATACTTTATGGTCCCTCTAAAAGGACTAAGAAAGGAAAAAAGAACATTTTGATAAGTATGCCTTGCGCGAATGCAAATATATTGAGAGACCACCAGGTACTAAAAGCAAGAGCATAGTCACAAATTTGTTGGAGAAATTGGTTGCTGCTAGGGGTGTTCGTGAAAAACCAAAAGAATGAACCAAACCGAAAACAAACCAAACTGCGAAAAAAACTGATTTTTTTTGTTTTAACTTGGTTTGGTTTCTAATTTTAAAAAACCGATAAAATTTGGTTTGATTTTAGTTTTATACATAAAAAATAGAGAAAAACAAATTCGAACCAAACTGATCAGTCTCTATGGTTGTGACTTTGAGGCAGTCTCTGTTGAATCAGACATCTAAGGTTGCATTGGAGGAGATCAAGCTCAAGTTCATTGACACATCTTCCAAATTTGGCCATGGACGCTTCCAGACTACACAGGAGAAGGCTAAATTCTATGGACGTTTTAAAGCTTGAGAATTTGTCGAAGACTATATAGGCAGTTCTTGTCAGATTTACCTTTATTTATGGGATTTTGTGCTGCTGGATTTATTCTTTTTAACCTCATACTATGGCAATTTTGTTGGTGGATTACATTTAAAGCTTGTTATTTTTAATAGACTTTTTTTGAATATATATATATATATATATATATATATATATATTATATATATGATATATTATTTTTTAAGTTTTCTTTACAGTATATGTAATATTTTACACTCTTGGGCCTAACTTTTAAAAAATTTCTTTAACTGCAATGGGCCAAAGTCAATTTGGCCTTATTGAGACAAAAGCTTTAGCCCGTTAATTTCTTAGGGTTTATTTGATTCTCCCTCACCCCTTCACAACAAAACATAATGCAACTTTCAGGCCAAACAAAATTTCCTCCTCTCTCCCTCTAAAATTCTTGATATTGCACACAACAACACAATGATCTACTCGAACTTTTTCAAGAAATTCTACTTCTCATTTCTGTGATTTGAATAGCGACCAATGGCAAATACAACTGTGAGTAATGAGCATGTTTTTGCCTTTCATTTTTTGGTCTTAACCCCAACTGGTTATCTTTTTTTTATGAATAATTTGGAAAACTTTTACATAAAATTATAAAGTATTTTTGTGTCGCTTATGTAGTCCTTTTTGTTCTTGAATGCTATTTGCATGTCTCACCTCTCTTGCATATGGAAATAAAAGCTTCAAAAGTAGAGGTACAGGAAATTTCTCAACTTGAAGGTAGTAGTACTTAAGTTGTTGATTCAAGTGTTCCCACTCCTCCTAAAAAATATAAAAGAGCAGCACCTTCAGAAAATGATTATGTCCTTGAGAGAAAAATATCAGACATTTTAAAATACTTTTTCAAATTCGTTGATTAAGATAGTAAGCATAAATCAAAATATAGTTTATGTACTAAAACTTTTGCTTCTGATACTAAGATAAATAGGACTACTACATTATGGAACCATTTAAATGTTGTTTGTAAAAAAATTCCCTTTTAGATTCATTGACAGAACACAACTGACACTCAGGTCTTACCCAATTAAAGGAAGCGGACAAGGAAGTAGTGTTGGTATTTATAAACTGAAAAGAGTTATGTCTAATATCAATGAAGTAAGAAGGGCTATTGTTGAATTTGTGATCATTGATGAACAATAATTTAAAGTCGTCGAGAGAGAAGATTTTAAAAGATTAATATCAATTGTTGTGCCTAATTTGGAGTTACCCTTTCATTTGGTTGTTGCTAGGCAGTGTTTGAAAACTTATCATGAGAAAAAAGAAAAGCTTAAAAAGCATATCCAAAATCAACATGTATGTCTCACTATTGATACATGGGCATCGCTCCAAAGCCTAACTTACATGGTTATAACTGTTCACTGGATTGATGATAATTGGAACTTGCAAAAATAATTCTGAACTTTTTTCAAGTTCCAGATCATAAGGGTGAAATAATTGAAAGAGTATTGAGGTTTGTTTGTTAGATCGGGGAATTGAAAATCTATTCACTGTGACCCTAGATAATGCAACTGCTAATTATGCAGCAATTAAACACTTGAAATAGAGGATTGAGGATTGGAAAGGATTCGTCTTGGGAAATGACTTTCTACATGTTAGATGTAATGCTCACATTTTTAAATTTAATTATAAAAGAAAGATTAAGTGATCATATTGAGTCTATTTCTCGGAGTCAGAAATATTTTGAAGTATGTTAAGTCCTCATCTACAAGATTATCTTCCTTCAAATAAATTGTTGAAAAGATAAAGATAGATAGCCATGGCCTTTTGAGTTTAGATGCTAAAATCAGGTAGAACTAAGCATATATGATTTTAAGTACAACTATAAAATTTGAGAAGGCCTTTTTCAGAATGTATATTGACGATCACAAGTACTAAAGTATTGTCTAGATATGATAGAAAAAGCAGTACACCCAAGTGTGTATGATTGGAAGGAGGTAAAAAGTTTTACAAAATTTCTTGATATTTTCTACCGGATTACTTTAAAATTTTCAGGAACTTTGTATGTTACTTCAAATTCTTTCTTCCATGAGATTTATAATCTTCTTAACTTTATTTCAAAAATCTCAAGGTGATGATCTTATTCTGATTGATATGGCTGCTAAGATAAAAGTCAAGTTTAATAAATATTGGGGTGACTTTGATAATATGAATATATTAGTATATGTCGTTATTGTGTTGGACCCTCGATATAAAATGAAGTATGTGAAGTTTTTTTGCTAAATCTTACGGTTCTTTGGTGGAAAATTTGAGATCAGACAAAATGATGGATACTCTATCTCGCTTGTATAATTGTTATAAAAATTCTTATGCTGAAAATTTTGATGAGATTTTGGGAGGTCAAGTTAGCACGATGAATGAAAGTGATACTGGAGAGATATGACAATCGAAATGGGAAACTATTTGTAAGAGGAAGATAATGAAGGAAGTAAGACTGATTTTGAGAGGTATTTGACAGATGATTTGGAGTTGGCCAAAGATTTAAATATCTTGTCTTGGTGGAAAGATGCAAGTAAAAAGTATCCAATTGTTTCTAGGATTGCAAGAGATATTCATGAAATTCCTATTTTTACGGTTGCATCTGAATTGGCTTTTATTACTAGTGGGTTCTTGATTCATATCGAAATTTTTTATCGCCAAAGACGGTAGAAGCTCTAATTTGCACTCAACAATGACTAATGTCGACTTCCACAGAATGCAACATTGAAGATATTTTAGAAGAAATCCAAAAACGTGAAATAGTTGAAAAAGGTAATTTTATACATTTAACTCTTTATGAATATATTTATGTTTGTGAATTACTTAATTCTTACTATTTTAATTTTTTTATCTTTAAGAATATCCCGGCACTGTTTTGAGCATTGATTAGAGCGGATCATGGAACTGGCTTCAACCATATTCTTGTTGCTTGAAATTTGCGATGTATATGTGGATGCTTTAATTTACCATATGAAAAATTATTTTACAGTATCCTATTATAATTTTATTATTGTAATATAAGTCTTATGACTTTGTGATCTTCTGTTAACTTTCTAAAGTTGGGTGATAAAGTAGCATTAATGTGTTTCTGGTGATTAGCTCCATCTTCAACTACAAGGCTGCATTTCTTTTTCCATGAGGAATTGCGGATGTGTTATAAAGTAGCATTAATGTGTGTCTCTGGTGATCAGGTCCATCTTCAATTGCAAGGTTGTATTTCTTTTTTTTATATAAGGGATTGTGGATGTGTATTTATTTGTGTAATGAAGTTTTAAGTACACAGACCTGAGTAATGAGTGATATAGAAATTAGAAATGCTTGTCTAATTATTCTATGTGGCCAAAAAGGTCATATTAGCAAGCAGGTTGCATCAAATTGTTGACCGATGTGTTTAATAATGGGAAATCTCATTAAAATGATACTTTATGTTTATTTTTGTAAATTGTTATGCTTTACTATTGATTGAGAAAAGTTTTGACATTCTTAAGTTTTACATACTTTAGAGTTGGCCTTCAGTTTAAGTGGCAGCTTTGAACTCATTTAACTTTTTTTTCCTTATTCATTGTTCATATATGTAAGGTGATTCCAGAACTCATGTATTCTTAAAAAAACTGACAAAATCGAAAAAATCGAAAAAAGCCGAAAAAACCAAAACCTATAAATTTCTATTAATTTGGTTTGGAATAACAATTTGAATAACCGGATTAATTGGTTTAATTTTTTTAAAGGTATAAATCGATCAAAACTGAACCATGAACACCCCTAGCTGGTGTCAATGAAGAGAAGGAGAAGCTGCATGATGAAGTTGCTTCCTTGAAGGAAGGAAATAGGCATCTAAAAGAAGAGATGAAGAAAGAGCAAGTTATTATTGTTGCACGCTTTGACAAGCTCGTGGGGCACACTCTTGGAGAATCTTCTTCCAATAAAGAACCTCGCCCTCTGTCCTCTTAGGTATCTCAGTTTAATCCCTAACTTGTCCCTAGTTAATGTAACGATCCGGCCGATCATTATGGATGTTGTAGCCCCGTTCTCCCATTTACTGCTTATTTTATGCTTAATTATCGTTATGTGACTTTCCGGGATAGTTGGTTCGGTTCCGAGGATGTTCCAGAATAGGTTGAGATATTTAGTCTCAAGGTATGAAGCTTAAGTTGAAAAGGTTGATCGGATATTGATTTATGTGTAAATGACTCCAGAATAAAGTTTTGATAGTTCTGATAGCTCCATTGGATAATTTCAAACTTAGGAGGGTGTCCGGATAGTGATTTGGAGGTCCGTAGTTGATTTTGGCTTAAAATGGCGAAAGTTGAATAATTAGAAGTTTTGAAAATTGAGAAGTTTGACCGAGATTTGAC
The DNA here is from genome assembly GCF_000390325.3 of Nicotiana tomentosiformis. NCBI lineage: Eukaryota > Viridiplantae > Streptophyta > Magnoliopsida > Solanales > Solanaceae > Nicotiana > Nicotiana tomentosiformis. The sequence goes on from NC_090817.1 coordinate 65,966,441, forward strand.
TTTATGGTTACCGGGCTCGGATTTTAATTTCGGGAGTTGAAGTGGGTCTGTTGTATCATTTATGACTTGTGTGCAAAATTTGAGGTCAATCGGACATGATTTGATAGGTTTTGGCATCGCTTGTAGAAGTTGGAATTTTTTAGTTCTTATTAGGCTTGAATTGATTTGCGATTTGTGTTTTTTATATTGTTTGATGTGATCAGGTCTGGTCCAACTGCACCTGCGAGGGATAGGCCTCAGGTGCGGAGCCGCAGAAGCGGCTAAGGGGTCGCAAGTGCGGTCCAGCATATGTTGGGCAGTGGTCGCAGGTGCGATAGATTTTCCGCATCTGCGAGCCCGCAGATGCGATAGGGTCTCCGCAGATGCGGATTTTGGTAGGAAAGTCTGAGGTCGCAGAAGCAGAGCTGGAACCGCAGAAGCGGTCCCGTAAGTACGAAGTTTGGGCCACAGGTGCAGCTGATCAGTGCTTAAGTGATTTCTGCATAAGCGGGCTCTTCTCCACAGAAGCGAATTCGCAGGTGCGGCAGGTGAGTCCGTAGGAGCGAAAAGGGCTGGGTAGAGATTTAAAAATCGAGGGCTTGAGTCTTCTTCTCATTTTGAGAGTTTTGGGGTGCGGACTATGGCAATTTTGGAGTGGCCTTCACCTAGATTGAAAGGTAAGTGAATTTTGATCACTTTTATCCATGTGTTTTTATTTCCAATTGATTTTTCCCCATAGATTTGGTGTTTTTGAAGTGAAAATTGGGGATTTTTGACCCATGTGTTGGAGAGTTAAATGTAGGGATTTGAGTGACGATTTGGTGTCGGAATTTGGTAAATTTGGTATGGTTGGAGTCGTGGTTGAATGGGCTTCCAGATTTTTATAACTTTTATTGGATTCCGAGACGTGGGCTCGAGGGTCGACTTTTGAGTTGACTTTTTGACTTTTGATTAAGATCTTAGTATTTTCATATGAAATTAATTCCTTTAGCTCGTGTTGATTATATCAAATTGTTTGTGTCTAGATTCGAGGCATTCGAAGGCCGATTCGTAAGGCAAGGGCTTATTGGAATAGAGATTTACACGATTTGAGGTAAGTAATACTTCTAAACTTGGTTTTGAGGGTATGAAACCCTGAGTTATGTGTATGTGATTGGCATTGAAGTGACACACAAGCTAGATGACGGGTGTGTGAGCGTGCACCATAGTAATTGTTATTTAGTCGATTCCATGGAACTGTATAGCTATCTTATCTGAACATTATTACTGTACTCTTTGTGTTAGAGCACTAGAGCTGTGATTTATGCTAGAAAACAAGTTTAGGTTATATGCTTGTACTATTGGGACCCATAGTAGTCGATCTTTGTTGTTGATTTATTTGCTTAGGTTCTGTTATGTACTCAATTGCATTCATCATTGTATATCATATCTCAGTCTCCGTTACCGTATATTGTCACATCTTGTATCATTGATTTGGGCTGCTTAGCATGAGTGTTGTGAGCCCGAGAGACTGGAGAGATTGATGACTGAATGAGGTTGAGGGCATATTTGTGAGTGACATTTATGGGATCGGGCTACACGCCGTAGCAGACTTTATTGATTCATGCCAGGATTTGGCTTATTATAGCGCTTATGTTGGATCTGCCCCTCCGGAGTCTGCACACCCACAGTGAGCGCAGTTGCTATTGATTCATTTGTATTGGGTTAGATCTGCCCTGGATATTATTGCATTTGGCTGGATCTGTCCTGGGCTGGATCTGCCATGTACAGTGCTGAGTGATTGAGTGTGATGAGTGAGAATTGTGACAATCAGGTTGAGTACTCTGAGAGTATGAGTACGTGAGGCTTTCAATGTGTTGCATCACAAACGACATGCATATTGGCATGTAGATATAGAGATGCCATATTCCTCATATCATTCAGACTTGACATATTTTATTCGTTGTGAGTTTAATTGCTAAATCGGGAAGCATGTCTAAATTCTTGTACCATTACTTGTAGATTATGAATTTTTAAGATATTACTGTCATATTTTCCGTAAATTTTCGTACTGTTAATTCTGTATGTGGGTTGTAATGTTCGAGCTCGTCACTACATTCACTCTAAAGGTTAGAGTTGTTACTTATTGAGTTGGTTGTACTCACGCTACACCCTGCACTTCGTGTGCAGATCCAGGTGTTTCGGGGTACAATGGTTGCTGATTCTCAAAGTTCAGTCATTCGGAGATTATCAAGGTAGCTGTTATGGCGTCCGCGGACCTTGACTCCCTTCCCCCTATCCCTCAGTTTTAATTTTTCTTAGTCGGTGTTCCAGACTTTGTATTTGTATAGATACTCATGTACTCTGTGACACCCAGGTTTTGGAAAACTTCTGTATTGAGTTATGACGTTTTCATCCGATTTTTATGAGGATTTCACTTATTTAAATATGTTTTAGTATATTCTGAATTTGAAAGAGTTAGTATGTATGAGTTGTCGACTTGCCTAGTATCATGATAGGCGCCATCATGGCAAGTCGAGTTTAGGGTCGTGACAAGTTGGTATCAGATCCTAGATTGCATAGGTCTCACAAGTCATAAGCAAGTTTAGTAGAGTCTTGCGGATCGGTACGGAGACGTTTGTACTTATCTTCGAGAGGTTGCCGAACCTTAGGAAAACTTCACATTCTTGTATTCTTGTTGTGCGAATTTATTGATTTCGGGAACTAAACTTCTGTTATTCTATTCTCTCATAGATGATGAGGACACGTGCTACCGGACTGGACGGACAACCACCAGTACTACCGGCTAAGGCCACGAGAGGCTGGGGTCGGAGTAGGGGTCACAGTAGGGGCCGAGGTACAGTTCGTACAGCAGCTAGAGCAGCACCTGCAGATCCACATGTTGCTCCAGCTCAGGAGCAGGTTCTAGATATGGTTGATCCAGTGGGGCCAGCTCAGGCACCAGTTGTGCCCATTGTGATTCCAGGCCTTCAGGAGGCTCTAGCCCAGATATTGACTGTTTGCACTAGCCACTTCATAGGATGGGGGATGTACTCAGACTCCCGTTGCCCGTACTATAAAGCAGGTGAAGTAGAGACTTCAGACATCGGGGGTACTACCAGCCCAGCCGGTTACAGCTGCTCAGGCTCAGGTGGGTCCCAATATGTCTGATGAGGAGTAGAAGAGGCTAGAGAGATTTGGGAGGCTCAGGCCTCTATCATTTAGTGGGGCTGAGTTAGAGGATGCTAAGGACTTCTTGGATAGGTGCCAGCAAATTCTTCGCACGGCGGGTATTCTAGAGACTAGTGGAGTCTCCTTTACTACTTTTCTCTTATCAGGGGATGCCTTCAGATGGTGGGAGGCCTATGAGAGGAGCAGGTCAGTCGGTGCTGCACCACTTTCATGGCATGAGTTTTTCGTTCTCTTTTTGGAGAAGTTTGTTCCACAGACCCGCAGGTAGGAGCTATGCGGGTAGTTTGAGCAGCTACGTCAGGAGGGCATGTCTATGACCCAGTACGAGATGAGGTTTTTAGAGTCATCTCGTCACGCAGTTTGATTGGTTCCCACTGAGAGGGAGAGGATTAGGAGGTTCATTGATGGCCTCAACTATCAGTTGCGTTTTGTTATGACTCGGGAGAGTGTATCGGGTGCTAGGTTCGATGAGGTGGTTAATAGTGCTCGGCGGCTAGAGATGATCCGTAGTCAAGAGCGTGAGGAGAGGGAGGCCAAGAGGCCTTGTGGTTCGGGTGGTTTCAGCGATGTTTCTTCCAGGGGTCAGTTCCACCACAGCAGGAGTCTTCTTTATAGGCCCGCTCAGATGGCTTGTCCAGTTCATCATGGCGTATCAGCTAGCCATGGATTATACAGTGCTCGACCAGGTCAGTCATCTCTTAGTTCAGTCCCAGCTCAGAGTTCATATCGTACACCTTCAGTTCGAGCAGCTACATCAGGAGGGCATGTCTATGACCCAGTACGAGATGAGGTTTTTAGAGCCATCTCGTCACACAGTTTGATTGGTTCCCACTGAGAGGGAGAGGATTAGGAGGTTCATTGATGGCCTCAACTATCAGTTGCATTTTGTTATGACTCGGGAGAGTGTATCGGGTGCTAGGTTCGATGAGGTAGTTAATTTTGCTCGGCGGCTAGAGATGGTTCGTAGTCAAGAGCATGAGGAGAGGAAGGCCAAGAGGCCTTGTGGTTCGGGTGGTTTCAGCGGTGTTTCTTCCAGGGGTCAGTTCCACCACAGTAGGAGTCTTCTTTATAGGCCCGCTCAGATGGCTCGTCCAGTTCATCATGGCGCATCAGCTAGCCATGGATCATACAGTGCTCGACCAGGTCAGTCATCTCTCAGTTCACTCCCAGCTCAGAGTTCATATCGTACAACTTTAGTTCAGGGTTCATCTGCACCAGGTTCTTCTGGTAGTTATTCCGGTTCTCGGGGTCCGCCTCAGTACTTGCCACCATTTTCCCAAAGGGGTTGTTTTGAGTGTGGAGAGTTGGGTCATGTGAAGTATTGTCCCCGTCTTACGGGAGGTCCAGTTTAGCAGAGGAGTCAGGCTGCGCCTTCAGCACCAGTTACTTCACCACCCGCCCAGCCAGCTCGGGGTGGTTCTCAAGCAGCTAGGGGTCGCCCTAGAGGGGAGGTCAATCAGGTGGCAATCAGGCTCGATTTTATGCTATTCCTGCCAGGTCAGCTGTCATTTCTTTAAGCACAGTGATCACAAGTATTATCTCAGTATGCCGTAAGGATGCTTCTATATTATTTGACCCCGGTTCCACTTATTCATATGTATCATCATATTTTTCTCATTATCTGGATATGACCCGTACGTCCTTAGCTTCATCTATTCATGTATCTATGCCATTGGACGATACTATTATTGTGGACCGTGTATATCGGTAGTGTGTAGTGACTATTGGGGAATTGGAGACTAGAGTTGATCTCTTATTGCTTAGTATGGTTGATTTCAACGTGATTTTGGGTATAGATTGGTTGTCTCCATGTCATGCCATTCTTGATTGTCACACTAAGATCATGACATTAGCGATGCCGGGGTTGCCAAGGATCGAGTGGAGAGGTTCTCTAGAATATGTTCCCAGCAGGGTGATTTCTTATTTAAAAGCCCAACGGATGGTTGGGAAGGGTTGTCTGTCATATTTGGCCTTTGTGAGGGATATTGGTGTTGATACCCCTACTGTTGATTCTATTCCGGTGGTGCGAGACTTTCCGGGTGTGTTTCCTGCAGACCTGTCGGGCATGACATCCGATAGGGATATTGATTTTGGTATTGATTTGGTGTCGGGAACTTAGCCCATTTCTATTCCGCCCCATCGTTGACACCAGCTGAGTTGAAGGAATTGATCGAAGTGGGTAGATCCAGTAGACCCATAGATCATGGAACAAATAGGGTGGGTAGGCATATAAATTGGGTTTTTGGCTCGCAATAAAGCTAGGGTCCTGATCGAGCAACTAGTAGTCCTATCTATCCACCTCTCCAGACACAATATCTTGAAGAAAAAAAAAGATTTTTTCCTTATTTGATCGGATTAAAAAGAAACTTTGGGATTGCGCAGCCGAGCTCATTCCCTTCGCTTCCTGGGCCCAAAGCAGTGCAGTCTTTCCTGGCCAAATCAAGGATTTGGGGTATCGATAGGATTCCCATCATTTTCAGTCAGCTTCAGGAACTTCTTGATAAGGGGTTTATTAGTCCTAGTGTGTCGCCTTGGGGTGCACCGGTTCTATTTGTGAAGAAGAAGAATGGTACTATGCGGATGTGCATCGACTATAGGCGGTTGAACAAAGTTACAATCAAGAACAAGTATTATTTGTCACGCATTGATGATATATTTGACCAGTTTCAAGGAGCGAGGGTGTTCTCTACAATTGATTTGAGGTCTGGGTATCAACAGTTGAAGATTCGGGACTCAGATATTCTAAAGACGGTATTCAGGACCTGTTATGGTCACTATGAGTTCCTTGTGATGTCTTTTGGGCTGGCCAACTCCCCAGCAACATTCATGCATCTGATGAACAGTGGATTTCAGCCATATCTTGACTCGTTTGTCATAGTATTCATTGATGATATCCTGGTGTACTCATGTAGCTAGCAGGAGCATGCCCAGCATTTGAGGATTGTATTACATCGGCCGAGGGAGGAGAAGCTTTATGCCAAGTTCTCCAAGTGTGAATTTTGGCTTAGTTCGGTGGCGTTCTTGGGGCACGTGGTGTCCAGTGAGGGGATTAAGGTGGATCCAAAGAAGATAGAGGCGGTTCAGAGTTGGTCCAGACCATCCTCAGCTACTGATATTCGGAGCTTTCTCGGCTTGACCGGTTATTATTGTCGTTTTGTGGAGGGTTTCTCAACGATTGTAGTGCCTTTGACCAATTTGACCTAGAAGGGTGCTCCTTTCAGGTGGTCGGATGAGTGTGAGCAGAGCTTTCAGAAGCTCAAGACTGCCTTGATCACAGCTCTAGTTCTAGTTTTGCATTCAGCGTCAGGCTCTTATACAGTGTATTGTGATGCTTCTTGGATCGGTATCGGGTGTGTCTTGATGTAGGAGGGTAGAGTAATTGCGTATACTTCGCGTCAATTGAAGCCTCATGAGAAGAACTACCTTTTTCATGATTTGGAGTTGGCAGTCATCATTCATGTATTGAAGATTTGGAGGCATTATCTTTATGGTGTGTCTTGTGAGGTATTTACGGATCATCGAAGTCTCCAGCACTTGTTCAAACAGAAGGATCTAAATTTGAGGCAACGGAGATGGTTGGAGCTGCTAAAGGACTATGATATTACCATTTTGTATCATCCCGAGAAGGCAAATGTAATGGTCGATGCCTTGAGTAGAAAGGTGGTGAGTATGGGTAGCCTTGTATTTATTCCTGTTGGTGAGAGACCGTTTGCAGTTGATGTTAATGCCTTGGCCAACCAGTTTGTGATATTAGATGTTTCGGAGCCCAGCCGGGTTCTAGCTTGTGTGATTTCTCGGTCTTTCTTATATGATCGCATCAGAGAGCGCCAGTATGATGATCCCTAGTTGCTTGTCCTTAAGGACACGGTTCGGCACGGTGATGCCAAGGAAGTTACTATTGGAGATGATGGGGTGATGGGGTGATGGGTTGTTGGGGATGCAGGGTCGGATTTGTGTGCCTAATGTAGATGGGTTACGTGAGTTAATTCTTAAGAAGGCCCAAAGTTTGCGGTATTCCATTCATCTGGGCGTCGTGAAGATGTATCATGACTTGAGACAACTCTATTGGGTGGAGGAGGATAAAGAAGAATATAGTGGGGTTTGTAGCTCGGTGCCTAAATTGTCAGCAAGTGAAGTATGAGTATCAGAGACCTGATGGATTGCTTCAGAGGCTTGAGATTCCGGAGTGGAAATGGGAGCGTATCACCGTGGATTTTGTAGTTGGGCTCACACGGACATCGAGGAAGTTTGATGCTATATGGGTGATTGTGAATCGGTTGACCAAGTTCGCGCATTTTATTCCAGTTGGGACTACTTATTCTTCGGAGCGATTGGCTGAGATCTACATCCGCAAGACTGTTCGCCTTCACGGTGTGCCGGTGTCCATCATATCAGATCGGGGCACGCAATTTACATCACAATTTTGGAGAGCATTGCAGCGAGAGTTGGGCACCCATGTTGAGTTGAGTACAGCATTCCACCCTCAGACGGACAGACAGTTTGAGTGCACTATTCAGATATTAGAGGATATGCTACGCGCTTGTGTCATAGATTTCGGGGGTTCATGGGATCAGTTTCTACCGCTTGTAGAGTTTGCCTATAACAACAACTAATAATCGAGCATTCATATGGCTACGTATGAGGCTCTATATGGGAGACAATGTCGCTCACTGCTGGGATGGTTTGAGCCGGGTGAGGCTAGGTTGTTGGGTACTAACTTGGTTCAGGATGCTTTGGACAAGGTTAAATTGATTCAGGATCGGCTTCACACGGTGCAGTCTAGACAGAAGAGTTATGCCAATCGAAAGGTTTGTGATGTTGCTTACATGGTGGGGGAGAAGGTACTACCCAAGGTTTCCTCCATAAAGGGTGCTATGAGGTTCGGGAAGAAGGGAAAGTTGAGCCCTCGGTATATTAGGTCGTTTGAGGTGCTTCAGAGGATTGGAGAAGTGGCTTACAAGCTTGCCTTACCGCCTAGTCTGTCGAGTGTTCATCCAGTATTTCATGTTTTTATGCTCCAAAAGTATGTCGACGATCCATCTCATGTTTTGGATTTCAGCATGGTTCAGTTGGATGGTGATTTGATTGATGTGGAGTCGGCGGCCATTTTGGATTGGCAGGTTCGAAGTTGAGGTCGAAAGACATAGCTTCAGTGAAGGTGTAGTGGAGAGGACAACCAGTTGAGGACGCTACTTTGGAGACCGAGCGGGAGATGCGGAGAAGATATCCACGCCTATTTGAGACTCCATGTATGTTTCTAGACCCGTTCGAGGACGAACATTTGTTTAAGAGGGGAAGGATGTAACGATCCGGCTGGTAGTTCTGAGTGTTGTAGTCCCGTTCCCCCATTTACTGCTTATTTTATGCTCAACTATTGTTATGTGACTTGTCGGGGTAGTTTATTTGGTTCCGGGGATGTTCCAGAACTGGTTGAGACACTTAGTCTCAAGGTATGAAGCTTAAGTTAACAATATTAACCGGATGTTGACTTATGTGTAAATGACTCCGGAATGGAGTTTTAATAGTTTCAATAGCTCTGTTGGGTGATTTCGGACATAAGAGTGTGTCCGGATAGTGATTTGGAGGTTCGTAGTTGATTTTGGCTTGAAATAGCGAAAGTTGAAAAATTAGAAGTTTTGGAAATTGAGAAGTTTGGCCAAGAGTTGACGTTGTGGTTACTGGGCTCGGAGTTTGGTTCCGGGAGTTGGGGTGGGTCCGTTGTGTCATTTATGACTTGTGTGCAAAATTTGAGGTCAATCGGACTTGATTTGATAGGTTTTGGCATCACTTGTAGAAGTTGGAATTTTCTAGTTTTCATTAAGCTTTAATTGAGGTGTGATTCGTGTTTTTGATGTTGTTTGATGTGATTTGAGGCCTCGACTAAGTTCGTATCGTGTTTTGGGATGTGTTGATATGTTTGGATGGGGTCCCGGAGGCCTCGGGAGTGATTCGGATTGGATTTTGGAATTTTGGAAGAGCTAGTATGATCAGGTCTGGTGCAACCGCACCTGCGAGGGTGCGAAGCCGCAGAAGCGGCTAAGGGGTCGCAGGTATGGTTCAGCGTGTGTTGGGCAGTGGTCGCAGGTGCAATGGATTTTCCGCATCTGCGAGCCCACAGATGCGACAGGGTCTCCGCATATGCGATTTTTGGTAGGAAAGGCTGAGGTCGCAGAAGCGGTCCCGCAGGTGTAAAGTTTGGGCCGCAGGTGCGGCCGGTCGGTGCTTAAGTGATTTCCACATAAGCGGAGCCGCAGGTGCGGCAGATGAGTCCGCAGGAGCGAAAAGGCTGGGCAGAGATTTAAAAATCGAGGGTTTGAGTCTTCTTCTCATTTTGAGAGTTTTGGTGTGCGGACTTAGGCGATATTTGGAGAGGCCTTCACCTAGATTGAAAGGTAAGTGAATTTTGATCACTTTTGTCCATGTATTTTGATTTGGTGTTTTTCCTCCATAGATTTTTCCCTATAGATTTGGTGTTTTTTAAGTGAAAATTAGGAATTTTTGACCCATGTGTTGGAGAGTTAAATGTGGGGATTTGAGTGACGATTTCGTGCCAGAATTTGGTAATTTTGTGTGGTTGGACTCCTGGTTGAATGGCTTCCAGATTTTTGTAACTTTTATTAGATTCCGAGACATGGGCCCGGGGGTCGACTTTTGAGTTGACTTTTTGACTTTTGATTAAGATCTTAGTATTTTCATATAAAATTGATTCCTTTAGCTCGTGTTCATTGTATCGAATTGTTTGTGTCTAGATTCGAGGCATTCAGAGGCCGATTCGCGAGGCAAGGGCTTATTGGAGTAGAGATTTGCATGGTTTGAGGTAAGTAACACTTCTAAACTTGGTTCTAAGGGTATGAAACCCCGAGTTACATGTATGTGATTGGTGTTGAGTTGGCGCACAAGCTAGGTAACGGGTGTGTGGGCATGCACCATAGTAATTGTCATTTAGTCGATTGCATGGAACTGTGTAGCTATCTTATCTGAACATTATTACTGTACTCTATGTGTTAGAGCACTTGAGTTGTGATTTATGCTAGAAAACGTATTTAGGCTATATGCTGGTACTATTGAGACCCACAGTGGTCGATCTTTGCTATTGAGTTATTCGCTTAATTTCTATTATGTACTCAGTCCCAATCAATATTGCATATCATATCTTAGTCTCCGTTACCGTATATTGTCATATCTTGTATCATTGATTTGGGCTGCTTAGCATGAGTGTTGAGAGCCTGAGAGACTAGAGAGATTGATGACTGAGTGAAGCCGAGGGCTTGTTTGTGAGTGACATTTATGGTATCGGGCTGCACGCCGCAGCAGACTTTATTGATTCGTGCCAGAATTTGGCTTATTATAGTGCTTGGGCTGGATCTGCCCCTCCGGAGTATGCACACCCATAGTGAGCATAGTTGCTATTGATTCATTTGCATTGGGTTAGATCTGCCCTGGATATTATTGCATTTGGCTGGATCTGTCCTGGGCTTATTTGCATTTGGGCTAGTTCTGTCGTGAGCTGGATTTACCCTGTACAGTGCTGAGTGATTGAGTGTGATGAGTGAAAATTGAGACAGTCAGGTTGAGTACTCCGAGAGTGTGAGTACGCGAGGCTTTCATTGTGTTGCATCACATACGATATGCATATTGGCATGTAGATATAGAGATGTCATATTCCTCATATCATTCAGACTTGATATATTTTATCCGTTCTGAGTTTAATTGCTAAACCAGAAAGCATGTCTAAATTCTTGTACCATTACCTGTAGATTATGAATTTCTGAGATATTACTTTCATATTTTCCATAAATTTCCGTACTGTTAATTTTGTATGTGGGTTGTAATATTTGAGCTCGTCACTACTTTCACTCTCACTCCAAAGGTTAGATTTGTTACTTATTGAGTTTGTTGTACTCATGCTATATCCTACACTTCATGTGCAGATCCAGGTATTTTCGGGTATGGTGGTTGCTGATTCTCAGAGTTCAATCATTCGGAGATTATCGAGGTAGTTGCCCTGGCGTCCACAGACCTTGACTCTCCTCCCCCTATCCCTCATATTTACTTATTCAATTTCAGTTTTTCTTAGTCAGTGTTCCAGACTTTGTATTTATATAAATGCTCATGTACTCGGTGACACCCTGGTTTTGGATAATTTCGGTATTGAGTTATGACGTTTTCATCCGGTTTTGTGAGGATTTCACTTATTTAAATTTGTTTTAGTATATTCTGAATTTGAAAGAGTTAGTATGTATGAGTTATCGGCTTATCTAGTATCATGATAGGCGTCATCACGACAAGTCGTATTTTGGGTTGTGATAGTTAAGTCCCTTCTATGACCAGATTCTAGATTGTTTTTTTCTTTTTATTTTTGTATGGCAGTTTGACGGGTTTATTCAAACATCTTTTGGTTTGGGCCATTTGGGCTTAATGTAGTACAACTTATCAATTAATATAAATTTCTATTTTTGGGTTGTATTTGTCTTTTTAAGGATGGATAATTTTAATTGAATTAAACGTTTGAGCTCTTGACATTATACAAGTATTAATGTAGCCCATGTGGCTATGAGTTTGATATTGCTTAATTTTCACTTTTGACTCTACTAATGCTTTATTTTTTTTATGATGCCAAAAGAAAAAAGTCAAGGATGTGCACATATGCTGATCAACAAACATGGTCTTTATGAACTTGAATTGATATTGTATTGAAAAGTATATGTGTTTACATGAATTAAAATATTTTATGCCTATCTATCTATAGGATTGCGAATAAATAGAAGATCAGTCCATTACACTTGTACAAACATGGACAATCTGAAGAACAGTGGTGACAGTAAAGTGATTCTTAAGCTAAAGACCGTAGATATGTGACTAAGACATCCGAGTAATGTTGAGCAGAGATGCACATAAGTTTGTCATCATCAAGAAAGAAAAATATATTGAGTTGAGCATATTCTAGCATGGATGTGTTTTGATGATTGACAAACTAAGATCAACTATATTGAAAGAAACAAATTTCATGGACAAGATACTATGCTACTAAACTGTTAAATATATAAAATATGCAGATGTCAAAAGAACCAGGTTCGTAGCAGGTTGATGATCAGACACAAAATGATAGAATACATGTGCAAGTTAGACTCGAGAAGAAGGCCAATTCGTGGAGAAACAAGCAAAGATCTTAGCTGGAAGGAATTGTGTTCTAAAAGGGTTTTCAATAAATAAGGATAAACTTGCATAGAAGGAAAAGGTTGAGGTGGTAGAACCAAATAAGAAAATCAGATCAAAGTAGGAGAGATTTTTTTTAACCGAAATATTTTAAGTTTTGGAGCATTAATTGAAAAAATAATTCGGGCACCCTCACATCTATAAAAAAGAGATCTATTCCTAACGTTGAGAACTTAAGCTATTCGCACAAAATCAAGCATATTACTCTTGGCAATAGTATTCACGACAAGAAGTTGCTCTCAAGGGATTCAAGCTGCTCCACCATAGAACTTGTTCCTGAAGACGAAACTGCTTAGTTGTTTAGTTGTTAGGTTGAATATATTGTTCTTGATTGTAACCTATTTTGCTTTTAAGAAGTGTAATCATAGGTTGGCCCAAAAATATTGAAGTTTCCAATTTGTTTTCTAGACTAGATTTAGTTTAGAAAGGGGTTGTTATAATCATAAGTTATATTGATTGAGTTGTAACCTAAAATCGCTCTTTGAAGTTGGTGAAACTTTGAAGGTAAATCCTATAAGGATAGGTCGTGATTTTTATTCTCTCGCTATGTTCTTTACATTCTGCACTTTACTAGTTATTTGTGTCTGTTTTGGGCATATCAAAGAATTAGGTTCTTTGATTAGCAAATATCGTGTAAGACAAAATTTACCCTCCCTCTTATGTCTAGGTGCAAGTTAAAAAAAATATAGTTATTTTATCATTTCTTAATTTAGGCACAGTTAGTTAATATACTTATCTTTATAGTATTTGATTTAATCTTGAGAGAAAACAAAAAAGAAAGTGGAAAATGAAATCCAATGAAACTTTGCCACGCGGCAAGATGCCCTGCACTTCCACAACGTCCATACATTCACAGGACTCTCACATTTTACTTTTGAAGGCACACAGATAGATACACATACAAAATTCACTCAACACAGACTGTTCGTTTACCAATTCTCAGAGAGCATACTCGTCGGCAGATCCCACTTTTCACTCACAGATGAACTCACACACAACACACACACTGAAAGAGGTCCCTCAGCCGCCGTCCAAACACCAGAGCACACCCCATTTTTACACACTATAGCTCACAAAGAACATACACAGAGAGCCAACAACTCCACTGTCCGCCGCCCACCTTCACCACTTTACACCCAAAAGTGGCGCAGTCACTTTGCAATTTCAGTTTGTTAAGCTTCGGCGAGTTCAAAACTTCGGAGTTCTCTGTTTTTATCAAAAACTGCTGAAAGCTTAAAGGTCCATCGTCTCTAAATTTAATCTTCTCATTTCCTGGTTTTATGATTCCTTGAAGTTCTTAATTTTATTTCTGTTTATTCTAATTGGCCGTCCAAATTAACTCTGCTTTCAAGTGTCATTTGCTATAATTATTATCGACTACGTGTGGGCCGGGTGGCAGGGCTGAAAATTTGGCCAAATGCACACATATTCATTCTCCTATTCACATATTAGCCCATACTTATTTTATCATGAAATTTTAAATTAAAAATTTTAATCTCAAGACAATTCAAAATATCTTTATCCCACAACATTAAAATTCAGAACAAACTGGTTAATTCTTATACACCAGTTGTTACCTGGTGTCATTTCTACCTGAAATTGAAGGCAGGATTTTGGTCCTATGTCACTAAATGTCAAAACATTGTTTTTGGGCTTCTAATGGTTTCTCCTGTATTATTCTGTTGATTTGTAGGACTAGGAGCATGCATAGGCGTGTTCACAAACCATAGGCAAACTTGGGATATCATCGGGGTTTATAGGCAAACTTTAGATCCATTTGATTGCTTGTGTTTTTACTTGCTTTCGAAATTTCATGTATTCATTTTCGGAAAATGTCCCAAGTATATCTTAGCTAGTAAATTTTTTCGCCCTTCGAAAACCTCAATAAATTTAGAAATAATATCTTTAGAAATTAAGTTTTTTAGGTATATACATTTAAAATCAATAATCTATTAATTAAATCACAAATGTTTTTGGAATTAGAGTTTATATTAACCTGCATTGTTCGTTACCAAAATTTCATATAAAAAAGGGAAAAAACAAAAAAAGTACTTTTTATATAAATGATTAGTTTATTTATGTATTTACTTTATTTTCGTTCATAAGATAATAAATATTTTTTTTTCTCTAAACTTTTATATTCATCAAATAACATGAAATAAAAAATGAATATATATTTTTAATTTAAATAAGTCATGACATTCCCATAGTTTGTCCATTGAATTGCATTTTTGTTATGTGTTTCTTTCCTAATCTTTTCCTTCTTCATACTCTTTTATTGCTATTTTCCTACCATTTTCTATTTTTTAATTTCCCTCTCAATGACGGAAAAATAAATTCCGTCTCAATCCTACTCCTACTCTATTGCTTTTTCTTCTTACAACCACTTTCTATATTAATTTTTTATTCTTTCTTTCACTGTCTCCATCTTTCCTCTTGTCCTTTTCAGTTTAACTCACTCAGTTTTATTATGCCAATTGTTCTGAAAACACCTTAAATGAGGGAAGCGAAGTTTACTTCAATTTGTATAGTTATTATGTAACACCTTACATAGTTGAAGGAAAAGTTGAAAACGTCAAGACTTCTTGGGCACAATGAGATAGAGAAATTGTTTTTAAAAAAAAAAAAAAAGAAGTGATAAAATGATAGATAACAGTATACTATCTGATTTGGAGTAAATGTTCAACAAATCATCTTAAAAGGTGCTTATTATCAGTTATTGCAATACGAATCACACATTTGCATTAACATACTAATGACATTAAAATTAACCACAATTCTAATTTTAAATCTAGCATTAAGCCAACAGAGAAATTCAAAATAGAGAAAAGTCAAAATAATTGATTATTATTCCTTCAGTTGTCCCAAAAAGTCTAATATATATTTCGAGAGTCAAACTTCTTAATTCAGATGGCAAATTGAGATATAGAATCTCAAAAGTTTAAAATGGTGAAGCTTTTTAAAATTCTATATTTGAAAATTATATAAAAATTATTATTAGTCATAATAGTTAATAATTTAAAATACTTAAATGACATAAAAAATCGCACTAAAAAGCCACTCATTTGACACTCTGAAATTAAAAAAATATCAGCTTTTTTGGAGAGAGAGAATATTACTCCTATTGTCCCATTTATGTGATATTTTTTGTTTATTAAAATTTAAACTTCTTAGTTTTGACTTTTGACTATGAATTTGAATATAGAATTTTTAAATTTTTTAAAATAAAATTTAAAATCTACATAAAAAGTATCATATGTTATATTAATAATTAAAAATTCAAAATATTTAAAATATATATGAATGATTGCGGTCAAAAAATGATTCGTTCATATAAGGGGACGGAGAGAGTACATACCAAATAAAAAATAAGCAAATTGTATATCCGGGAAGCATTAGTACAATTATCATATAAATAGAAAATCAAAGGATCGGAGCAACATAGAAATCTGAAATATTATGTGGAAAATTTAGAAACATGTTTAGTTTAAGCATCAAGTCTGATCCTCGAAGGGAAGATGCCTGTTAGTTCTTCATATCTAAACCATGAGTAAACAGACAAAAAAAATGATGAAGACTATCAAACTAAACCACATACTCATCTGCCCATCTCACACTTAGGATACTGTCAGAAAAGTTAAAATTTTAATTTTGTCTGGGGACATAAGATTTCTCATTATCAAATTACGTTGCTCGATCGGGAACTTTCAAAGGATTTCTCTCATAAGCTTTCGGATCTCTAAGGCTGTGATCTCTGTCAATTTTCGACGTTGACCATAGATCTTGCAACGGTAGTAGTCAGATTTTTGTCATTATATTGACGCTTATTATTGTAGACATAAAGACACGAACGGCGATATTACCGTGGAGAGAAAATCGGTATGAATGGCCTGCAGGTGTTACTGGAAAGTGGTATGGTTGTGTAGGTGTTGCCGGATGGATGCCGCTGTGAAGGAAAAAGGGACAAGAGATTTCTGTATATTCATAGTGTTGCACAAAGAGTAAAAGCGAACTTATTCCATAATTGTAATGTAATTGGGATGGCAATTACAAAATACGTAGAAATATGAGGAAGAGAAAAGGCGTGACTTTCAAGCGGAAGAGAAAGAGGCGTGACTTTTTAAGTTTTAATAGATCACTTAGTTAAAGGGCAAAAAAGGCAAAAATCTGACAAAATAGGAAAATAGATATATATAGATATATAGATAGATATATATCTATATATAAATATATAGATAGATATATAGATATCTTAATAAAAGCGGAGGCCATTCACGGACAATATCACAATTCACAGGATGTGATAGATCAAGATTATTTTCCTTTATTTCCATTTGGGTTATAATAACTATTTTGAACCTAATGTGCACATGCATTCTTGTTTTTGGTTTCAATCTAGTTATTTTCGTAAAGTTGTTTAATGTTGGTGTAAGAGATTGAGGGGTGCCTAAGAAATCTTTTTCTACTTTATGGGGGTGTGACATCTAAAAGAAGAATCTGACCCCTTTTCTATTCTTCCTTTCCTTTTTTCTTTTTCGAAAATAATGTACGTACGTGTCTATAGGTGTAAAAGTCAGATGCCTGGTCTGGTTGCAAACTTGAGCGACCGCCACGTATCTTGCCGCTTTCGTCTTATAACTTTGTGCTGTCAACATCTCTGTTGCTTGCTAACAAGTTAAGAAACTTCAATCCAAATCTAGTATTCTTTTGTCATCATCTCTAAACTCCCTTGTCAGTTCTCACTGGTTGCAGATAACACAAACTTATAAGATCAGAAGACTCTTGTACTGTTCTCTAGCCTCGTAATTGCCCTTTCTTACTCAAGTTTCTTTTTTCAGCAGCAGATATCATGGGTAAATTCTTGACTGTAATCACCCACCTTCATACTCTTGCTGGGTAATTTTCCTTTTCATTTTTCATTTTCCATTTTCTTCTTTCCCTTTCTTGTGAAGCTTTAACTTCGTTCTGATTTTAATATTTTGGAAACGAACTCCATGCAGGCCAGTGGTGATGTTGCTCTATCCTCTGTAAGTACTCATTTCTTTTTCTTGAAAAAAAAAAATTGATCCTAAATGAGCACTCTCTATATAATTAATGCCTTTTTCGATGATCTGTTAAACATTTTTGTTTCGTATGAATAAAGATATGCATCTGTGGTGGCAATAGAGAGCACATCGAAGCTGGATGATGAGCAATGGCTTGCTTATTGGATTCTCTATTCTTTTCTCACTCTTATGGAGATGGTCCTTCAGCCCGTGCTTCAATGGTTCGCAACCTCCTAATTCTTAAACACCCCCCTAAGCAAAGAAAAATAACAATGTAATTTATTTTTTTTTAAATACGTGGGTTGAATATTTATTTATGTTGTAGGATACCAATTTGGTATGATGTGAAGTTGGCGCTAGTGGCATGGCTGGTACTTCCACAGTTCAGGGGAGCTGCTTTTATTTATGACAAGTTTGTTAGGGAAAAGCTCATCAACAAATATGGAGCTTCACATTTCAGAGACAAGTCTCCCCCTCCAGCCAAGGTGATTGTCCTTTAATTTGTTTCTCATAAATAGATTATATAGTTTCGTTTATCTTTTAATTGTGGTAGCTAAAGGTATTAACTTTAATAAATTACAACGCGTTCATTTATTGCATTTCACAAAAAAGACTACAATACTGTACCGCATTTTCATGGCAATCTTTTTGAGAGAGAATAATATACCCATGAATGTAGGCAATATTTCTGATACCAAGTCAGTAAGTTGATTCTTGTAATTTATCTTCTTTTTGTTTTATTGGCTTTTGGGACAGGTGGAGCGTGAAACCCAGTGAGGATAGAGGAGGTGAAGGATTAATCTACATATGTGGAATTAAGCTTTCCTCTTTCGTTTTCTAATCAGCGAAGAATTACACTGTATTTTAGTGCTGTAGATCAAATGAGCAGATAATGTGGATGTCGTGAATGTTGTATCATCACTTTAATATATACAATCTGTTTGCTTGTTAACGAAAGTGTCTATATATATTCTTCCAATTATTTAGTCAGAGAGATGCATGTCCGGGATTAGAGCTTGAAATCTATTCTCATTAGAACGTAATTGTATCGCGAGTGTGTTCAAAGTAGTCGATCTGCATGTGTCGCAAAATGAGTGCATATGAAAAGCGGATGTGATTTAACGCCAGAACTGACTTATGTTAGAGCTAAAAATTAAAGTTTTTTTCCTTTGTGTTGTAAATCTCCAATACAGAGGCATATTCTCATTGGAGAGTAAGAAAAACTCCGAAGACTCAAAGGAACAGTTGATTGAAGCCGGCCTTCTTCTGTAAAACGAATCAAAACATGCCTGAGATCTGCTGCTCTTCCATGCCTTTTTAGAGTGAAATACTGTCAGGGCAGGCTATTCAAATTTACTATTCTTAATGCGAAGCATAACATGTAAATATATATGTAAAAGTGATGAACTAATTAAACTTTCAATGAATTTAGTGCTAAAGATTTAATTTATTAAGTTAAAACTACAAAATCATCTTATCAAGTTTAAATTTCTAAATTTGTTATACTTATTAAATGAAAATTCTGAATTCATACCAGGTTAAATGCTGAATCTGAATTTTCTTTTTACGGCTCATGATTGGCCTTTGAATTTACGGAACATGCAATGTTCGTGATTCAGCAGAAGCATGCCAAGATAACTAAAACAAGCTTTCTCATCTGTTTTAGTGTAAAAGATTACAAGCAGCAAGTTTTAACACTAAAAATAAGGGAGGGGAAAAAGGATCATTATAACTACAAGAACGAGAGAACAAGAACAAAAAGACCTTTGATGAAAGAAGAGAAATCACAGCGGGGAGACCGTAAATAGTACGAGAGAGGGAAACCTTAGATTTTCCGTTTGTATAATGTCACAAAAGGAACTTTGGGTGGGTATAATTTGATTTAAGGGTTGAAGCTATTTTGTTTCAACCATTTAGAAAGTTTACATGTTTTATATTTCAGTGGATTCATTTTCTAGACTCGTCCCAAACAAAGCTGAGTATGTCACTAGGTTGGACATTGCTATGTACGTTATGCTATGCGCTTAAAGCGGATAGATACTACATTTTCCGTAGGTATTACATCCAGTAGGTAAACTGTTTATCCGAAAATTGGTACAGTTGAATTTGTTCGTGGTTTCTAGACAGGTGGATTAATATGGCCCAAAGAAGTGTTGAATTAATCAATTTGGATGCCAAATACTTAGCCCAAAATGCAGATGGAACTATAGATCTGAAGAGCCCGAGGACAGAGTCTCCGGGCACAATAATAATAAGACCAACAAGCTAGAGAGAGAAAAATAGTATCAAGATGCTGTGTTAAAATATATATTCTTTTATGTCCAAAAGACTGTCCTTACAATGGGCATTGAGCCTATTATTTATAGCTCAGTGGGCGTAATGGCCGGGCCCACTACTAATGACAATTATTGAAGTGCGATAATGGAAACCTAACGGTAAACATAAATGCTCAAAACTCTGTAACGAGCCGTTACTCTTTAATACTATGGAATATTCTTTATTAAATGCCACCGGGCGCAGCGTGCTTAATGTCTTTATGAAGTTGCCTTTCTCGATGACACATGAAGTAGTTGTACCCGGTTTTCCGTCCTTCCGGCTTTGGTCCCACGTGTCCCCTTATTTGGTAGCCACGTGCCGTAACATATTTTACCCAATACAGATAGTCCCCATGCTTTCCGGTGACATAACTTTGTGTTAACGAGAAGTTGGTGAAAATCCTCTTTTAGCAGGAATTACTATAATTCCTTTTGGAGGTTACTGATGGTTGATTAGACGCCTGTCTCTCCGCATTTAATGCCCCGAACACGCGTCTTCCTATGATTTAGCACACCTTTTACCGGTTATCGAGGTAACCTTAGCCAAGTATTTAGCTGCTCAAAACTCCAACTATGCGTATCAACTTCCCTTTCCTTTGAGTCTCAAAACTGCTTGAACTTCCGACTTGTATCCCTGTTCTTCATCCCTTCTCCAATTTCCTTCAAACACAAAATCTTTTCTTCCCCTTTTCTCATGGCATCTTCATCCAAATGTACTGGTTCTTCGAAGAGCAAGAACAAAAACGAGGATTCCGCTCTTCCAACAGGAAGTTCCATAATCACATGAAGGCTCAATACTTCAAAGGATTTTGAAGAGAAATTTCCCACTGAAAGCCCTCGTTCTTGGGCGGTTAGCAGGTACTCATCTTCCATTCGTCCTTCCAGTATTCCTGTTGTGAAGGAAGATTGCAGCTGCCAGGAACTGGACATTATTGCTCTTGATTTATCGGAGCGAGTGACTCTTCCCCGGGAGGGTTTTACATATTTTTATACGTACCCCTTTATTTTGGGAGTGTTTTCTTTGACCGGAGATCTTGACACTGTGATAGCGAAATTTTGTCTCCGTTATCAGGTGTGTTTGGCACAGGTAAGTACTTCTGTGTGGAGGACGGTCGCCTGCCTTCGGCGCTTGTGCCTGGAAACCAAAGAAGAGCTAACATTGGCTCACATGGTGAACCTGTACTCCCCCAAGATCTTCCGCGGGGGAATGATAAACCTTTGCAAGCGTGGCCACAACGCTTTGATATCTAGCATGGATGATGACAACGACCGAGGGTGGATGAAATGGTTCGCTGTAGTTGCCTCTGGTGACATTATTCCAACAACGGCTTCATCTTTTCCAGTTGCTTGGAACCTCTCTCGTAAGTTCCTTTTAACATGTCTTTTCCTCCTAAATATTCTTTCCCGTTTGTATAAGTATTGATCCTTTAACACCCATATGTCACAGCGACTTGATGGATCCCACTGGTGGTAGAAGGCTTGGACCGGTGGGTTCAGAAGATTTTGGACATCACCACGCCCGAAATTCGCTTGTGGAAAGAGTTGTCCATTAAATACGGATGGAAGGCCAAAAATTATGGTAACTTAATTTTGCCTTGCTTTAGCTTCTGTTTATGAGGAATTTGGTTGGACCCTTCTTATTCGTTTATGATTCATAAAATTAGGTCTACCTGCGGGCTCGGTTGAGGTCCCCAAGGAGGATGCTTTGGCCGACCCTGTTGACGCGGCGAGGCTACTTCAAGAGGCACTTACTCGAACTGGTGCCTCCGAGTCCGCTTCGGGCGCAAGCGTGTCTTTACAGAGCCCCCGGCCAGAGAACAAACAACCAAAAAGAAGGCGTTCCTCTACGGTCGGGGAAAATAAAAAGAGGGCAAAGGTGATGCTCCCGAGTCATCCCTAGTGGCGACATTGGCTGGTCCTCCTTTTGGGCCGGTCATCGACACTGTGATGATCAATGATGATAAGGGAGCTTCTTTACATAGAGGACAACAATCCTTATCCTCTCAACAGGGTGCTCAACCGGTTGATGCAGTCACATCCGCTGAGGATGATGTCTCGGCACTTTGGGGAGAGTTTGATTTGGTGGAAAATTCCAACCCCCGTTCTCTGGCCCCAATTATTGTACCCGGTACTGTGAGGCAGAGTACCGGGTCCTTGCCGTCTTCGGTTGGTGAGCACCCAACACCCAGTGTTGCCTTCGATGCAGTTGTTTCCCGTTCTTCCCCTTTATCAGCTTTATCACAACTTTCTTCACCACCAACAGCTGCTACATCATTTTCATCTTCATCCACGCTTCCACCAACAACATCATCTCCAACGGCCACACCTGACCGTGCTAAAGGAGTTCCTCTTCCTCGATCCCCTATTCAAGGGAATTTGGGGAAAATTATGTTGTCCCTTCTGAAGATCCTCAAAGGAGGAGGAGTGTTACCATTTTGGTCTCTACCAGGTGCAACCTTCTTTCCCGGCCGGTGGAGCTTGCAAATTATCTGAAGCCCTTGGCTTCAGAGAAGGATTGGAGAAAGATTCAGACACTCTCCGGAGAGTGTTTGTTGAACAATGTCATGCATAATGCTGCAGCGGTATGTTTCTTTCTTCCTTTGCTATTTTTTCTAGCTTCTGAATGAGGCATTTTAAGTTTTACCTTTTCTTATCTTGCAGGCCAATTTTTTTGCTTCTGAGGGCCTACAAAGGTTAATCCGCGAGAAGGACGAACTCTCTTCTGAACGGGATCAGCTTTTGGCAGAATGGGACCAGACTGTTCTTCGCCTCTCGAAACTGGAAACCAGGCCCACTGAGGTCGTTGTTTTGGAAGCCTGTTTGCGGCAAAGTGAGCAGGAAGTGGTAACCCTCAGCCAAGAATTTTGGCCGCTGAGGGCTGGTTTTGATGAAGTCAAGGCTAAATGGGCTGAGGTCTAGAATGCCATTCTTGCTGCCAACGATCGTGAGGCTGCTGCTGCTGAAAGGGTAACCAATTTAGAAGTAGCCTTGAATTCTAAGGTCGAAGAGTTTGCTACTGCGGGGGCGAAACATGCTCGGTTAGAGGAGAAGTATAAGAAAACTATCGAGCACAACATGTTCTATAGTTCAACTATTCATGATCTCGATGTTAGTCTCCAGTCTGCCAGGTCCGCCCAGGAAAGTTTTTCTACCGAGATAACTCAGCTCAAAGAAGAACTCAAGGGCCGAGAGGCTTCCTTCGTTGTTGAAAAGACTTATGCTATGTATAGCATGAGGAGGAAAACCTTGGAAGAGGCCAAGACTGTTATCTTTGACATTGATGTCGAAATTGCTAAGGGCCGAGAGCTTGAGTTGGCTGCAAAAAATGGACTCCCGGCAAGGTCTAATGCTCCCGGTTCTTCTGATTCCGTTTCCGAGTTTTCGGACACTGAAGAGGAATTAGAAGGAGATCAAGCTGGAGAAGATGTTGAGCCATCGGTTGAACCGTCTACTGCTACCGGTGATATGGATACTTCCCTTCCTCCTGATTCCGGTGATGTTGTAGCTTAGCTTTTTCTTTCCCTATTTCGTATTTCTTTTGGCACATTCTTGTAAATGAAGACATATTTTGCTTGAATATTTGTGCATATTTTCCTGTATGTGGTCTCAGATGCATTTTCTTCGATGCACTTCTATCTCCTAGAATTATCCCTTTTACACGAGGGTTTCAATAAGTATTTGCGCAAGTTTGATTTCTGCATCTTTTTCATATGTGGCTTTGGGTGTATTTTTCCCCGATAGAATTTTTGGTTCCGGGCATATATTCTTCCGGAACCAACATTTTAACATGAGGGTTTTTATAAGAGAGGGCCCTCTTATGTTTACGGTGCTCTTGAAGAGGACGTCTCCTATTCATTACAGCATTAACATTTGAAGTACTTGGTTAACTTTCAAATGACAAAATTAGCTCATCGTTCAGACAAGAAACAAGATAAAAGCAAAAGTATTTCATTTCATTCCTTCTGTTTTCATAGTTTACATAGGCATTTTTCTATGTAGAAAAGAAGTTGCCATGACTTGTGGCTATCTTGTACAACTTGTTTCTACGGGGCTGTCTATGCAGTCCCCGGTCCCGATGACGCATGGCATTCAGTGTTGCCTTGCCGAATTTTCATTCCAGGTTGACGTGGCATTTAGTGTTGCCTTTCCTAATTTTCGTTCCCGATTGACATGGCATTCAGTGTTACCTTGCCGAATTTTCGTTCCCGGTTGACGTGGCATTCAGTGTTACCTTGTAATCAAATCATTATCCCCCCAGTGTTCGAATGCAAAGAATGCGAATTGGAACACTAGAAGTCTTGTGTCATTGAAGATCCCGCCAATGAATCGCTAGGTAATCCTTCATTCGGCAACATATCTTGATTCCCATTAGGAATCTATGCTATCGAGCGAAAGAAAACCTAATAGCCCTCTAGTGGTTTGTGCTCGTGAACGATCGTGTAACCTATGCTCGGTAGCAAACTTAACTTCCCGGTGGAAATTTGCTATGGAAGCAAAGATTACCTTATCGTCCCGAAGGTCTTATCATTATTGTCTTCGTAATATGTTTTTCCATTGCTTCTGTTTGTCTGTTGTTTGTCAGCAGTAATATTTTTTGAGGTGAGTTATCTATTCATTAAAAAAAAAAAAGAGTTCTGCATCTCGGGTGAACAAATAGGCGTGGGGAAGACATTCCAGTTGCTAGGAAACTTGTCTTCGATGTGGTTTTCCAACTCGTACGACCCCTTACCAGTGATAACTGAAACCCGGTAATGGCCTTCCCACGTAGAGGCTAATTTGCCCGCGTTGAGTTCTCGGGTGTTCTGAGTCACCTTCCTCAAGACCAAGTCTCCCACTTTGAAATAATGGAGGTTGGCTCTTTGATTGTATTATCGCTTCATTCTCTGCTTTTGAGCTGCCATTCTGACATGTGCCAAGTCCCTATGTTCTTCAAGAACTTCCAATTTGATTAGCATTGCCTCGTTGTTTGACTCTTCATTTGCTTGAAAATACCTTAAGGTTGGTTCCCCTACTTCCACCGATATCAAAGTTTCTGCATCGTACACAAGGGAAAAAGAGGTTTCTCCTATGCTTGACTTGGCCGTTGTTCGGTAGGCCCATAGTTCCCCAGGTAATTCTCTGAGCCAATGGCCTTTTGCTGCTTCTAACCTTTTATTTAGGTTTTGCACAATTGTTTTGTTTGTTGACTTCGCTTGGCCGTTTGCGCTCGGATGGTAAGGTGAAGAGGTAATCCTTTTTATCTTCAAATCTTCAAGGAATTTTGTAATTTTTGCGCCGATAAATTGTGGCCCGTTGTCGCATGCAATATCTTTCGGTATTCCAAACCTGCAAATTATATTTTCCCACAGGAAGTCGACCACTTCGCGTTCTCTGATCTTTTGATAAGGACCTGCTTCCACCCATTTTGAAAAATAGTCAATCAAAATTAAAAGAAACCTTACCTTTCCAAGAGCCGGTGGTAGTGGTCCGATGATATCCATTCCCCATTTCATGAACGGCCACGGGGACAGAACCGAATGCAGGGGTTCCGCCGGATGATGTACTAGTGGTGCGTGGCGTTGGCACTTATCACATTTTCATACAAAGTTTTTGGCATCCAGTAATATCCTTCTCGGACTAACTTCAGCACCAGAGAATCTACGCCTGAGTGGTTGTCCATATCCCTTCATGGACTTCTCTCATGACATAATTAGCTTCTGATGCACCTAAGAACCGGGCCAACTGGCCGTGAAAGGATTTTCTGTACAATTGGTCTTTCTTGAAGCTATATCGTGCGGCTTTGGCGCGCAACGCTCTCGATGCTTTGGGGTCTTTGGGCAACTTTCCATGCTCGAGATAATTAATTATCCCGTTTCTCCAGTCCCAGACTAGACTAGTCGAATTTACCTCATAGTAACCATTTGTGTCCAAGGCTAAGTTCATCAGTTGTACTACCGTACATGATTCCGGTCCTCGAATTTCTGTTGATGAGCCTAGATTTGCTAATGCATCCGCTTTCGCGTTTTCTTCCCTCGGTATGTGGGTTATTAACCACTCTCAGAATCGTGACAATAAATCCTGGACCTTTACGACATATTGTTGCATACGCTTATCTTTGGTGTCAAACATTCCGTAGACCTGATTTACCACCAACTTCTTTTGGCTTCGAGAGAAACAGAGGGCTTGACAAGTATTCCTTCAATTCTTTCAAGGCTTGTCGACATTTCGGTGTCCATTCAGAATTATTTTTCTTTTTGAGCAGTGCGAAGAAATGATGATACTTTTCCGATGATCGGGAAATGAACCTGCTCAAAATCGCTAATCTGTCTGTTAGTCTCTGGACTTCCTTTACGTTGAATAGTTGATTCGGGATGTCTTCTATGGCCTTGATTTTGTCGGGATTTACCTCAATTGCCCTTTGTGAGACCAGGAATCCTAAGAATTTACCTGAACTGACCCCAAATGCACACTTCTCGGGGTTAAGCTTCATATTATGCTTCCTCAGTATGTCAAATGTTTCTTGCAGATACTTCAGGTGATCACCTGCATTCAAAGACTTAACGAGCATATCGTCTATATACTTTCATAGTCTTTCCTATTTGTTTTTTGAACATTTTATTCACGAGTCGTTGGTAAGTGGCTCCGGCATTTTTTAGCCCGAAGGGCATTACGTTATAACAATATGTGCCAAAATTCGTTATAAACGAAGTCTTTTCCCGGTCTTCTGGGTTCATTTTGATTTGATTGTACCCAGAGTAGGCATCGAGGAAACTCATTAACGCGTGTCCGGTCATGGCATCAATCATTTGATCGATATTTGGCAATGGAAATGAGTCCTTTGGACATGCCTTTTTAAGATCCTTATAATCTACGCACATGCGAAATTTATTATTTTTCTTAGGAATGACTACTGCATTAGCTAGCCAATCTGGATATCTTACCTCTCGGATCAAACCAATCTCAAGTAGATGGGTTACCTCTTTCCTGACGAATTTATTCCTTGCTTCTGCAATAGGGCATTTCTTTTGTCTTACCGGAGGTATGCTTGGATCCAAGCTTAACCTATGCACAGCTATCTCTGTCGAGATCCCTTTCATATCCTCATGCGACCATGCAAAGAAATCAACGTTAATTTTAAGGAATTCGATAAAAGTAGACCTGAGCTCCGGGTGTAGTCCTGTTCCCAAATGGAATTTCCTTTCTAGGAATTCTTCGAACAATTCAACTTGCTCCAGTTCTTATGTCGTGGACTTTATTGCGTCCGTTTCTTCCGGTACTTGGAAATACCTTGGTACCTAATACTTTTATGACTCCTCTGTCTCTGGGGAAATTCCCTCTGGTTCGGGGGCGGAAGCCGGTTCCGATAACTGCTATGCCGCAGGTTCCTCTCCTTTGTTATGGGAGACCGATATCGCATTCATTTCTCTTGCGGCCGGTTGATCACCTCTTATCTATTTGATCCCCTCGGGTGTGGAAAATTTCAGCAATTGGTGGTACGTCGAAGGCACAACTTTCATCTTGTGTAGCCATGGCTTTCCCAGGATGATATTATAGCCCATGTCTCCATCTACTACTTTGAAGAGAGTTGTCTTTGTTACGCCCTCGACATCCGTAAGAAGTAAAATTCCCCTCGGGTTGTCACGCTTGCGAGATTGAATCCAGCAAGGAGCTTTGTCGCCGGGATGATGCTCCCAGTGAGTTTAGCTTGATCCAGAACTCTCCATTGTATGATATTAGCGGAACTTCCTGGATCCACTAAAACACGCTTAATTTTAAAATTTAACATATCTAAAGAAATTACCAGTGCGTCATTGTGCGGCAATAGTAATCCGTCTGCATCTTCATCCGTGAACGTGATATCATCCTCCAAGAGCCTCTTACTATGGGTTGTTGATACTATTGTCTTTTTTGCGGCCGAGAATGTGATTCCATTGATCTCATTCCCCCCAAAGATCAAGTTGATCGTTTGGCGTGGAAGTCTCTCTCTTTATTTCGAGGTTTGTGCGTCGCCCCTGTCCCGGCCATAGTTGTTTTTGGCTCGGTCACTCAATAATTCTCTGAGGTGACCATTCTTTAACAGCGTTGCCACTTCTTCCCGAAGGTGCCGGCAGTCCCCAGTCCGATGGCCATTAGTGTCGTGGTATTCACACCATAAATTTGGGTCCCTTTTGCTGGGATAGGACCTCATAGGTCTCGGGAATCGTGCCTCTTTGATATCTCTCATGGCTGACACTAACTCTACCACGCTGACGTTGAAGTTATACTCTGATAACTTTGGATAAGAAGAACCTCGTGGTCCCGAGGTTTCTCTATCCTGCAGCGATCTGTTGTTCTGCCTACGATCGATCCTTCTGTCGATGGTGAACTTGTTTGACGTCCGAAAGCCCCTGTCACGACCTTCCGTCCGCTCGTAGGGCAGAAATCGGCCTCTTGAATTTCGTCTATCTGAGTCAACATCGTCTCTCATTTTATCTTTGTTCTTCTCCCGTCCTTTTGCCGATAACAGAAAGTCAACTTGATCGTCTTCGATCCTTATTTTTGACTCGTACCGGTTGTGGACATCCGCCCAAGTTGTTGCTTGAAACTCGATCAAACTTTCCTTCAACTTCCGGGAAGCGTGTGAACCTCTCGGGTTTAAACCCTTAGTGAATGCTTCAGCTGCCCATTCATCTGGGACAGCCGGTAACAACATCCTTTCCTTCTAGAACCGGCTGACAAATCTCCGCAATAACTCATATTCTCCATGCGCAATCCTGAATATGTCGGCCTTTCGGGCTTGTACCTTTCTAGCACCGGCGTGGGCCTTGATGAATGAATCCGCGAGCATTTCGAAGGAATCTATGGAATGTTCGGGCAATAATGAGTACCACGTCAAGGCTCCCCTCGTGAGAGTCTCACCAAATTTCTTTAATAACACAGACTCAATTTCGTGAGGAGCCAAATCATTTCCCTTTACCGCCATTGTGTAGGTGGTAATATGCTCCTGTGGATCTGATGTTCCGTCATATTTTGGCACTTCAAGCATTCTAAACCTCTTAGGGATTAGTTTTGGGGCTGCACTCGGCTTGTACGGTAATTGAATATACTTCTTCGAGTTCGGACCTTTCAATACCGGTGGTGCGCCCGGGATATGATCCATACGGACATTAACTTCCTTCATGAACCGCAAAAGTTCTTCCTTAAATGGGTCGTTGTCGTTGTTGAGACCAGATCTACTCCCCCCAGCCCCGTCGGAGCCAACTTCGCTCCTGGGAGTATTGTTATCGATTCTCTACGCTGTTTGATTTGCAGGAACGACGAGAGGAATTGGATCTCTCTTGTTCGCATTATTTGAAGCACCTGACAGTGCCTGCTTTAGTTCCGTCATAACCTAATCCTGTCGCGTGAGATGGCTTAGGATTATTGCATGTTGCTCTTGCAGGATCCTTACTGCATCTGCCACGTGTTCTTCATAAGCATCGTCAGGAGTAGCCTCTCGCACTCGTCTAGGGTGCCTCCCATCACATACCGGTGTGGCGTTATCCCCCTCATTGCGAGTGTCGCTGATTGAGTCCTTAAAATGAGGATGTCCCCCTTGAATTTCAGGATTATGGTCATTGTTAACGGTATTGATTGCTATTTTTTTGTGATTTTTTGCTAAGATAGAAAACTATCAAAGCTTATGAATGGAGAAAAGCAAGGACCAATTTAATCGCACGGCTGCCTAAGCCCCACGGTGGGCGCCAAACTGTTTACCCAAAAATTGGTACAGTTGAATTTGTTCGTGGTTTCTAGACAGATGGATTAATCTGGCCCAAAGAAGTAATGAATTAATCAATTTGGATGCTAAATACTTAGCCCAAAATGAAATGGAACTATAGATCTGAAGAGCCCGAGGACAGAGTCTCCGGGCACAATAATGATAAGACCAACAAGCTAGAGACAGAAAAATAGTATCAAGATGATGTGTTAGAATATATTCTTTTATGTCCAAAAGACTGTCCTTACAATGGGCATTGAGCCTATTATTTATAGCTCAGTGGGCATAACGATCGGGCCTACCACTAATGACAATTATTGAAGTGGGATAATGGAAACCTAACGATAAACATAAATTCTCAAAACTCTGTAACGAGCCGTTACTCTTTAATGTTGTGAAATATTCTTCATTAAATACCACCGGGCGCAACGTGCTTAATGCCTTTATGAACTTGCCTTTCTCGGTGACACACGAAGTAGTTGTG